>NC_092643.1:1623392-1941865 GCF_039555335.1 Amphiura filiformis
AAAATAATTCAATCCATTAATCGTTCACGTAAGTACAATCCGTACAGAAGATTTTCAAAACACTTATAGCCAACCAAATAAAAATTTCTACGAATTTCACTTCAAAGAAACGGACCGAAATAACGGCACGATCTCCCCTTTTTACCGTTGTAATAGAATGAAACTTAATGAACAGGTCATATATCATAAAACGGTACATATTTCAAATATGGTGGTAATAAGCTAAAGCTAAAGCTAAAGCCATAAGTTTTGGATGATGAAAGGAAAAGACCCAATGTTTCGACCCGTTTTGTACCCAATTTTTAGCAAAATGTCATGCTTTTGGATAATAAGACCGTAAGATCGGCTATTACTTGTTTAATAGCGCGTTGTCGAATTAAATTGGAAATCTTGAGTTAAAGTTATTTGACAAGTCTGTTATTAAGGTCTTGCTGAAGTTGCTGAAGTTGCTTGGGGCAACATGAATAAAGGTAGTGGTCATCGATGTTAGGATGACATTATATCTGTTGATAGCACCCGCAAATATAGGAAATTTGTCTCAACTTTAAATAAAACCCCTCAAAGATTTACAGGATTGGACTCTATATTGTCACTGATGCATGGGTTACCCATGATAGCGGTAACCAACCGATGAAATAAGTGATAGATAACATTGACTATGTCAACTGGTATACAACAAGGTAACGAACGATGTTCTTTGAGGTCATCATCCTTTTCTATACAAAAACAATAAATATAAAATTACTTTGTCATCTAACTTGTGATGATATTCGACATCAACCCTTCTCAATTTTTCTAAATATTAGTTTCTTCGTTTAAAAGGTTAAATGAGTTGGATTGATTATTAATGATTCTGTTCATTAGTTGCCCTTTTCATCTGTAACTTCAATACCACGCCGTAATGTCCTTATATACTATAAGGTCTCTTGAGTCCGGATTGTTGTATATGCAGATTCTGTTTTATTTTATATTTTCTTCCGCACTTCAAGTCATTATGCTTTTGGACAAAAGGACTGTAAAGACAGGTAGCACTAACGCGTTGCTAACGTAAATTGGAAATCTTGAGTTAAAGCTACTTGACAAGTCTGTTATTAAGGTCTTGCTGCTGTTGCTTAGGGCAACATGGCTAAAGGTTGTGGTCATATATGTTAATATGCCGTTAAACCTGTATCCACAAATATACTTAACCCTGTAGAGGAAATATGTTTCAATTTTAATAAAACTTCAAAGATTTACAGTAGTCTAATCAAATGAGCTCCAAAGATAATATGCTGTAAATAACCTACCTGTAAAGGTCATCTATTAAATTGGACAAGAGTCACGTCTGATAAATATGGCTACGCTAAGAAAACAGAATCGGTAAGACCGTGCATCAAATATTAGGATTTTCAGAAGTTCTAGTAATGGGCTATTTCAATTGAAATCCACACTACCCCTGTGGAAGATTTTGGAAATATCTTCCAGAGGGGGAATATGTTTTTCAAATGTAATTGGTCAGAGTTATTCATTTTGAAACCCATACTCCCCCTGTATAATGGCTTTTCCTATATCTTCCACAACTGGAGTAAGTATTTCAAATGGAAGTTACCCAATTGTGTATTCTATTCAAAACTTATACTCCCTCTGTGGAAGACTTAAATTTTCCACAGGGGAATGTGGATTATGTTAAGGAGAATACACGAAGAACTGTTGATTCTTGAAATGTTATAAATACTCCAAACAGCTCTCCTTTCAGGGGAGCAATTATTACTCTCCTAATGCTCTCCTTAAATCTGATATTGGAGAGTGTTTTAGCTCTCCTTAGTGAACCATTCTGTCCCTACATTCTATTATAAATACTCCGAACAGCTCTCCTTGATGGCCCAGAAAGGCTATTTAATGCTCTCCTGAAAATTTCAAATGACAGTCCCTAGGCCTATGCAAATATTGGTGGAATATAAATAGATTTATGACACAAATGAAAGTGTAATGGCCAAGTTACACTAAAAATGCCAAATTTGCGTTGTTATTTTACAATACAATTTTGTCATGTTTGTAGGCCTATACAAAAGCTCGGTAGGCTATATAATTTTGGAAAACGTAAGATCAGCGCATGTACAAATAAAATACCACGGTATTCATTGTATTTTTAGTGTAAAATGGTTTCATAATTTTTGAATGTCGTTCATTTTATTTTATTTGTTCATGATAATGGTCCTTTTCCTATCACTTAATTTAGAAACAGCCGTAATTCTATTTAATAAACTGTAGATTACATATGTTTAGTACGAATCCACACTTCTCTGTACGAATCCACACTTAACTGTAGATTCGTGCAGAAAAGTGTTGATTCGTAGAAAATAATCTACAGTTTATTGAATAGACTGACGTCACAGCAATGGTTTAAATAGGGAATAACCCAATGTAACTAATGAAGATGTGTTAAATTACTGATAATGCTTTACAATATAACGATAACTCGTTCACTTCTATGTTTGATGTTGTTTATAACAGTTTTTTTCTTCGTTATTCATACATTGGATCTGTGGATTTTCTGTTTATTCCTGCTGAAGTATTTAATATTGGCGTACAAGATTTGTGGCATTCTGGTTTGAACCAACTATCAGATTGTATTATATTTTACGCTCATTTATCTCAAACAAAACTCATATAAATCATACCATAATAATGTGCCCACATTCAATATGACAAAATACTTGTTTGCCAATACCGCTTGTATTCTCTATCTAATAGTACTCACTGTGTGGCCCTGATGAAGGAGGAAAAGAAACAAAAACAGGCATTGGGATTAATCATTAATACTGGGGCAAAGTCATACAACAAAAGAGAATGAGTATTCAAAGTTCACATACCTTATAATGGATGTGGCGTAAGCCGACAACAGACTGTGTCAGTGATGTTTTAGAACGTCTGAAAGAATATGAAGTACAGCAGTGACTCTATATTGTCACTGATGTAAGGGTTACTTAATAGCGGCATCTGATGAAATAAAGAGATGGATGACATGGATTGTGGGACTATGTCAATTGGTATACAACAAAGTAACGAACGTAAGGTCATCATCCTCTTTCAAGCAAAAAGAATATAGAATTAATTTATCACCTAACTTGTGATAATCATCGACTCGACATCAACCCTTCCAAATTGTTCTAAATATTTTGAAATGTTCAATAGTTGCCCTTTTCATCGGTAATTTCAATACCACATCCTAATGTCTTTATATACTATAAGTTAAGGCCTTTTGAGCCCAGTGGTGTTCTTCGTATTTAAAACAAAAACACTTTTTGCGAAGATGATCCAAAATGTGGCGCAATTAACGTAACTTTGAACAGAAATAATCGATAATCAATAACTTTTGAATCTCTTTGTCGTCTAATTTGGTATATTTGGGGGGTACTATGGAATCTTAGCCGCACAAGTCAAGAATGAACCCGGATTCTTGATTTATTGTAGAGATTATTTTACCATACAAATGTAGCAATATTGTAGAAGTAATAACAATTACATCTACATCTACGTGATAACGTATGTACAATTTCACACTATATGCTACTGAAAATTTAAAAAGAAAAGGCATGTGTATGTTTCTAGTGTTCAAACATTTCTTCGGGTCAATGCCACATGAGTGTTCATTATTAAAGTCGATATTTGCTTATTACTTTAAGTTAATGAAGAGAGAACTAAGTAACACGAAATGAGTAGCTAGGCACGGATCTGATGTAAAACAAGATACGTATATGATGACAAAATAAAATGTGACTGTCTTTAGTGCAGGGAAAATCGAAATCTCGCTTTAGCTTGCTTTTTTGGCTCATAGGATATCTACTAAAATCCCATAAGCGAATCACCTGCAAAGCGTATTGAGACTTGCTTCCCCATAACCAGGATAAAGTCGGTAAATAATCAGTATGGGATTTGTCTTTATTATCTGTAATAAAGCTATGGCGACTTTGTCAAGGTCGTGTTGGAGCAAGTCTCAATTTGACAGATAGTTACTACAACCCTGGGCAAAAGGGTTGGAATGAAATTAGTACTGTATTGCAAATGAGCCCCCGTTCCCCCCGATCAATGTTGAATCCTGACATTTTGTTCATGTGCGCTCAGTAGTACCCAACATTGATTGGTGGGGCAGGGGGAGGTATTGGGGGGGAGGGTAATGTTTAGACTTGACACTCAAGAAAGTGCCATTTTATCACTCTAGAAATAACGAAAATATGGCCATTACAAGGTGCACATTCTATTTTTCATTCCAACCTATTTTGTCTAGCATTGTATTTGAAAAGTTGAAAAAAAATCATCAAATTTTGGTTTGGTGGCCATAAAATAAAAAGCAAATAAGATATGGACCTGCAATTTGGAGGCTAAGCAGCTCTTATCATTATCCTTTACCACAAAAAGTAACAATAGCTAATTAGTCATATTTAGGGACTGGTCACTAAAATTCCTAATATCCTATTTTTGGCCCTGTTTAGAAACACAATTGATCACTTTAAATGCCAAAAAAATAAGTCTACAAACTTGTAAAACATTATTTAGATCAACAAAAATCTGAAATCTATTCTGTATAAATCAATACTAAGGAAAAATAAAATATCGGGATCAAAATAAAAAAGCGACCATGCAGGATTCGAACCCGCGCTGTCAAATCTGCTCGTTTAACTGGTACGCGCTCTACCAATGGAGCTATTTAATGTTACTCGATTTGTTTGCGATAATTTAGACCATATCAATGTATGAGTTTTACGGTATGCAGACACAATAAAGATTTTAATACTATGTCCCTATGCTGTTTACAGGCTTGCATACCGTGCATTTTTCTATTTATGTCAAGTTTTGGAATCTAATTTGTGAAGAAAAGGTCTGAATACCGTGGTTCTCTATTTATTAAGCCAATTATTGTTGCATAAAACAAGTGGATTAGTTTAAAACACTTTTTATTCATTTATAAAGAATCTCTAGTACAAAAGTGCACGTAGAATTACAACGCCTCATTAGCTCAGTGGATAAGGCGACTGGCAGTTAACGGAAGGGCTTGGGTTCAATTCCCGGCATTTTTTAAATTTTCTTTTGTTTTAATTTGCTTTTGCCTATGAATAAAAATTAAATTAAATGCTTCGTTTTTGTACTGAACATTTGATTTTAATTTTCCTTTCTACAGACTTACAATAAGAACAATATAGCTATAAAACCTGTAAAATATACTACACATGTTAACTATCTACTGAAGACGAAATAATGATTTTCTATGTATTTTGTATATTTTTTTAACTTCAAAAAACATTTATTTCAGTTTTTCATGTTCTGTTTCTAAGATTATACTTTCATGAATTACATTTATGATATTTCATTTACATGTAAAGGGTAAAATGAACATTTCTTGGACGTACAACACTTATAATGCAATATATGACGTTATGTGAGCTACTTTAGTTGAATTGAATGAACTTCAAATTAAAGGCTGCATGTACATAAATTGACCGCTCCCTTACACTAGTGATACTAAAACAATTTTGGTTTTGTCATTGAGGAAAAGACAATTAATTTTTTTATTTTGATGTAAATTTTCATGTAAATAGGACAAAGAATAAAAAAACTATAGCTATAAAACATGTGTCATTATGTAATTTCAGGTAGTTTTAGAGACAACCCTGGGCAAAAGGGTTGGAATGAAATTAGTACTGTATTGCAAATGAGCCCCCGTTCCCCCCGATCAATGTTGAATCCTGACATTTTGTTCATGTGCGCTCAGTAGTACCCAACATTGATTGGTGGGGCAGGGGAGGTATTGGGGTGAGGGTAATGTTTAGACTTGACACTCAAGAAAGTGCCATTTTATCACTCTAGAAATAACGAAAATATGGCCATTACAAGGTGCACATTCTATTTTTCATTCCAACCTATTTTGTCTAGCATTGTATTTGAAAAGTTGAAAAAAAATCATCAAATTTTGGTTTGGTGGCCATAAAATAAAAAGCAAATAAGATATGGACCTGCAATTTGGAGGCTAAGCAGCTCTTATCATTATCCTTTACCACAAAAAGTAACAATAGCTAATTAGTCATATTTAGGGACTGGTCACTAAAATTCCTAATATCCTATTTTTGGCCCTGTTTAGAAACACAATTGATCACTTTAAAATGCCAAAAAAATAAGTCTACAAACTTGTAAAACATTATTTAGATCAACAAAATCTGAAATCTATTCTGTATAAATCAATACTAAGGAAAAATAAAATATCGGGATCAAAATAAAAAAGCGACCATGCAGGATTCGAACCCGCGCTGTAAAATCTGCTCGTTTAACTGGTACGCGCTCTACCAATGGAGCTATTTAATGTTACTCGATTTGTTTGCGATAATTTAGACCATATCAATGTATGAGTTTTACGGTATGCAGACACAATAAAGATTTTAATACTATGTCCCTATGCTGAGGAAGGTGCGATGATGGCTTATAGCAGAATTAGCGCTATTATGCTAAAAATGCTATTAGCATTTAATTAGTATGCTATCTCTATGCATTATAGCGCTAATAGCAACGCTAATGAAAAATCCGTTAAAACTGCTATTACCAAACCACTTTTAGCGTTTTAGCAGTTATTAGTGCCTCATTTGCAAATATGTCAATAGCGCTAATAGCAATTAATAGCACGTCATATGCAATTGTGCTAAATCTAAAAAGTTTGTAAGTCCAGGAAAGCGTGCTTATTAGCGCTAATAGCGCTATTAGCGCTAATAGCAATTAATAGCACGTCATATGCAATTGTGCTAAATGTAAAAAGATTCTAAGTCTAGAGACAGCGTGCTATTAGCGCTAATAGCGCTATTAGCGCTAATAGCACGTCATATGCAATCGTGCTAAATCTAAAAAGTTCGTAAGTCTAGGGAAAGCGTGCTATTAGCGCTAATAGCGCTATTAGCGCTAATAGCAAATAATGCACGTCATATGCAATTGTGCTAAATGTAAAAAGATTCTAAGTCTAGAGACAGCGTGCTATTAGCGCTAATAGCGCTATTAGCGCTAATAGCAAAAAATAGCACGTCATATGCAATTATGCTAAATCTAAAAGATTCTAAGTCTAGGGAAAGCGTGCTATTAGCGCTAATAGCGCTATTAGCGCTAATAGCACGTCATATGCAATCGTGCTAAATGTAAAAAGATTCTAAGTCTAGGGAAAGCGTGCTATTAGCGCTAATAGCACTATTAGCGCTAATAGCACGCCGCGCCATATGCAATTGTGCTAAATCTAAAAAGATTCCAAGTCTAGGGAAAGCGCGCTATTAGCGCTAATAGCAAATAATAGCACGTCATATGCAATTGTGCTAAATCTAAAAGATTCTAAGTCTAGGGAAAGCGTGCTATTAGCGCTAATTGCGCTATTAGCGCTAATAGCAAATAATAGCACGTCATATGCAATTGTGCTAAATCTAAAAGATTCTAAGTCTATGGAAAGCGTGCTATTAGCGCTAATAGCACGTCATATGCAATCGTGCTAAATCTAAAAAGTTCGTAAGTCTAGGGAAAGCGTGCTATTAGCGCTAATAGCGCTAATAGCAATTAATAGCACGTCATATGCAATTGTGCTAAATCTAAAAAGATTCTTAGTCTAGGGACAGTGTGCTATTAGCGCTAATAGCGCTATTAGCGCTAATACCAAATAATAGCACTTCATATGCAATTGTGCTAAATCTAAAAAGATCCTAAGTCTAGGGAAAGCGTGCTATTAGCGCTAATACCGCTATTAGTGCTAATAGCAAATAATAGCACGTCATATGCAATTGTGCTAAATCGTAAAAGATTGTAAGTCTAGGGAAAGCGTGCTATTAGCGCTAATAGCGCTATTAGCGCTAATAGCAATTAATAGCACGTCATATGCAATTGTGCTAAATCTAAAAAGATTCTTAGTCTAGGGACAGTGTGCTATTAGCGCTAATAAATGTCGGTGATTTAATGTGCGCTACACCTAAGTACCAGCACACTTCAACAATTATTCCGCTGCCATTAGGGTATATCAGAATCATTTCCGCTTCCACAAGTCCGCAACTGATGCGCAGGTACTCTCAGCAACTTAGATTGTGATTACCCCAGCAGCTCCCCAATTTACACCTGGGTAGAGTGAAGCAATTGGGAATTAAGCCGTCTTGCTTAAGGACGCAACACACTGGCCGTGGTGGGGCTCGAACCCGCAACCTTTCGATTATGAAGCTCGCGCTCTAACCATTAGGCCACCGTGCTTCCACAAATAACGCTATTAGCGCTAATAGCAAATAATAGCACTTCATATGCAATTGTGCTAAATCTAAAAAGATCCTAAGTCTAGGGAAAGCGTGCTATTAGCGCTAATACCGCTATTAGTGCTAATAGCAAATAATAGCACGTCATATGCAATTGTGCTAAATCTTAAAAGATTGTAAGTCTAGGGAAAGCGTGCTATTAGCGCTAATAGCGCTATTAGCGCTAATAGCAATTAATAGCATGTCATATGCAATTGTGCTAAATCTAAAAAGATTCTTAGTCTAGGGACAGTGTGCTATTAGCGCTAATAGCGCTATTAGCGCTAATAGCAAATAATAGCACTTCATATGCAATTGTGCTAAATCTAAAAAGATCCTAAGTCTAGGGAAAGCGTGCTATTAGCGCTAATACCGCTATTAGTGCTAATAGCAATTAATAGCACGTCATATGCAATTGTGCTAAATCTAAAAGTTTTTAAGTCTAGGTAAAGCGTGCTATTAGCGCTAATAGCGCTATTAGCGCTAATAGCAATTAATAGCACGTCATATGCAATTGTGCTAAATGAAAAAGATTCTAAGTCTAGGGAAAGCGTGCTATTAACGCTAATAGCAAATAATAGCACGTCATATGCAATTGTGCTAAATCTAAAAAGATCCTAAGTCTAGGGAAAGCGTGCTATTAGTGGTCAGTGGTCACACTAGCTTTGTTGCCCTGCGGGGCCCTTTTATATTGGAACTCACTTAGAGTGTTTAGTTGTCGTAAGAGAGTCTCCGGCCTCAGGCGTGCCAGCCCAGCGGCCTTGATATTTCTTGTTGATGGTGGTGACAGCGGTCACACTAGCTTTGTTGCCCTGCGGGGCCCTTTTATATTTGAACTCACTTGGAGTGTTTAGTTGTCGTATGGGAGTCTCCGGCCTCGGGCCTGCCGGCCTTGCGGCCTTGATGTTTTTTGTTGATGGAGGGGACAGAGGTCTCACTAGCTTTCTTGACCTGCAGGGGCCCTTTTATATTGGAACTCACTTGGAGTGTTTAGTTGTCGTATGGGAGTCACCGGCCTCAGGCCGGTCGGCCCTGCGGCCTTGATGTTTGTTGTTGATGGTGGGGACAGTGGTCACACAAGCCTTGTTGCCCTGCGTGGCCCCTTTATATTGGAACTCACTTGGAGTGTTAAGTTGTCGTATGGGAGTCTCCGGCCTCAGGCCTGCCGGCCCTGCGGCCCTAATATTTTGTTGATGGTGGGGACAGCGGTAACACTAGCTTTCTTGCCCTGCGGGGCCCTTTTATATTGGAACTCACTTGGAGTGTTTAGTTGTCGTATGGGAGTCACCGGCCTCAGGCCGGTCGGCCCTGCGGCCTTGATGTTTGTTGTTGATGGTGGGGACAGTGGTCACACAAGCCTTGTTGCCCTGCGTGGCCCCTTTATATTGGAACTCACTTGGAGTGTTTAGTTGTCGTATGGGAGTCTCTGGCCTCGGGCCTGCCGGCCCTGCGGCCTTGATGTTTTTTGTTGATGGTGGGGACAGCGGTCACACTAGCTTTGTTGCCCTGCGGGGCCCTTTTATATTTGAACTCACTTGGAGTGTTTAGTTGTCGTATGGGAGTCACCGGCTTCGGGCCTGCCGGCCCTGCGGCCTTGATGTTTGTTGCTGATGGTGGGGACAGCGGTCATACTAAGTTTCTTGGCCTGCAGGGGCCCTTTTATATTTGAACTCACTTGGAGTGTTTAGTTGTCGTATGGGAGTCTCCGGCCTCAGGCCTCCCGGCCCTGCGGCCTTAATGTTTTTGTTGATGGTGGGGACAGCGGTCACACTAGCTTTGTTGATTGCAGGGGCCCTTTTATATTGGAACTCACTTGGAGTGTTTAGTTGTCGTATGGGAGTCACCGGCCTCAGGCCTGCCGGCCCTGCGGCCTTGATGTTTTTTGCTGATGGTGGGGACAGCGGTCACACTAAGTTTCTTGCCCTGCAGGGGCCCTTTTATATTTGAACTCACTTGGAGTGTTTAGTTGTCGTATGGGAGTCTCCGGCCTCGGGCCTGCCAGCCCTGCGGCCTTGATGTTTTTTGTTGATGGTGGGGACAGAGGTCTCACTAGCTTTGTTGCCCTGCGGGGCCCATTTATATTGAAACTCACTTAGAGTGTTTAGTTGTCGTATGGGAGTCTCCGGCCTCAGGCCTGCCGGCCCTGCGGCCTTGATGTTTTTTGTTGATGGTGGGGACAGTGGTCACACAAGCCTTGTTGCCCTGCGTGGCCCCATTATATTGGAACTCACTTGGAGTGTTAAGTTGTCGTATGGGAGTCTCCGGCCTCAGGCCTGCCGGCCCTGCGGCCCTAATATTTTTGTTGATGGTGGGGACAGCGGTAACACTAGCTTTCTTGTCCTGCAGGGCCCTTTTATATTGGAACTCACTTGGAGTGTTTAGTTGTCGTATGGGGAGTCACCGGCCTCAGGCCTGCCGGCCCTGCGGCCTTGATGTTTGTTGATGATGGTGGGGACAGCGGTCACACTAAGTTTTTGCCCTGCGGGGCCCTTTTATATTTAAACTCACTTGGAGTGTTTAGTTGTCGTATGGGAGTCTCCGGCCTCAGGCCTGCCGGCCCTGCGGCCTTGATGTTTTTGTTGATGGTGGGGACAGAGGTCTCACTAGCTTTCTTGGCCTGCAGGGCCCTTTTATATTGGAACTCATTTGGAGTGTTTAGTTGTCGTATGGGAGTCAACAGCCTGGGGCCTGCCGGCCCTGCGACCTTGATGTTTTTTGTTGATGGTGGGGACAGAGGTCACACTAGCTTTCTTGCCCTGCGGGGCCCTTTTATATTGGAACTCACTTAGAGTGTTTAGTTGTCGTATGGGAGTCACCGGCCTCGGGCCTGCCGGCCCTGCGGCCTTCATGTTTTTTGTTGATGTTGGGGACAGCGGTCACACTAAGTTTCTTGCCCTGCGGGGCCTATTTATATTGGACCTCACTTGGAGTGTTTAGTTGTCGTATGTGAGTCTCCGGCCTCAGGCCTGCCGGCCGTGCGGCCTTGATATTTTTGTTGATGGTGGGGACAGCGGTTACACTAGCTTTCTTGCCCTGCGGGGCCCTTTTATATTGGAACTCACTTGGAGTGTTTAGTTGTCGTATGGGAGTCACCGGCCTCGGGCCTGCCGGCCCTGCGGCCTTGATGTTTTTTGCTGATGGTGGGGACAGCGGTCACACTAAGTTTCTTGCCCTGCGGGGCCCTTTTATATTGGAACTCACTTGGAGTGTTTAGTTATCGTATGGGAGTCTCCGGCCTGAGCCCTGCCGGACCTGCGGCCTTAATATTTTTGTTGATGGTGGGGACAGCGGTCACACTAGCTTTCTTGCCCTGCGGGGCCATTTTATATTGGAACTCACTTGGAGTGTTTAGTTGTCGTATGGGAGTCATCGGCCTCAGGCCTGCCGGCCCTGCGGCCTTGATGTTTTTGTTGATGTTGGGGACAGCGGTCACACTAAATTTCTTGCCCTGCGGGGGCCCTTTATATTGGAACTCACTTGGAGTGTTTAGTTGTCGTATGGAGTCACCGGCCTCAGGCCTGCCGGCCCTGCGGCCTTGATGTTTTGTTGATGTTGGGGACAGCAATCACACTAAGTTTCTTGCCCTGCGGGGCCCATTTATATTGGAACTCACTTGGAGTTTTAAGTTGTCGTATGGGAGTCTCTGGCCTCCGGCCTGCTGGCCATGCGGCCTTGATGTTTTTGTTAATGGTGGGGACATTGGTCACACTAGCTTTGTTGCCCTGCGGGGCCCTTTTATATTGGAACTCACTTGGAGTGTTAAGTTGTCGTATGGGAGTCTCCGGCCTCGGGCCTGCCGGTCCTGTGGCCTTGATGTTTTTTGTTGATGGTAGGGACAGCGGTCACACTAGCTTTGTTGCCCTGCGGGGCCCTTTTATTTTGGAACTCACTTGGAGTGTTTAGCGCTCAATAGCGCTAATAGCACGCCTTACGCGATTAGCGCTAATAGCGCATCTCACGCTAATGAGTGCTATTAGCGCTAATAGCGCTAATAGCACCTATCATCCGTAGAAAATGATAAATTTTAAATTTTGCAAACGATATACTAATGAGCGCTAATATCGCTATTAGCACACACTACGCTATTAGCGCTAATAGCGCACCTCGCGCTAATGAGTGCTATTAGTACTATTAGCGCTAATAGCGTCTACCATTTGCAGAAAATGAACAATTTGGCACATAATACAATGAGTTGTAAAATCGTTATTAGCATACCTGTCGGTATTAGCGCTAATAGCGCTAATAGCACGCCTTACGCTATTAGCGCTAATAGCACATCTCACGCTAATGAGTGCTATTAGCGCTATTAGTACCATCCGTAGCAAATGATCAATTTTCAAATTTGCAAACGATACAATAATGAGCGCTAAATCGCTATTAGCACACACTACGCTATTAGCGCTAATAGCGCTAGTAGCACACCTTACGCTATTAGCGCTAATAGCGCACCTCGTGCTAATGAGTGCTATTAGCGATAATAGCGTCTACCATTCGCAGAAAATGAAGAATTTGGCACATAATACAATGAGTTGTAATATCGTTATTAGCATACCTGTCGGAATTTGCGCTAATAGCGCTATTAGCACGCCTTACGCTTTTAGCGCTATTAGCGCATCCCACGCTAATGAGTGCTAATAGCGCTAATAGCACGCCTTACGCTAATAGCGCATCTCACGCAAATGAGTGCTATTAGCGCTAATAGCGCTAGTAGCACTCATTAGCACGAGGTGCGCTATTAGCGCTAATAGCGTTAGTGATGAAAATAGCACGACTCACGCTAATAGCGCTAATAGCGCGCATTACGCTAATGTCCGCTATTAACGATATTAGCGCTAATATCGCTTACCTTGCCGAGAACAGTTTTAGCACTTTTGGTAATAGCGCGCAATTGGTTCACCACAATTAGCACGAAATAGCAGAGGTTTGCTATTATCACGCTATCGGCGATATTAGCGCTATTAGCGTGGAAAAAACAGAAAATTGCAAATACCGCGCAATTTGCAATTTTGCTAGTGAGCAGCGCTAACGCGCTAAATAACCATCATCGCACCTTTATCCCTATGCTGTTTACAGGCTTGCATACCGTGCATTTTTCTATTTATGTCAAGTTTTGGAATCTAATTTGTGAAGAAAAGGTCTGAATACCGTGGTTCTCTATTTATTAAGCCAATTATTGTTGCATAAAACAAGTGGATTAGTTTAAAACACTTTTTATTCATTTATAAAGAATCTCTAGTACAAAAGTGCACGTAGAATTACAACGCCTCATTAGCTCAGTGGATAAGGCGACTGGCAGTTAACGGAAGGGCTTGGGTTCAATTCCCGGCATTTTTAAAATTTCTTTTGTTTTAATTTGCTTTTGCCTATGAATAAAAATTAAATTAAATGCTTCGTTTTTGTACTGAACATTTGATTTTAATTTTCCTTTCTACAGACTTACAATAAGAACAATATAGCTATAAAACCTGTAAAATATACTACACATGTTAACTATCTACTGAAGACGAAATAATGATTTTCTATGTATTTTGTATATTTTTTAACTTCAAAAAACATTTATTTCAGTTTTTCATGTTCTGTTTCTAAGATTATACTTTCATGAATTACATTTATGATATTTCATTTACATGTAAAGGGTAAAATGAACATTTCTTGGACGTACAACACTTATAATGCAATATATGACGTTATGTGAGCTACTTTAGTTGAATTGAATGAACTTCAAATTAAAGGCTGCATGTACATAAATTGACCGCTCCCTTACACTAGTGATACTAAAACAATTTTGGTTTTGTCATTGAGGAAAAGACAATTAATTTTTTTATTTTGATGTAAATTTTCATGTAAATAGGACAAAGAATAAAAAAAACTATAGCTATAAAACATGTGTCATTATGTAATTTCGGGTAGCCTTAGAGACAACCCTGGGCAAAAGGGTTGGAATGAAATTAGTACTGTATTGTACAAATAAGCCCCCGTTCCCCCGATCAATGTTGAATCCTGACATTTTGTTCATGTGCGCTCAGTAGCACCCAACATTGATTGGTGGGGCAGGGGGAGGTATTGGGGGTGAGGGTAATGTTTAGACTTGACACTCAAGAAAGTGCCATTTTATCACTCTAGAAATAACGAAAATATGGCCATTACAAGGTGCACATTCTATTTTTCATTCCAACCTATTTTGTCTAGCATTGTATTTGAAAAGTTGAAAAAAAATCATCAAATTTTGGTTTGGTGGCCATAAAATAAAAAGCAAATAAGATATGGACCTGCAATTTGGAGGCTAAGCAGCTCTTATCATTATCCTTTACCACAAAAAGTAACAATAGCTAATTAGTCATATTTAGGGACTGGTCACTAAAATTCCTAATATCCTATTTTTTTCTCTTTTTAGAAACACAATTGATCACTTTAAATGCCAAAAAAATAAGTCTACAAACTTGTAAAACATTATTTAGATCAACAAAAATCTGAAATCTATTCTGTATAAATCAATACTAAGGAAAAATAAAATATCGGGATCAAAATAAAAAAGCGACCATGCAGGATTCGAACCCGCGCTGTCAAATCTGCTCGTTTAACTGGTACGCGCTCTACCAATGGAGCTATTTAATGTTACTCGATTTGTTTGCGATAATTTAGACCATATCAATGTATGAGTTTTACGGTATGCAGACACAATAAAGATTTTAATACTATGTCCCTATGCTGTTTACAGGCTTGCATACCGTGCATTTTTCTATTTATGTCAAGTTTTGGAATCTAATTTGTGAAGAAAAGGTCTGAATACCGTGGTTCTCTATTTATTAAGCCAATTATTGTTGCATAAAACAAGTGGATTAGTTTAAAACACTTTTTATTCATTTATAAAGAATCTCTAGTACAAAAGTGCACGTAGAATTACAACGCCTCATTAGCTCAGTGGATAAGGCGACTGGCAGTTAACGGAAGGGCTTGGGTTCAATTCCCGGCATTTTTTAAAATTTCTTTTGTTTTAATTTGCTTTTGCCTATGAATAAAAATTAAATTAAATGCTTCGTTTTGTACTGAACATTTGATTTTAATTTTCCTTTCTACAGACTTACAATAAGAACAATATAGCTATAAAACCTGTAAAATATACTACACATGTTAACTATCTACTGAAGACGAAATAATGATTTTCTATGTATTTTGTATATTTTTTAACTTCAAAAACATTTATTTCAGTTTTTCATGTTCTGTTTCTAAGATTATACTTTCATGAATTACATTTATGATATTTCATTTACATGTAAAGGGTAAAATGAACATTTCTTGGACGTACAACACTTATAATGCAATATATGACGTTATGTGAGCTACTTTAGTTGAATTGAATGAACTTCAAATTAAAGGCTGCATGTACATAAATTGACCGCTCCCTTACACTAGTGATACTAAAACAATTTTGGTTTTGTCATTGAGGAAAAGACAATTAATTTTTTTATTTTGATGTAAATTTTCATGTAAATAGGACAAAGAATAAAAAAACTATAGCTATAAAACATGTGTCATTATGTAATTTCGGGTAGCCTTAGAGACAACCCTGGGCAAAAGGGTTGGAATGAAATTAGTACTGTATTGCAAATGAGCCCCCGTTCCCCCCGATCAATGTTGAATCCTGACATTTTGTTCATGTGCGCTCAGTAGTACCCAACATTGATTGGTGGGGCAGGGGAGGTATTGGGGTGAGGGTAATGTTTAGACTTGACACTCAAGAAAGTGCCATTTTATCACTCTAGAAATAACGAAAATATGGCCATTACAAGGTGCACATTCTATTTTTCATTCCAACCTATTTTGTCTAGCATTGTATTTGAAAAGTTTAAAAAAAATCATCAAATTTTGGTTTGGTGGCCATAAAATAAAAAGCAAATAAGATATGGACCTGCAATTTGGAGGCTAAGCAGCTCTTATCATTATCCTTTACCACAAAAAGTAACAATAGCTAATTAGTCATATTTAGGGACTGGTCACTAAAATTCCTAATATCCTATTTTTGGCCCTGTTTAGAAACACAATTGATCACTTTAAATGCCAAAAAATAAGTCTACAAACTTGTAAAACATTATTTAGATCAACAAAAATCTGAAATCTATTCTGTATAAATCAATACTAAGGAAAAATAAAATATCGGGATCAAAATAAAAAAAGCGACCATGCAGGATTCGAACCCGCGCTGTCAAATCTGCTCGTTTAACTGGTACGCGCTCTACCAATGGAGCTATTTAATGTTACTCGATTTGTTTGCGATAATTTAGACCATATCAATGTATGAGTTTTACGGTATGCAGACACAATAAAGATTTTAATACTATGTCCCTATGCTGTTTACAGGCTTGCATACCGTGCATTTTTCTATTTATGTCAAGTTTTGGAATCTAATTTGTGAAGAAAAGGTCTGAATACCGTGGTTCTCTATTTATTAAGCCAATTATTGTTGCATAAAACAAGTGGATTAGTTTAAAACACTTTTTATTCATTTATAAAGAATCTCTAGTACAAAAGTGCACGTAGAATTACAACGCCTCATTAGCTCAGTGGATAAGGCGACTGGCAGTTAACGGAAGGGCTTGGGTTCAATTCCCGGCATTTTTTAAATTTCTTTTGTTTTAATTTGCTTTTGCCTATGAATAAAAATTAAATTAAATGCTTCGTTTTTGTACTGAACATTTGATTTTAATTTTCCTTTCTACAGACTTACAATAAGAACAATATAGCTATAAAACCTGTAAAATATACTACACATGTTAACTATCTACTGAAGACGAAATAATGATTTTCTATGTATTTTGTATATTTTTTTAACTTCAAAAAACATTTATTTCAGTTTTTCATGTTCTGTTTCTAAGATTATACTTTCATGAATTACATTTATGATATTTCATTTACATGTAAAGGGTAAAATGAACATTTCTTGGACGTACAACACTTATAATGCAATATATGACGTTATGTGAGCTACTTTAGTTGAATTGAATGAACTTCAAATTAAAGGCTGCATGTACATAAATTGACCGCTCCTTACACTAGTGATACTAAAACAATTTTGGTTTTGTCATTGAGGAAAAGACAATTAATTT
Organism: Amphiura filiformis; assembly: GCF_039555335.1. Taxonomy (NCBI): domain Eukaryota; kingdom Metazoa; phylum Echinodermata; class Ophiuroidea; order Amphilepidida; family Amphiuridae; genus Amphiura; species Amphiura filiformis. Next base: position 1,640,770 of record NC_092643.1, read on the forward strand.
TTTTTTTTTTTTTTTAATTTTCATGTAAATAGGACAAAAAATAAAAAAACTATAGCTATAAAACATGTGTCATTATGTAATTTCGGGTAGCTTTAGAGACAACCCTGGGCAAAAGGGTTGGAATGAAATTAGTACTGTATTGTAAATGAGCCCCCGTTCCCCCGATCAATGTTGAATCCTGACATTTTGTTCATGTGCGCTCAGTAGTACCCAACATTGATTGGTGGGGCAGGGGAGGTATTGGGGTGAGGGTAATGTTTAGACTTGACACTCAAGAAAGTGCCATTTTATCACTCTAGAAATAACGAAAATATGGCCATTACAAGGTGCACATTCTATTTTTCATTCCAACCTATTTTGTCTAGCATTGTATTTGAAAAGTTAAAAAAAAATCATCAAATTTTGGTTTGGTGGCCATAAAATAAAAAGCAAATAAGATATGGACCTGCAATTTGGAGGCTAAGCAGCTCTTATCATTATCCTTTACCACAAAAAGTAACAATAGCTAATTAGTCATATTTAGGGACTGGTCACTAAAATTCCTAATATCCTATTTTTGGCCCTGTTTAGAAACACAATTGATCACTTTAAATGCCAAAAAAATAAGTCTACAAACTTGTAAAACATTATTTAGATCAACAAAAATTTGAAATCTATTCTGTATAAATCAATACTAAGGAAAAATAAAATATCGGGATCAAAATAAAAAGCGACCATGCAGGATTCGAACCCGCGCTGTCAAATCTGCTCGTTTAACTGGTACGCGCTCTACCAATGGAGCTATTTAATGTTACTCGATTTGTTTGCGATAATTTAGACCATATCAATGTATGAGTTTTACGGTATGCAGACACAATAAAGATTTTAATACTATGTCCCTATGCTGTTTACAGGCTTGCATACCGTGCATTTTTCTATTTATGTCAAGTTTTGGAATCTAATTTGTGAAGAAAAGGTCTGAATACCGTGGTTCTCTATTTATTAAGCCAATTATTGTTGCATAAAACAAGTGGATTAGTTTAAAACACTTTTTATTCATTTATAAAGAATCTCTAGTACAAAAGTGCACGTAGAATTACAACGCCTCATTAGCTCAGTGGATAAGGCGACTGGCAGTTAACGGAAGGGCTTGGGTTCAATTCCCGGCATTTTTTAAAATTTCTTTTGTTTTAATTTGCTTTTGCCTATGAATAAAAATTAAATTAAATGCTTCGTTTTGTACTGAACATTTGATTTTAATTTTCCTTTCTACAGACTTACAATAAGAACAATATAGCTATAAAACCTGTAAAATATACTACACATGTTAACTATCTACTGAAGACGAAATAATGATTTTCTATGTATTTTGTATATTTTTTTAACTTCAAAAAACATTTATTTCAGTTTTTCATGTTCTGTTTCTAAGATTATACTTTCATGAATTACATTTATGATATTTCATTTACATGTAAAGGGTAAAATGAACATTTCTTGGACGTACAACACTTATAATGCAATATATGACGTTATGTGAGCTACTTTAGTTGAATTGAATGAACTTCAAATTAAAGGCTGCATGTACATAAATTGACCGCTCCCTTACACTAGTGATACTAAAACAATTTTGGTTTTGTCATTGAGGAAAAGACAATTAATTTTTTATTTTGATGTAAATTTTCATGTAAATAGGACAAAGAATAAAAAACTATAGCTATAAAACATGTGTCATTATGTAATTTCGGGTAGCTTTAGAGACAACCCTGGGCAAAAGGGTTGGAATGAAATTAGTACTGTATTGTAAATGAGCCCCGTTCCCCCGATCAATGTTGAATCCTGACATTTTGTTCATGTGCGCTCAGTAGTACCCAACATTGATTGGTGGGGCAGGGGGAGGTATTGGGGGTGAGGGTAATGTTTAGACTTGACACTCAAGAAAGTGCCATTTTATCACTCTAGAAATAACGAAAATATGGCCATTACAAGGTGCACATTCTATTTTTCATTCCAACCTATTTTGTCTAGCATTGTATTTGAAAAGTTGAAAAAAAATCATCAAATTTTGGTTTGGTGGCCATAAAATAAAAAAGCAAATAAGATATGGACCTGCAATTTGGAGGCTAAGCAGCTCTTATCATTATCCTTTACCACAAAAAGTAACAATAGCTAATTAGTCATATTTAGGGACTGGTCACTAAAATTCCTAATATCCTATTTTTGGCCCTGTTTAGAAACACAATTGATCACTTTAAATGCCAAAAAAATAAGTCTACAAACTTGTAAAACATTATTTAGATCAACAAAAATCTGAAATCTATTCTGTATAAATCAATACTAAGGAAAAATAAAATATCGGGATCAAAATAAAAAGCGACCATGCAGGATTCGAACCCGCGCTGTCAAATCTGCTCGTTTAACTGGTACGCGCTCTACCAATGGAGCTATTTAATGTTACTCGATTTGTTTGCGATAATTTAGACCATATCAATGTATGAGTTTTACGGTATGCAGACACAATAAAGATTTTAATACTATGTCCCTATGCTGTTTACAGGCTTGCATACCGTGCATTTTTCTATTTATGTCAAGTTTTGGAATCTAATTTGTGAAGAAAAGGTCTGAATACCGTGGTTCTCTATTTATTAAGCCAATTATTGTTGCATAAAACAAGTGGATTAGTTTAAAACACTTTTTATTCATTTATAAAGAATCTCTAGTACAAAAGTGCACGTAGAATTACAACGCCTCATTAGCTCAGTGGATAAGGCGACTGGCAGTTAACGGAAGGGCTTGGGTTCAATTCCCGGCATTTTTTAAAATTTCTTTTGTTTTAATTTGCTTTTGCCTATGAATAAAAATTAAATTAAATGCTTCGTTTTTGTACTGAACATTTGATTTTAATTTTCCTTTCTACAGACTTACAATAAGAACAATATAGCTATAAAACCTGTAAAATATACTACACATGTTAACTATCTACTGAAGACGAAATAATGATTTTCTATGTATTTTGTATATTTTTTTAACTTCAAAAAACATTTATTTCAGTTTTTCATGTTCTGTTTCTAAGATTATACTTTCATGAATTACATTTATGATATTTCATTTACATGTAAAGGGTAAAATGAACATTTCTTGGACGTACAACACTTATAATGCAATATATGACGTTATGTGAGCTACTTTAGTTGAATTGAATGAACTTCAAATTAAAGGCTGCATGTACATAAATTGACCGCTCCCTTACACTAGTGATACTAAAACAATTTTGGTTTTGTCATTGAGGAAAAGACAATTAATTTTTTTATTTTGATGTAAATTTTCATGTAAATAGGACAAAGAAAAAAAAAACTATAGCTATAAAACATGTGTCATTATGTAATTTCAGGTAGCTTTAGAGACAACCCTGGGCAAAAGGGTTGGAATGAAATTAGTACTGTATTGTAATGAGCCCCCGTTCCCCCGATCAATGTTGAATCCTGACATTTTGTTCATGTGCGCTCAGTAGTACCCAACATTGATTGGTGGGGCAGGGGGAGGTATTGGGGGTGAAGGTAATGTTTAGACTTGACACTCAAGAAAGTGCCATTTTATCACTCTAGAAATAACGAAAATATGGCCATTACAAGGTGCACATTCTATTTTTCATTCCAACCTATTTTGTCTAGCATTGTATTTGAAAAGTTGAAAAAAAATCATCAAATTTTGGTTTGGTGGCCATAAAATAAAAAAGCAAATAAGATATGGACCTGCAATTTGGAGGCTAAGCAGCTCTTATCATTATCCTTTACCACAAAAGTAACAATAGCTAATTAGTCATATTTAGGGACTGGTCACTAAAATTCCTAATATCCTATTTTTGGCCCTGTTTAGAAACACAATTGATCACTTTAAATGCCAAAAAAATAAGTCTACAAACTTGTAAAACATTATTTAGATCAACAAAAATCTGAAATCTATTCTGTATAAATCAATACTAAGGAAAAATAAAATATCGGGATCAAAATAAAAAAGCGACCATGCAGGATTCGAACCCGCGCTGTCAAATCTGCTCGTTTAACTGGTACGCGCTCTACCAATGGAGCTATTTAATGTTACTCGATTTGTTTGCGATAATTTAGACCATATCAATGTATGAGTTTTACGGTATGCAGACACAATAAAGATTTTAATACTATGTCCCTATGCTGTTTACAGGCTTGCATACCGTGCATTTTTCTATTTATGTCAGGTTTTGGAATCTAATTTGTGAAGAAAAGGTCTGAATACCGTGGTTCTCTATTTATTAAGCCAATTATTGTTGCATAAAACAAGTGGATTAGTTTAAAACACTTTTTATTCATTTATAAAGAATCTCTAGTACAAAAGTGCACGTAGAATTACAACGCCTCATTAGCTCAGTGGATAAGGCGACTGGCAGTTAACGGAAGGGCTTGGGTTCAATTCCCGGCATTTTTTACAATTTGCTTTTGCCTATGAATAAAAATTAAATTAAATGCTTCGTTTTTGTACTGAACATTTGATTTTAATTTTCCTTTCTACAGACTTACAATAAGAACAATATAGCTATAAAACCTGTAAAATATACTACACATGTTAACTATCTACTGAAGACGAAATAATGATTTTCTATGTATTTTGTATATTTTTTTAACTTCAAAAAACATTTATTTCAGTTTTTCATGTTCTGTTTCTAAGATTATACTTTCATGAATTACATTTATGATATTTCATTTACATGTAAAGGGTAAAATGAACATTTCTTGGACGTACAACACTTATAATGCAATATATGACGTTATGTGAGCTACTTTAGTTGAATTGAATGAACTTCAAATTAAAGGCTGCATGTACATAAATTGACCGCTCCCTTACACTAGTGATACTAAAACAATTTTGGTTTTGTCATTGAGGAAAAGACAATTAATTTTTTTATTTTGATGTAAATTTTCATGTAAATAGGACAAAGAATAAAAAAACTATAGCTATAAAACATGTGTCATTATGTAATTTCGGGTAGCTTTAGAGACAACCCTGGGCAAAAGGGTTGGAATGAAATTAGTACTGTATTGCAAATGAGCCCCCGTTCCCCCCGATCAATGTTGAATCCTGACATTTTGTTCATGTGCGCTCAGTAGTACCCAACATTGATTGGTGGGGCAGGGGAGGTATTGGGGTGAGGGTAATGTTTAGACTTGACACTCAAGAAAGTGCCATTTTATCACTCTAGAAATAACGAAAATATGGCCATTACAAGGTGCACATTCTATTTTTCATTCCAACCTATTTTGTCTAGCATTGTATTTGAAAAAAAAAAAAAAAATCATCAAATTTTGGTTTGGTGGCCATAAAATAAAAAGCAAATAAGATATGGACCTGCAATTTGGAGGCTAAGCAGCTCTTATCATTATCCTTTACCACAAAAAGTAACAATAGCTAATTAGTCATATTTAGGGACTGGTCACTAAAATTCCTAATATCCTATTTTTGGCCCTGTTTAGAAACACAATTGATCACTTTAAATGCCAAAAAAATAAGTCTACAAACTTGTAAAACATTATTTAGATCAACAAAAATCTGAAATCTATTCTGTATAAATCAATACTAAGGAAAAATAAAATATCGGGATCAAAATAAAAAGCGACCATGCAGGATTCGAACCCGCGCTGTCAAATCTGCTCGTTTAACTGGTACGCGCTCTACCAATGGAGCTATTTAATGTTACTCGATTTGTTTGCGATAATTTAGACCATATCAATGTATGAGTTTTACGGTATGCAGACACAATAAAGATTTTAATACTATGTCCCTATGCTGTTTACAGGCTTGCATACCGTGCATTTTTCTATTTATGTCAAGTTTTGGAATCTAATTTGTGAAGAAAAGGTCTGAATACCGTGGTTCTCTATTTATTAAGCCAATTATTGTTGCATAAAACAAGTGGATTAGTTTAAAACACTTTTTATTCATTTATAAAGAATCTCTAGTACAAAAGTGCACGTAGAATTACAACGCCTCATTAGCTCAGTGGATAAGGCGACTGGCAGTTAACGGAAGGGCTTGGGTTCAATTCCCGGCATTTTTTAAAATTTCTTTTGTTTTAATTTGCTTTTGCCTATGAATAAAAATTAAATTAAATGCTTCGTTTTTGTACTGAACATTTGATTTTAATTTTCCTTTCTACAGACTTACAATAAGAACAATATAGCTATAAAACCTGTAAAATATACTACACATGTTAACTATCTACTGAAGACGAAATAATGATTTTCTATGTATTTTGTATATTTTTTAACTTCAAAAAACATTTATTTCAGTTTTTCATGTTCTGTTTCTAAGATTATACTTTCATGAATTACATTTATGATATTTCATTTACATGTAAAGGGTAAAATGAACATTTCTTGGACGTACAACACTTATAATGCAATATATGACGTTATGTGAGCTACTTTAGTTGAATTGAATGAACTTCAAATTAAAGGCTGCATGTACATAAATTGACCGCTCCCTTACACTAGTGATACTAAAACAATTTTGGTTTTGTCATTGAGGAAAAGACAATTAATTTTTTTATTTTGATGTAAATTTTCATGTAAATAGGACAAAGAATAAAAAACTATAGCTATAAAACATGTGTCCTTATGTAATTTCGGTAGCTTTAGAGACAACCCTGGGCAAAAGGGTTGGAATGAAATTAGTACTGTATTGCAAATGAGCCCCCGTTCCCCCCGATCAATGTTGAATCCTGACATTTTGTTCATGTGCGCTCAGTAGTACCCAACATTGATTGGTGGGGCAGGGGAGGTATTGGGGTGAGGGTAATGTTTAGACTTGACACTCAAGAAAGTGCCATTTCATCACTCTAGAAATAACGAAAATATGGCCATTACAAGGTGCACATTCTATTTTTCATTCCAACCTATTTTGTCTAGCATTGCAACCCTGGGCAAAAGGGTTGGAATGAAATTAGTACTGTATTGCAAATGAGCCCCCGTTCCCCCCGATCAATGTTGAATCCTGACATTTTGTTCATGTGCGCTCAGTAGTACCCAACATTGATTGGTGGGGCAGGGGGAGGTATTGGGGGTGAGGGTAATGTTTAGACTTGACACTCAAGAAAGTGCCATTTCATCACTCTAGAAATAACGAAAATATGGCCATTACAAGGTGCACATTCTATTTTTCATTCCAACCTATTTTGTCTAGCATTGTATTTGAAAAAAAAAAAATCATCAAATTTTGGTTTGGTGGCCATAAAATAAAAAGCAAATAAGATATGGACCTGCAATTTGGAGGCTAAGCAGCTCTTATCATTATCCTTTACCACAAAAAGTAACAATAGCTAATTAGTCATATTTAGGGACTGGTCACTAAAATTCCTAATATCCTATTTTTGGCCCTGTTTAGAAACACAATTGATCACTTTAAATGCCAAAAAATAAGTCTACAAACTTGTAAAACATTATTTAGATCAACAAAATCTGAAATCTATTCTGTATAAATCAATACTAAGGAAAAATAAAATATCGGGATCAAAATAAAAAAAGCGACCATGCAGGATTCGAACCCGCGCTGTCAAATCTGCTCGTTTAACTGGTACGCGCTCTACCAATGGAGCTATTTAATGTTACTCGATTTGTTTGCGATAATTTAGACCATATCAATGTATGAGTTTTACGGTATGCAGACACAATAAAGATTTTAATACTATGTCCCTATGCTGTTTACAGGCTTGCATACCGTGCATTTTTCTATTTATGTCAAGTTTTGGAATCTAATTTGTGAAGAAAAGGTCTGAATACCGTGGTTCTCTATTTATTAAGCCAATTATTGTTGCATAAAACAAGTGGATTAGTTTAAAACACTTTTTATTCATTTATAAAGAATCTCTAGTACAAAAGTGCACGTAGAATTACAACGCCTCATTAGCTCAGTGGATAAGGCGACTGGCAGTTAACGGAAGGGCTTGGGTTCAATTCCGGCATTTTTAAAATTTCTTTTGTTTTAATTTGCTTTTGCCTATGAATAAAAATTAAATTAAATGCTTCGTTTTTGTACTGAACATTTGATTTTAATTTTCCTTTCTACAGACTTACAATAAGAACAATATAGCTATAAAACCTGTAAAATATACTACACATGTTAACTATCTACTGAAGACGAAATAATGATTTTCTATGTATTTTGTATATTTTTTAACTTCAAAAAACATTTATTTCAGTTTTTCATGTTCTGTTTCTAAGATTATACTTTCATGAATTACATTTATGATATTTCATTTACATGTAAAGGGTAAAATGAACATTTCTTGGACGTACAACACTTATAATGCAATATATGACGTTATGTGAGCTACTTTAGTTGAATTGAATGAACTTCAAATTAAAGGCTGCATGTACATAAATTGACCGCTCCCTTACACTAGTGATACTAAAACAATTTTGGTTTTGTCATTGAGGAAAAGACAATTAATTTTTTTATTTTGATGTAAATTTTCATGTAAATAGGACAAAGAATAAAAAAACTATAGCTATAAAACATGTGTCATTATGTAATTTCGGGTAGCTTTAGAGACATGTATTTGAAAAGTTGAAAAAAATCATCAAATTTTGGTTTGGTGGCCATAAAATAAAAAGCAAATAAGATATGGACCTGCAATTTGGAGGCTAAGCAGCTCTTATCATTATCCTTTACCACAAAAAGTAACAATAGCTAATTAGTCATATTTAGGGACTGGTCACTAAAATTCCTAATATCCTATTTTTGGCCCTGTTTAGAAACACAATTGATCACTTTAAATGCCAAAAAATAAGTCTACAAACTTGTAAAACATTATTTAGATCAACAAAAATCTGAAATCTATTCTGTATAAATCAATACTAAGGAAAAATAAAATATCGGGATCAAAATAAAAAAGCGACCATGCAGGATTCGAACCCGCGCTGTCAAATCTGCTCGTTTAACTGGTACGCGCTCTACCAATGGAGCTATTTAATGTTACTCGATTTGTTTGCGATAATTTAGACCATATCAATGTATGAGTTTTACGGTATGCAGACACAATAAAGATTTTAATACTATGTCCCTATGCTGTTTACAGGCTTGCATACCGTGCATTTTTCTATTTATGTCAAGTTTTGGAATCTAATTTGTGAAGAAAAGGTCTGAATACCGTGGTTCTCTATTTATTAAGCCAATTATTGTTGCATAAAACAAGTGGATTAGTTTAAAACACTTTTTATTCATTTATAAAGAATCTCTAGTACAAAAGTGCACGTAGAATTACAACGCCTCATTAGCTCAGTGGATAAGGCGACTGGCAGTTAACGGAAGGGCTTGGGTTCAATTCCCGGCATTTTTTAAAATTTCTTTTGTTTTAATTTGCTTTTGCCTATGAATAAAAATTAAATTAAATGCTTCGTTTTTGTACTGAACATTTGATTTTAATTTTCCTTTCTACAGACTTACAATAAGAACAATATAGCTATAAAACCTGTAAAATATACTACACATGTTAACTATCTACTGAAGACGAAATAATGATTTTCTATGTATTTTGTATATTTTTTAACTTCAAAAAACATTTATTTCAGTTTTTCATGTTCTGTTTCTAAGATTATACTTTCATGAATTACATTTATGATATTTCATTTACATGTAAAGGGTAAAATGAACATTTCTTGGACGTACAACACTTATAATGCAATATATGACGTTATGTGAGCTACTTTAGTTGAATTGAATGAACTTCAAATTAAAGGCTGCATGTACATAAATTGACCGCTCCTTACACTAGTGATACTAAAACAATTTTGGTTTTGTCATTGAGGAAAAGACAATTAATTTTTTTATTTTGATGTAAATTTTCATGTAAATAGGACAAAGAATAAAAAAACTATAGCTATAAAACATGTGTCATTATGTAATTTCAGGTAGCCTTAGAGACAACCCTGGGCAAAAGGGTTGGAATGAAATTAGTACTGTATTGTAAATGAGCCCCCGTTCCCCCCCGATCAATGTTGAATCCTGACATTTTGTTCATGTGCGCTCAGTAGTACCCAACATTGATTGGTGGGGCAGGGGGAGGTATTGGGGGTGAGGGTAATGTTTAGACTTGACACTCAAGAAAGTGCCATTTTATCACTCTAGAAATAACGAAAATATGGCCATTACAAGGTGCACATTCTATTTTTCATTCCAACCTATTTTGTCTAGCATTGTATTTGAAAAGTTGAAAAAAAATCATCAAATTTTGGTTTGGTGGCCATAAAATAAAAAGCAAATAAGATATGGACCTGCAATTTGGAGGCTAAGCAGCTCTTATCATTATCCTTTACCACAAAAAGTAACAATAGCTAATTAGTCATATTTAGGGACTGGTCACTAAAATTCCTAATATCCTATTTTTGGCCCTGTTTAGAAACACAATTGATCACTTTAAATGCCAAAAAAATAAGTCTACAAACTTGTAAAACATTATTTAGATCAACAAAAATCTGAAATCTATTCTGTATAAATCAATACTAAGGAAAAATAAAATATCGGGATCAAAATAAAAAAGCGACCATGCAGGATTCGAACCCGCGCTGTCAAATCTGCTCGTTTAACTGGTACGCGCTCTACCAATGGAGCTATTTAATGTTACTCGATTTGTTTGCGATAATTTAGACCATATCAATGTATGAGTTTTACGGTATGCAGACACAATAAAGATTTTAATACTATGTCCCTATGCTGTTTTCAGGCTTGCATACCGTGCATTTTTCTATTTATGTCAAGTTTTGGAATCTAATTTGTGAAGAAAAGGTCTGAATACCGTGGTTCTCTATTTATTAAGCCAATTATTGTTGCATAAAACAAGTGGATTAGTTTAAAACACTTTTTATTCATTTATAAAGAATCTCTAGTACAAAAGTGCACGTAGAATTACAACGCCTCATTAGCTCAGTGGATAAGGCGACTGGCAGTTAACGGAAGGGCTTGGGTTCAATTCCGGCATTTTTAAAATTTCTTTTGTTTTAATTTGCTTTTGCCTATGAATAAAAATTAAATTAAATGCTTCGTTTTTGTACTGAACATTTGATTTTAATTTTCCTTTCTACAGACTTACAATAAGAACAATATAGCTATAAAACCTGTAAAATATACTACACATGTTAACTATCTACTGAAGACGAAATAATGATTTTCTATGTATTTTGTATATTTTTTAACTTCAATAAACATTTATTTCAGTTTTTCATGTTCTGTTTCTAAGATTATACTTTCATGAATTACATTTATGATATTTCATTTACATGTAAAGGGTAAAATGAACATTTCTTGGACGTACAACACTTATAATGCAATATATGACGTTATGTGAGCTACTTTAGTTGAATTGAATGAACTTCAAATTAAAGGCTGCATGTACATAAATTGACCGCTCCCTTACACTAGTGATACTAAAACAATTTTGGTTTTGTCATTGAGGAAAAGACAATTAATTTTTTTATTTTGATGTAAATTTTCATGTAAATAGGACAAAGAATAAAAAACTATAGCTATAAAACATGTGTCATTATGTAATTTCGGGTAGCTTTAGAGACATGTATTTGAAAAGTTGAAAAAAAATCATCAAATTTTGGTTTGGTGGCCATAAAATAAAAAGCAAATAAGATATGGACCTGCAATTTGGAGGCTAAGCAGCTCTTATCATTATCCTTTACCACAAAAAGTAACAATAGCTAATTAGTCATATTTAGGGACTGGTCACTAAAATTCCTAATATCCTATTTTTGGCCCTGTTTAGAAACACAATTGATCACTTTAAATGCCAAAAAAATAAGTCTACAAACTTGTAAAACATTATTTAGATCAACAAAAATCTGAAATCTATTCTGTATAAATCAATACTAAGGAAAAATAAAATATCGGGATCAAAATAAAAAGCGACCATGCAGGATTCGAACCCGCGCTGTCAAATCTGCTCGTTTAACTGGTACGCGCTCTACCAATGGAGCTATTTAATGTTACTCGATTTGTTTGCGATAATTTAGACCATATCAATGTATGAGTTTTACGGTATGCAGACACAATAAAGATTTTAATACTATGTCCCTATGCTGTTTACAGGCTTGCATACCGTGCATTTTTCTATTTATGTCAAGTTTTGGAATCTAATTTGTGAAGAAAAGGTCTGAATACCGTGGTTCTCTATTTATTAAGCCAATTATTGTTGCATAAAACAAGTGGATTAGTTTAAAACACTTTTTATTCATTTATAAAGAATCTCTAGTACAAAAGTGCACGTAGAATTACAACGCCTCATTAGCTCAGTGGATAAGGCGACTGGCAGTTAACGGAAGGGCTTGGGTTCAATTCCCGGCATTTTTAAAATTTCTTTTGTTTTAATTTGCTTTTGCCTATGAATAAAAATTAAATTAAATGCTTCGTTTTTGTACTGAACATTTGATTTTAATTTTCCTTTCTACAGACTTACAATAAGAACAATATAGCTATAAAACCTGTAAAATATACTACACATGTTAACTATCTACTGAAGACGAAATAATGATTTTCTATGTATTTTGTATATTTTTTTAACTTTAATAAACATTTATTTCAGTTTTTCATGTTCTGTTTCTAAGATTATACTTTCATGAATTACATTTATGATATTTCATTTACATGTAAAGGGTAAAATGAACATTTCTTGGACGTACAACACTTATAATGCAATATATGACGTTATGTGAGCTACTTTAGTTGAATTGAATGAACTTCAAATTAAAGGCTGCATGTACATAAATTGACCGCTCCCTTACACTAGTGATACTAAAACAATTTTGGTTTTGTCATTGAGGAAAAGACAATTAATTTTTTTATTTTGATGTAAATTTTCATGTAAATAGGACAAAGAATAAAAAACTATAGCTATAAAACATGTGTCATTATGTAATTTCGGGTAGCCTTAGAGACAACCCTGGGCAAAAGGGTTGGAATGAAATTAGTACTGTATTGCAAATGAGCCCCGTTCCCCCCGATCAATGTTGAATCCTGACATTTTGTTCATGTGCGCTCAGTAGTACCCAACATTGATTGGTGGGGCAGGGGAGGTATTGGGGTGAGGGTAATGTTTAGACTTGACACTCAAGAAAGTGCCATTTTATCACTCTAGAAATAACGAAAATATGGCCATTACAAGGTGCACATTCTATTTTTCATTCCAACCTATTTTGTCTAGCATTGTAGTTACTATGTGCCTGTGTAGAAATAGATGAAACGCGAACTATATATTTTTGATTTACCTTTGATTTTATTAGCTGGACGTTTTGCTGTTATCCAGCTCTGTAAAATCTACATTTAAGGAACCATGTGGTTTATCCGCAAATTTATTTAAGAGGTATCCCGTGTGGCCTGTGGTAAGTCTACATTAAGGAAAATGATATATTAAATGCAGTCTGCAGTTTCGTGGAAGGGTATCCGGTTTATCCGGCTTGTGATAAGTCTATATTTAAAACAAGAATTTGTCTTTAAAAAAGACAAGTTCACGGATCATGTGTATAGTACATGTACTTTGAGCTACTTTGGTCTAACATTTAATATTCATATCTAACCTACTCTGCACTTATTCGACAATAAATAAGTGATATGAGGCTTAATAATAATACCTGCGTCTTGACTCTGGAAAACAATATTTTTTAAAACCTCATTTTGCATTTAGTTTTTTAAGCCCCCTCGGGAGCCACCTACAGGATCTCATTTTGCATTTTTAAATGCAAAATGAGATCCTGTAGGTGGCTTAAAAGTTTTTATTGTGTTGCAAAGTAGCAAAACTGTCTTTATATATGGCGCAATTTGTGCCTGGAAAAGGCTATCCCCTCTTACAACCTATCGACAGGTCTGATTTCTATAATGAGGTGTCACCGGGTTTGCAAGAGATAATAATACCAAATCCAAACACCATGAAATTCACCACATCACGACCAAGCTCACATTGGGCGCCCCATTCCTTTTTTAAAGGAATTTTTATTAAGCTACCTATACAGGAAACAAATTTGGCTATAACTACGAAGAAAATTGCAAGATGCCTTTATCACTAAAGTAAACACTGATTACACAGCCATTTGCTCTTGCTAGCTTTTGTCAGGGTCATGGTCCTGTTTTTATGAACTGAACACCAATATTATACAGGTTTATACACATGGGTTATCAGAGTCAATAAACATTCAATTAATTATAGATAATGGACTCAGTTTTGTGCAATGTAGTAATTTTCTGAAGTAAATTGCCTGCTGCATAGTTTTCTATACAGATGATATGTTTATTTTGTGATCAGGCCTGGCCATGACCTGGTAACCAATCAGTTATGTGTATTGTCAGCATGTGATGGCTATAAGCCAATTACAAACATGTTTATAAAAAAGGCTAAAAAATTCCTACATTTAACAGACTCTTCCCCGGCCAAGGGCTAAATAGTAAGTTGTCAGTGGGGCAAGATTAGATAAAGGCATACAAACTAAGGTATGAGATATTAGGAATTATTTCCTAGTGTCTTTAACCACAAGGTTGGTGGGCTATATAGCTATTCAAGACACAGGATATGTAAAGGATAAACTGTGCATATGAGATGTGGGTGCAAGTGGCATCATTTCACTGCCGTGAAAAAATAGATAGCATAGCCCTTGTATCCAGCAACGGAATGAGAATTCACAATATCTTGTTTCTTATATTAGCTCATACCGTATTGCAATATCAGTTTTTCACAATACATTTATGACATAAGGTTGTGACTGACTAGCGCTACCAGCTAGCATGGCTGGTGCTTACTCCTTTATTTACTCTATGGTATAGGCCTACTTGTTGTGTCACCAAGTACAGCGCATACCACTACTCGTATGAAAAGTATGGGTCCTACAGGTCTATTTGTGGTACACAGCCCATTTATCATCATCGCCTTAGTAGTCCATTGGTTACCTATGAAGTGAACTCGGAAGGAAAACAATAATGCCATATGACAGTGGTTGGCAATATGTACTTGCAGCAGAATACCAGAACACCCCAGAGTATAGCTTACAATGTAAGTAGTTTTTGTCTCTGTGATAGCTTCTTATCATGCTTATAAATTATATAAATTTAGTTCTACCGGGCCATCCACTGGAGTCTTATACCGGATAGTAGAGGCCTACCCATGGATTACCCATGAAGGAAACTCAAAACGGTGCGCAACATAAGACTACCGCACAGATATGTGAGCTTTACGTGGTATTGTTTTGTATCACCCATCGGGAAAATAATATTTAGATAGCAAACCTTTGAAAGCCAAGATTCGACGTTTGTATTACCTAATTCTCGGGGCCTAATTGTCGGTTTAAGAAGCGTTCATGACTTGAGGATACATTTTTTACCACATTCACTGTCGCATAAACTAATTAAACTGGTATTGCTTTTAATACTAAATGATTAAAAAGTTGAATAAAATATTTTACATTTCTTCAATAAATTAATGGTTTCGTATAGTTGCCGCCCGCAAAGATGGTTGTGCTCCTCAAATATAATTGCGTTCACTTTTCTTTGACGCAAGAAAGTCGATATTCACTTTGATCATTATTGTTATGAAAACGTCTGTGATTTTATTTTTAATATCACTTAATAGGTCGTTGACCTGCTAAATATGTGTAATTTTTGTGATCAATTCGGCATCGTCACACTTCACTTGAAGGGCATCAGTTTCAATCCCTCAGGTGCAGACGACAGCGATGTTCATTTATACTTTCATGGTAAACGATAAGCGATCGTATCGGCCAATCAGCATGAAGTACTTTCTTGTGCAACCAGGTACGGCGCAATTAACTAGTCTGTCACCAACCACTATACATTTGCGACTCTTAGTATAAATTCATCTCCAAGCAAAATTATTGCTCATTTCCAGATTTGACATTTTCACTGACTGACATATTTAATACAATGTCATCATGCCAATTTATTAACTAGAATATAAGTACTCCTAGAATTATAATCATGATATTTGACAGTTGTGTGTTATGTTGATAAGTATAGACTACCGTACTTCTATGTGTAAACAGGTCTTCATTTAGTTTGCCCGGCTCCCTACCATTTTAAAGATTGTTGAGAACCCTCAAAAAGCTTGATATGGCACAGAAGAAAACGTTCGATTACAGCACACATCTTCGGGACCCACTAGCAGTTGTTGTATCTGGACTAATTTCAATGCATTATCAATGCACAATAATAGTACATAAAATAGTTAATATGTTTCAAAAAAGATACAAAAGATTGATAGATTCCATTCACATTGACGTCATTACAGAAAATGGCGCCATATAAGACTTGAGTTGTCAACATCTTTGGAAATTTATTCAAGATATAAACATTATTAAAATGCGTCTGACGGACCAGCGCAAAATATTACGTTTGGTGGTTATGAATTCGAGCTCCTTAAACGTCAATCACCTATTATTAAGGCTCGGTTAGGAAGCGTACATGATTGCTTTCTCTTACCGCACTTTTTGTTGAAAAGTTGAGCGCAGCAGAAGATTATTAATACCATGGATACAAGCATTCATATTTTGTCAGTTGTTAATATTGTCCTTTGCTGGTAGTATAAAATATATAATATTTTGTTAAACTACACTAACATCTCTTCAAATGTGACAGAGGTGATCTCATGACTGACACAAATAATAATCGATAATCGATATATTTGTTCCAATTAGGTGGTCTCCAGCAATGCTCACGATATGGTACAAACAGAAAACAGCCAGCATAGTTAGGTGTTACCCTGAACGAAACTGACAGCGAAGTCTTCTGTATCCTCTGCATCTGACTGTAATTGGAAAACGCACTATGAATTTCTCTCCATCTGGGATTTAGTCTGTGACCACTTGCACCAGAACTAAGGATAGACATCTCTGCAACACAGTGTCAACACCTTTTATTATACATTAAATATTTTTTCCATACAGCTCAATACTCCGTTGAAATCAATATTCTATTATTGACACAGATAAAGAAAGTTTACATATGCATTGTGTTATAGGGCTTGCACCTGGAACTTAACTGACTGGGATAAACGTGTTCCTTTATACCTATAGAGTAGAATTGTAATTCTCAAAATTAAATATATCACAATTTTTACTTACATTGGATTTCAAAATCTTTACATAAAGAATGCAGTAAAAGATATCCACAGCAAGCTGCAAGGCCCCGCTAATTAGTGTACTGCTTTTCGAGTGAGTGTACTGGAAACAAAAGCCTGGTTTTACCTGAAAACAAATCGATTTTCTTGTAATAGAAACATCATATGGGGTACTAGAGCATGCACAAATCGTAATAATGTGTAGAATATAGAAACTCTGTGTGTATCTCATATGATAGTCATGGTATGCTAAGCCTGAGTCGCTCGGCCTATCTCGAACAAAATCGCGATGCGTAGCTGTTGAAAAACGAGAGGAGTCGCTGTACTATCACGGCAATTTTTGACACGAAGATATAGGGATGATGACGATGTGTGCAAGGCCCTCGAACAAGTTCCTTTTATAGGATTTGATTTTCAAAGGTGTTTTGTAGTTTGGATCTGTATTGTATATGATTCTGAATAAAAAGACTTAAACCACAGTTCCTCGACTGTCCACACATCTTTCTGACAAAGTCTCGTACGTGTAATTAACAGGAGTGACAGGACCGAACCAATCTGTGATCAACGCGATCCACCATTAACATGGGTATCATACAAATAACAGAGATGCACTCTTAACTGCATTCTTTTCCAGCAAATAAATTAAGAATAGCTTCAGTTTTATTGCATTGAAGTAGTCAACATGTTTATCTGGGAACACTTTATTTGTTAGCCTACCCTACAGCTATGATGCACTGAAATTTGTTCTAGTGTATGTCACATTTCATCCAAAGACAAAGGAGTGATGGCTACATAGGTGTCAGAAGAAGAGCTTAGAAGTAGAACAGAAATTACTACACAAAATACGGGGTCGCAACTTCCCAGTTTTGAATTGTGATTTGTAGACAAAGTAAGGAATAAAATTAATACTATTTTTGTTCACAGTAAAACATTTTGTGCTTGCTTGCTCCCCTCCTTAACCCTGCCCGTGCAATGTTGGGTCGGAATATAGCGCAACCATCATCTACTCCGATAAGCAATAATAAATACCATTGAAAGATGACCGTAATGCATTTGTGTTCCAACATTTTCACGCATAATACTGTAGCATGCTTTAAGGCTATCGTGCAGTCCGTCGTGTTCCGACCGTTATTCTGTTGGGAAGGACGCAGTGGCAGATTTTCCGCCAACTTTCTTTTAGCTGCTGAAATTGTCCGCAGCGTCTGAAATGAAGGAGTAAAACCCCGAAACAGTGCGATAATTGAGCAGGAATCCAAAGCCAAACAAAATCGATGCGGAAACTGCAAAGAAAATCATTTGTTGCACGGGCAGGAAAAACGCCCACAAAAGACGTCTGACTATACATTGAACTTAAAGCCGAAATTTAGTCCCATGTTTGAACGGGCGTTAGGCCGCTGCCTCAGACGTAGAGTTTTTAATTGTCTGCTGCGATTTTTATTTGTTCACTGCGATCTTCCGTTTTCTCCACTTACAAGTATGGGTGTTTTCTTTGGAAAACCAAATCGCTGCGGAAAAGGCAACCGTGACGAAAAAACGTCAAATTGTAATCTGGTCTTTTCATTTTCCTATAAATAAAATATGGACCTCTGATTATTTCTTTGACATTCAATCTAACATTTTCAGAAGCCCGGGTACAGTCTCATCGTCAATGACAATGTGAACATCGACGATAACATAGGGGTTTTTTTTCTTTCCTTTTTTTGCAAAGGTTTCGCGACTAAGCTCCAAAATGAGCAATAATATATTACCGGTATCTGTAGAAAGTGACATTTTAAACAAAACAAAATAACAGTACAACCTGAAACTAAAGGACATTAAAATCAACATCAATCAAATTATAGCCCATTTTCGTCCAAAAAGTTCAAACGACAAATTGACACGCTTCAATGTATTAAGTGCAATGATTCACCTTTTCGAAATGTCCCAAAAACCTTTGCGCTTGTACCCGTGGTGACGTATGATCAATGCGAACACTGTCATTGCGCACGTTGAATCTTGTTGAATTGCGCAGTAAAGACATGAAAGATGGCCGCATCGATATACGTCACAGGGGTTCAATTACATAAAGGCTTTCGGGACTTTCCAAAATGGTCAATTATTCTCACTTTTCTATGACATGCTAGGAGAGTTCATTAACCTCGAGTGTTCCCTTCGGTTAACCGTATCTCCAAATTTGTTTGTTGTTATGGTAAATTGAGAAGGGAGTTTGTAGGAAATGGATCGATATTAGTTGTAGTGGGTAAAGAACAACATGTTATGTGCAATGGCATCTATAGTTAGTGTCTCTCATCAGAATTGCAATAGGCACTAACAAGCGGATATCTCTGTTGTAACTATACATTCGCAAGAGGACCACACAATCAGAAACATTTATACAGGGTGTCCCAGAATGATTTATACCGTGTTTGAACAAATATAAAAAATATATAGTCAACAGTGTATCTAATTTTAATAAGTGCAATACATTGACACATATGTCTCCTACTTATTCTGTGACTTTCATGGAAATAGCTTGATTCGTTTTGGCGTGACATTGCTATTACTGAAAATGGACGAATACTGCATGTGTGTAATTTACAGCGCAAAGGCTTCATAACACATGGATCCTTTATCACCATCATCCAGCCGCACTGTGCAATAATTTGGAGAAATTCTACATTCTTTTATAGGAAATACACCAAATTTGGCACAGATGTAGAGCTTACATCGCTGAATAATTCTTGATATGGGATTAAGTGAAACATTTCAATATGACTTCAGATATTTAGGTTGAAAAACGTACTTTTTATGTGCTTTTTATCACAACTTTTACCCAAAAATTTCATTATTACAGAGGATATAACTTCCTCTAGGATCTTCCGCAGTAAATTGTAATATTCTCCGTTACGTAGCTGTGGGTTTGCCAATATGCTGTGGACATAAATACATGCTGTGACACTAAGGACGAACCTTGAACCTTCTCTATACTTTTATGAAAATCCATCTCTGCCGGCATTTCAAATGATGAAACTCACACACTGCAATAATTATCTTCAAAACTGCCGCCAAAGAAAGAATAGTTTAAGGTCACTCAAGCGTAACAAATCCTTTATTCCATACAAGAATTGCTTCCTAACATCATAAATAATCGATAGATATCAACTATTTAGTAGAAGTAAGAACAGGGCACAATAAATATACTGCATAACATTTTCCAAATAACTTTGTGCTGAACGGTTACAGGTTTTCAAAATAGGTAGTTTTGTCAAAACTTGCCTGTAACTTCTATTAGAAACGTTCATTTTCTAAACTCTAACATTCCTAAGAAAGCTAAATATATGTTAATTTTAAATTTAAAACAATACTTATACCAATAGTAATGCCCTTTATACCTAAACAAATACAACTTTCCCGGTATGAATCATTCTGGGACACCCTGTATAATTACCATTTTCGTCCTATTTTGAAATTCAACTTGCAAAACTCGCAAAACGTATTTCAATGAGCATGATGAGTGCAAATATTTCCATACCGGCTGTCCGACTCAATGCAGTTTAAGATGATCTTTGAAATATTATCTTATGGATCTTTTTGTGTGAGAGCATTTAAGGTATCACGTTTCAGGCTCTGCCCACCAAGTAAAAAAGGTAATATCTACAAATAAATTGTAAAACATATACTCCCTTTTTACTTGGGGAACATGTGTTTGTGAATTGGTCCGCCATTTAGGGCTCGAAATGCAATTAGGTGTGTCTGATGTCCTCTCGAGCCCCACAAAAATACTGTACAAAGGTTGGAGACCGACCCCTTATATACCAGTAAGTAACATAGCAGTTATTTGGAAGTCAATCTGCTCCCAAAGTATAGTAAAGCACAGTATATGTTATATTATATATTTGCAGATCATGCCTTTTCGCTTGGAATGACAAGCCTTGTCTTACGTCATTCGGCGCCTGGGTTTGCTGGTAATGGCCATGAAAATATTAATAATAGCATTCCCGTTTCCTCTTACCAATACTAAAATATTCACAATCAGAATTCTAAAGCTACTTAACTATTTTTTCAATCAATAGTTGACGTGATTTCGAAAGGGTATTTGAAAACTGATATGAACAAGCGAAATTTGGAGATGAAAATTACATTCCCTAAATTCTTTCAGAAGAATGGAGCTAATTAGGAATTAAATAATGTATTGCGTTGTTACCAGTAACATAGGCAAATAACTTTTTTAGATTGAAAAAGCAGCCTAATCTCCTTTTGAGATTAATCATTGAAAATACGTTCATTCTTATTAGAATAATCCATTTTTTTAAGAATATTAATTTCTTGTGGTATAAATAGAACAACAATCTGGAGGACATTGACTTTGATAGATTGGGGAAAAGTTATGCTGGTACACAATAATGTTGAGTAATCATAGACGATCTGAGTAAATGCATAACATTTAACAAAATATATAGTGTTTTATCGTAAAGGACACGGGTTATTTATTCCCAAATAGACTTAAGTTCTTCACTTCCCGGCGGCATAGCCAAGGAATCACTTATAAGAAACACAGATCTGTAACAGAGGCTGTGGAAAGGTTTTGACTATCTACACATTCCGCATAGTGCCTCTGTTGACCCCAGCACAAGCCGATACACATCTATACAGCTGGTTTAGGTAGAGAGAGGCAACAGCGGCGACCTTGGCAACACCAACACCACAACATTGATACAACTTAACCACGTTATAACAACATGTCTGCGACAGAGGCTGACAAAACATGTTGTTTATCTACACCTTTTGCATGGTGCCTCTGTTGACCCTCCCAGCACAAGCCGATACACATCTATACAGCTCGCTTTGGTAGAGAGAGACAACAGCGGCGACCCTAGTAACACCTCAACATTGATACAACTTAACAACGTTGTAAGAACGTGTCTGCGACAGAGGCTGACGAAACATTTTTGACTGTCTACACCTTCTGCATGATGCCTCTGTTGACCCTCCCACCACATCTATACAGCTGGCTTGGGTAAATATAGGCAACAGCGGCGACCCTGGTAACACCACAGCATTGATACAACTTAACAACGTTGTAATAATGTTCTGACAGCGTTGTATGTATTATTAGGGGAAGAAGCATGCCTGACGCCACCAGGGCTCGCACCAACAACCTTACATTTATGAGTCTAAAAGAATAATTATCGTTGCACCACCATACTACTCAAACAGAAAATCCATTATTTTTCTCGACTATCTCACACAATGGTGATCCACTCTCATGGGATCCAATCTCCGCTCACAAAAGAGTAAAAATCAGCATTAATACGCATTAATAATATACGTCATATGTGACCCGTTCTGACAAAACCAGGAACACGTCGCAATTTTGACATTTCATGATTTGAATAACAATGTAAGCACTAGCCAATTTAAAATGATTCCAAAATTATAAACATAGCATCAATACTTTGCAAGATATAGATAATTTTGTAAATGATACCTTATCAAGTTGATTTAAATTAAAATCTAGTCAACTGGACTTACTATTTATTGACTGGCGACGTTTCACATCCTATCCTGGATGCTTCCTCAAGCCGTCTGATTTTTTTGGCGGCGATTGATCAGTGACCCGTGACGGGGTCACAGAAAAAATAAATGATACCTTGATATTTTCGCCAATTGCTAATCTGAGCAATAGGCTAATTAGTTTCCTACCTTACATACCATTAATTAAGAATGACAAAATTTGATTTCATCTTTAAATGCCTATAACTCAAAAACATGCCTGGCGACTTGTTCCGGGTTTTGTTGGAGCTGGTCACATATTCCCTCCGACTGACTGACAAAGGCGAGGAGCACGGCCCAGTTCCATGCATATTGATTTGGATTTTGGAAGTCCATATAGAGTACCGAAGTGATTTTTTGCATTTCAGGGTTTTGAATACCATGTACCGGTGGAGCATGATGAAAAACATCCACAGTCCAAATTTGGTGGGAATCGGATCATGAGGGCCCGAGATATGGCCGCATGAATACCTAATTAGCCCCATTGAAATAAGTGTAAATTGGCCTGGTTCCAAACAGTTATGAAATTTTATGACGTCACACTTCAGTACTCTATTGATACGGATTTATATCATCCCGTTTGGAGTTACCCAATATCCGCAACTACCAATTCTTCGGTAATTGCCGATACGCACAATTCTCATTCACAAACTTTGAACGAGGTATTGTGTACCACTGCACTGCAGCAACAAATTCGGCGACATGATCCGGCAGACTTGCCCATTCTTCTTAAAGGGGCATTTCGTGATCCACAGCCTCATCCCCCACTTTTCCCAAAAAAAGTTGAGATTTTTACACCACTGGATACCTCTGGCTACATAATGTTTATGTACCACATATTTCTTACAGATTAATTCGTTTAGCAAAAATATCGCCAAATTTGAATTTCGTTCTGGTGCACCAGAACGAAATTACAACACATTGTCTATGGAGCAGTGTAATACACATAATCATGCAAAATCGGAATCAACTGAAATTTTGGAAATAAGCTTTTTTCGTGGATATCTACTGAAAAATGTCATAAAAAGAGGATGCTAGGATCACAAAATCCTCCTTTAAGAACTGGTACATGGTAGTCAAAGTTAGCTGATGTAGGTTCAATGTATCCCAATGACCGTCTCATCAGACAGTTTACTGCTTCAATCAACCGATATTTCTCTAAAGAATCTGGGGTTCCCTACTTAACGTTTGTAGATTAAACGGATATTATATCATTCCTAGAAGCGATGAAAAAAGACAAGTGAAAGAAAGCTTTGAAATACGATGCGAACATGGAGAGGAAATTAATTCAACACAAATGTTAAAGAGTATATCAGATAACTTAGTCTTAATTACCTTTTATGATACCGTTATTCTATTATTGAGGGTATATAATAAACGTGTCATAAGTAGTATACGTCATTATGTTGTTGATAACTCTGTAGGTTATAATAAAATGACATCAACAGAGTGTTTATATGTAGCTTCCTTTTGTTAGCTACTGTGATTGGATTCTTTTCAGTGTATGAGCGGACATATACAGTGGCGTATCTAAGATGTCGTTTCGCGGGAGGCCATGATTAGCAAAACAATGTCGTATTCGTACATTTACTTTATAATACAATAATAAAAATAATTAATGATTAACAATATTTATCAAGCGAAAAATACTAAGGTTTCTATGTGCTAACTACAACTTACACTGCAACATAAACTACTACAAAATGACATGAGCATGATACGGTATTGCATGATTTTTAAGTTCCCCTACACAAATGCAAGCAAATACCAAATATGTCAGAGGACGGTCACTCCCTGCCTAACTCCATCATGCAGTTATTGTTAACTACATGTATGCACACAACAAAGGGGCAATCACAATAGGCAATTGAACCCTACTGGTAGCGCTGTGTTGTAGATATAGGAGATGAACTAGTTAGCGTCATATATCAAAAAGTATAAAAGCTATGATTTTAGTACTTGCTCTATGTTTCAATTACTTCTAAATATCTGAATTTTCAACCCGGTACAAGTTTTAATAACGGGGGACCATACATTTTTATGAGAAAGAAATCCTACAATCTATCCAAACTCCCGTGTTATTCCAATGCACATTTTGCTTCACCGGGCAGCCCTGGCTTGGTCGTATTTGGAAGATTGGTGTCACAAAACCGTAATAGGTACAAATTTAGTACTTTCTGTCAATCAAGTATGGTTTATTCTCTACATGTCAAGCTTTAAATAATTAGCATAGTCCTTATAATAACGGGGACCGCCTTGATGAGTAAATGACAGCAAACCAGTGAAAAATACCCCAAAACTCGGTCCGTGGAGCTCCGCTCGTACATGTCAATAGCGTCATTATCGATTGGATTAGTCGACCGTAGCGGACAATTCGATCGCTCATTGGATTAATATTATCACGTGGTAATAAATTTTGCATTGGACAATAGATTACTATAATGGTTTAATACTGCATTATATCGGTTTAATCTTCACTAAGCGGGTTTAAGGCTGGAAAGGTCACGGTAAATTTGCCGTGGACATAACTGCACTATGCGGCAGCTACCCCACTGGACATAAACTCCTCAACAAAAGTTTGGAAAGTGTTTTCAAGCACTGACATCTCAGATTATTTGTGGCATGTTCATATCGTGTTGTATATGAATGGAGAGCTGATTTATTTCCTTTACAATGACACCTAATGTGAAACAATAACCCTTTTCACGGCTAAGTACACGTCTTGTGAATGTAGTGGGATCTCAAACAGAATGTGCCAAATTGACCAGTTTTCTGTGCTCAAACAACACCAGTCACTAACTTCAATAGTAGTTGCATTGGCTACTGAGGCACACACAGCACGACCCACAAGTATTCATTCGAGTTGAGGTCTGGGGTGATGGCAGGCCATTCCATTTCCTCTACTCTCATATTATGTAGGTAGTCGTTGATTATTCTGTCTCTGTGGGGCGAGAGTTGTAATCTTGAAAGATTGTATTAAGTCCCAGATTTCGAAGATATGGGATTGCAGCTTGCTGCACAGAATAATGGTCAATCTGGAACATTCTGTTTGAGACCTTACTACATTCACAAGACGTGTAATCAGCCGTGAAAAAAAGTGATTTGTCATTGTAAAGGATAATATTAGCTGATGTTCAACAAGAGATGAATATGGCACAAATAAACTTTCACAGGTTTTGTTGAGGAGTTTATACACCCAAGTATATATTATAAAAAGGTAGAAAATAACATCGCTATTTTGAAGCAAATGTATTTTATCATGTTGATTCTGGGCATATATTGTATACATGGTGTGAGCTTTTAGATCAGCGTTGTTGTTTTTTTGTTTGGTTTTGTTTGGTTTTTTTTGCTTACATTTGTGCGGATTCACAATCTGATGTTGAAAACCGTCTTTCACACAAGAATGCCACATTATAAATATGAATCTTCTGAGTCAAAATGTATCATATTTCCCAAATTAAACACTTCAACAGAAATGAACTGATCACAGTTCCAATGTATGCAAAACAAGGTAGCCTATACTAACGTTAACCGTTTTCAAACTGCCAAGTCAGTGGTCAATTCAAACCAAGAAAGTAACTGTTATCGTCATGATCGTGATATCCTGAAGTAATATTCATTACTCACCTTCATTTAATTATATTACTAGAACTACTGAAAATCCGAACATTTAATGCAAGGTCTTTCCGATTTAGTTTTCTTAGCTTAGACATAGTTATAGGACGTGACTCTTGTCCAATAGATGACCAAACGTGCAGGTCATTTATCCTATATTATCTTTTGGGCTGATTCGATTCAACTACTATAAATGAGGTTTTGTTATAACTTTTCCATTACAGGACCGATGAAGGGGTTTTTTTTCCGATGTGTAGGACAAACAATTTGTATAATTTTTTTTTTATTACAACCCTATTTGCTTGTTTCAAATCGGGCTTGTTCGTCAGCAGGGTCAAGTATATTTGCGGGTGTCATCAACAGGTGTAGATACATGTTAACATATATGACCACTGTGTCTTTATTCATGTTGCCCCAAGCAACTTCAGCATGACCCTAATAACAGACTTGTCGAGTGGCTTTAAGTCACGATTGCAAATTAATTTCGACAACGCGCTCTTAACAAAGTAATAGCTGCCTATAACCAAAACGCATTAATAACTTAAAGTGCATTAGCGCAATCTAGTTGGACACATGGCCAAAAATTAGGTATGAAAAGAAATTAATGAAGCCTCAGTCATGAGTCAATCTAACAATTAACACACATTGGGCAAAGGTTCCACAGGTTTTAGCTTTTGCTTGTAGCCATCGTATTGCAAACAACCTGTGGGAGTTTCTGTTCACGATAGATAACATGTTCATTAAGTTTATTTTTATTGCAACGGTGAAAACGGGGGTTATTCCTGCGGTCATTCCGTTCCATTTCTTTGATATGTAATTCGTAGAAAATGTCCGCTAAAGGTGTTAATCCCGGGGTGTTAATCTTTTATACGGAATGTACTAACGGGGAAGATTAATGGACTGACTTGTTGTGTTAAGTTATAAAGGACAACATGACGGGTCTATTGAAAAATAGTCATAGAAATTAAGACGGTGTATTATAGTTTAGTATAAGGCTGAGTTGGTTTTGTTTTATATTGATAACAATGAGGGGTGAGGGCCATGACATGCTATAACTCTCTAACCCACATCCACCAGTTACACATTCCAACACACACAAGAGAAATAGGTGACCGAGAAGTAATGTAGCATGAAATGAACTAAACTCTTTACAATAATGTGTAGTGTGAGGAGAACCGGTGAATGGAAAACCTTCACTGGCGTCATTGTTGTCTGATAAAATGAGGGTAACTGTAAAGTGGTGGTGGTATTGAAATAATAAAAAGAATGTATAGCGGCGGATAGTGCAACACCTTAATGGTGTCATTGTATGCTAACTGAACTTTATTGTCAGTTTGGATCTTTGAATTAAAAACAGAAAACCTCCAAAAGGGGTCGTTATCTATTGTGTGGAATATGCATGGGAGTGGGAAACCGTTATTGCCGTCATTTGTTGACAGAGCTGAATTATGAGGTGTAGTTGGGAGTTGTTGAGATGTTCGTTGGATACAGTGGTGTAGGGCCCGGGCAATAAGAGAATAAAAAAAGACAGTAAATGGTCAGTAGCATCATACTTATGTTCACCATCGTTTTATCTTTCCAAACATCTGTGTCTGTTTTGTAAACAAAAACAAAATATTTTCATTTAGCAAACTACAGTCACAGGAACAAATTCAATATGTTGAATGTATACAAGACATAAAAGATAACCTATTGCGACAAACACTTGATACCTTCCTGTACCTCTACTGATGAATACAAGCCGGCATGTTTCACAAACAAATAGACAAACTTGATACAGATCTTATTACACCTCTTGAGCGTTTAACAAACTGGGTTAAAAGGGGATGAAATTAGAGTTAAAACACCCCTAGAAAACAGCGCAAGCTGTGTAGAAGCATTCCATGGCTGGTTGCTCAGCTGCCCGAGCTAAAGTTGACGTTTAATCGATAGCGGTGAGGAACGACCGCTTAGCTATTAAATTCTTTCTCTTTGGATGTGTGATCCAGTTTATTCGACCAAAATGTAATCGCCCGACAAGCGTTTTTCAATTACTTACTTATTCGCTGTTCGCTACCTACCATAGATTAGATTCAAAGTTTAGTTTGCACTGACAAAGCCTAAAAAGGAATAACGGTCTTAACAACATGGAACCAGCAGTCGAATTGATATGCCTGGTTATAGACAAATCCAACGAGCCAAGTGATGATCAGAATTCATTCGGCCATTACTGGGTCCCCTGCCCACTTGGGTGGATTAATTCCGCTTAAAGCCATATTATAACATTTTCATACAAAATGGATTAGCATTTCTTTGCCATAAAATGTTAGCTTTTACTGTCAGATATATCTCCTTTTCTTATTGAGCCGAACAACTAAGGCAAAGCAAAGAAAATCCGCTGGGTAGGGTACAGTGGTACATAATTTATTTACTGGGATTAATTAGTAGTTTCGCGTAAGGGTAGACTATGTATTGTCGATTTTCATTATCTAAATCAATATAGTTATTATTGAAAAATAACACTTTTGACTTGTTTTGCAATAGTTCATTCTACAAATCATATACTTCGAAAACTTGCTTGATTTATTGTTGTTAATGAGTTATGTACGTTTTACAAAAGTGTTGTTCTTTCAGCCCTCTTTACAACTTAACTCAAGAACCACAGGACCTAAAAAAGTATATATCTGTCACATTTGAATTCTTCTACACACTCGCTATGAAATGATCAATGCATTTTGTGCCAAAGCTCACTACCATTCGCAAGATGTTGTGAACTACCATATTGCAACAGTTTGAAATAGTTGCATATAACACTTAGTTTTGAAGTATCATATTACAGCTATTAAAATAAATTATGAATGAAACTTAATTTGTTGAAACAGAGGGATAAGAAAACGACAGCAAATTGTCAGTAACATCATATTTATGTTCATCACCGTTTTATCCTCCAAACATCTGTTATTGTTTTGTAAACAAAAACAGAATATTTTTATTTGGCAAACTAAAAAAAAAAAAAAAAAATCAATATGTTGAATATACAAGACATAAAACGCTCATTCTACAAAATCCGGTGCCAATAGCCTTTATTCCATTCTTTGGTCCACAAACACTTTGTCGAGCATTTAGGACATATATAGTTTTCCATACTTTAAATGCTTTCTTCAGCCTGATTAACCCTTGCAAAGGCTCAAAAATCGCTTAAAATGCGTTTCCACTGCTCAAGTGTCACATCTAACCCTGAATATTTTCTTTGAATAAATGCGATTTCTTTACATATTTGTTGTTTTTTAATTAGATAACGCACCATCATAATGTTTATCAACATTATTTTTTAGTGATTAAAACGTCTTTGTGTAATTCTAAAATAAATTGCACTTTCCACCAAAACGCTGTGAGCTACGTTATTGGAAAGAAGTAAAACAGACGTTTCAATGTAATTTGCGGTTTTTAAAAATCACAGTAAAAATCGTGATGCTGTAGCATTTTTGGCATAGAAATGTTGTAAACATTGAAATTTCGACCGACCATATTAAGATTGGTGAGCTACGTTACCAGGATTCTATAGTATGCACTTGTATTACATGTACTTCCTAATAATATGTGAAAGCTACCAGTGGTCGAACCCCATTTATATTATAATTAACTGACATAACGTTCTAACGTTCGCAAATCACATTAAAAACATTAAAAACCAGTGAACTACATTACTGTGAGCTACGTTACACACTCATTTACGCATCTTCAAAATTTCTATGAAATGGTGAAATCTGTTTTACATTTCACTTAAGCGATCTTTAGTGTGCTTTTTATGACATTTGGAATGAGTAAACCAGCCCATTTTGTAGTCGGTAACGTAGCTCACATTACATTGAGTTTTAGTGTTAAAAAACATCATGACTTCCTGAAGGAAAAATATGCAAGTGGTGTTGGCCATTTTTTACATCTGAAAGTAGTGATACATTTACTCTTAAAAAAACACAAAAAGCAGGTCTTTTTGAACAACTTTTATTTTTTCAATTTTTATAGTGGATTGGCACCGGATTTTGTAGAATGAGCGAAAAGATAACCTATTGCGACAAACACTTGATACCTTCCTGTACCTCTACTGATGAATACAGCCGGCATGTTTCACAAACAAATAGACAAACTTGATGCAGATCTTATTACACCTCTTGAGCGTTTAACAAACTGGGTTAAAAGGAGATGAAATTAGAGTTAAAACACCCCTAGAAAACATTGCGAGCTGAGTAGAAACAGAGCTAAAGTTGACGCTTAATCGATAGCGGTGAGGAACGACCGCTTAGCTATTAAATTCTCTCTCTTTGGATGTGTGATCCAGTTTATTCGACCAAAATGTAATCGCCCGACAAGCGTTTTTCAATTACTTACTTATTCGCTGTTCGCTAACTACCATAGATTAGATTCAAAGTTTAGTTTGCACTGCCAAAGCCTAAAAAGGAATCACGGTGTTAACACATAGGTTTCATTATCATTGAGGTATAGGACTTTTTATTTTTTTGGAGGAGAGCAGATAGGGCAACTACTTGATTATATTTCTACATGTTCATACTACATACTCTGAAAATTTTAGAAAATTCGCACGAGTCCGTTTTTTTTAAATCACATTTTGTTCCTAAAATGGGGTTATAGCGCCCTCAACGGGCACTCTCTCCATAGGGCTACATGTAAAGACCAGTTATAGACAAATGGCCCTAAAATAAAACGGACTCGTGCGAATTTCCTCAAATTTTGCATATGATGTAGATTTAACATCTGGAATGTAATGCAAGTGATGCCGTTGCTGCTCTCCTAAATTCATTTTTAAAATGTCCGCCCCAGACCAAGGTGTTAACAACATGGAAACAGCAGTCGAATTGATATGCCTGGTTATAGACAAATCCAACGAGCCAAGTGATGGTCAGAATTCATTCGGCCATTACTGGGTCCCCTGCTCAATTGGGTGGATTAATGCCGCTTAAAGCCATATTATAACATTTTCATACAAAATAGATTAGCATTTCTTTGCCATAAAATGTTAGCTTTTACTGTCAGATATATCTCCTTTTCTTATTGAGCCGAACAACTAAGGCAAAGCAAAGAAAATCCGCTGGGTAGGGTACAGTGGTACATAATTTATTTACTGGGATTAATTAGTAGTTTCGCGTAAGGGTAGACTATGTATTGTCGATTTTCATTATCTAAATCAATATAGTTATTATTGAAAAATAACACTTTTGACTTGTTTTGCAATAGTTCATTCTACAAATCATATACTTCGAAAACTTGCTTGATTTATTGTTGTTAATGAGTTATGTACGTTTTACAAAAGTGTTGTTCTTTCAGCCCTCTTTACAACTTAACTCAAGAACCACAGGACCTAAAAAAGTATATATCTGTCACATTTGAATTCTTCTACACACTCGCTATGAAATGATCAATGCATTTTGTGCCAAAGCTCACTACCATTCGCAAGATGTTGTGAACTACCATATTGCAACAGTTTGAAATAGTTGCATATAACACTTAGTTTTGAAGTATCATATTACAGCTATTAAAATAAATTATGAATGAAACTTAATTTGTTGAAACAGAGGGATAAGAAAACGACAGCAAATTGTCAGTAACATCATATTTATGTTCATCACCGTTTTATCCCTCCAAACATCTGTTATTGTTTTGTAAACCAAAACAGAATATTTTTATTTGGCAAACTACAGTTACAGAAAAAAAATCAATATGTTGAATATACAAGACATAAAACGCTCATTCTACAAAATCCGGTGCCAATAGCCTTTATTCCATTCTTTGGTCCACAAACACTTTGTCGAGCATTTAGGACATATATAGTTTTCCATACTTTAAATGCTTTCTTCAGCCTGATTAACCCTTGCAAAGGCTCAAAAATCGCTTAAAATGCGTTTCCACTGCTCAAGTGTCACATCTAACCCTGAATATTTTCTTTGAATAAATGCGATTTCTTTACATATTTGTTGTTTTTTAATTAGATAACGCACCATCATAATGTTTATCAACATTATTTTTTAGTGATTAAAACGTCTTTGTGTAATTCTAAAATAAATTGCACTTTCCACCAAAACGCTGTGAGCTACGTTATTGGAAAGAAGTAAAACAGACGTTTCAATGTAATTTGCGGTTTTTAAAAATCACAGTAAAAATCGTGATGCTGTAGCATTTTTGGCATAGAAATGTTGTAAACATTGAAATTTCGACCGACCATATTAAGATTGGTGAGCTACGTTACCAGGATTCTATAGTATGCACTTGTATTACATGTACTTCCTAATAATATGTGAAAGCTACCAGTGGTCGAACCCCATTTATATTATAATTAACTGACATAACGTTCTAACGTTCGCAAATCACATTAAAAACAAGTGAACTACATTACTGTGAGCTACGTTACACACTCATTT
Organism: Amphiura filiformis; assembly: GCF_039555335.1. Lineage (NCBI taxonomy): Eukaryota > Metazoa > Echinodermata > Ophiuroidea > Amphilepidida > Amphiuridae > Amphiura > Amphiura filiformis. The sequence goes on from NC_092643.1 coordinate 1,673,452, forward strand.
ACGCATCTTCAAAATTTCTATGAAATGGTGAAATCTGTTTTACATTTCACTTAAGCGATCTTTAGTGTGCTTTTTATGACCTTGGATTGAGTAAAACCAGCCCATTTTGTAGTCGGTAACGTAGCTCACATTACATTGAGTTTTAGTGTTAAAAAACATCATGACTTCCTGAAGGAAAAATATGCAAGTGGTGTTGGCCATTTTTTACATCTGAAAGTAGTGATACATTTACTCTTAAAAAAACACAAAAAGCAGGTCTTTTTGAACAACTTTTATTTTTTCAATTTTTATAGTGGATTGGCACCGGATTTTGTAGAATGAGCGAAAAGATAACCTATTGCGACAAACACTTGATACCTTCCTGTACCTCTACTGATGAATACAAGCCGGCGTGTTTCACAAACAAATAGACAAACTTGATACAGATCTTATTACACCTCTTGAGCGTTTAACAAACTGGGTTAAAAGGGGATGAAATTAGAGTTAAAACATCCCTAGAAAACAGCGCGAGCTGAATAGAGGCATTCCATGGCTGGTTGCTCAGCTGCCCGAGCTAAAGTTGACGTTTAAGCGATAGCGGTGAGGAACGACCGCTTAGCTATTAAATTCTTTCTCTAAGTAATTAGTTGGTTCCCACTTTCTTTCAAAGTATTTTGTTGAATTTGAAAATATATATTGTAAATGATTTTTGCCATCAATGATACTTAACTCCTGCCTGTTGTCAAGGTAAGAATTAAACCATATGTGAGCTGTGCCTGTTACTCACAGAAAGATCTCATAATCCACAGCGTCCCAAATGATATACCAACACAGTTTCGCCATGTCCATCAACAGCTTCAAGTTAGTCGTTGTTAGCTCTCCTAGTACTGTGTTTTTCTGTTTGAACACTGTGGATCTTTCCATCAAGGGACGGATTGAAACAGCGATTCAGGACGAAAGTTCCTGGAATTCACCCAGCTTTACCCTCTTCCTTTACCAAATTCTCTCATTTGTTGGGTTGTTTCAGACATTACGGGTACTAACAGAATACATGGAAATTCTAAATATTGTTTGCCTTTGCAGCGGTGGGAATTTCCATTAAAGATCTGTCGCAGCGAATCACTATTTATGATATTCGATGTATCATGACCAAGCTTTTAAGTATTGTAAAAGATAAAACACTTCCAAACTGAGATCTCTCATACCTTTATCAGGCTAATAAGTTGTTTACCTTTATAGGTTGACTCAAAGGAACATTAGATTCAAAGTTTAGTTTGCACTGACGAAGCCTAAAAGGAACAATGGAATTTAGAACATAGAGCCAGCAAGTTGAATTGATATTCCTTTATGCCTGGTTATAAACGAATCCAACGATCCAACTGATGGTCAGAATTCATTCGGTCATTACTGGGTCCCCTGCCCAATTGGGTGGATTAATGCCGTTTAAAAAGCGATGTTATAATGTATTGTGTTGTAAACTTTCATCAATCTTTTGTCTATGTGTAACACGGGTGATGGAATGCAGTTTAAATTCCCTGCCAAGTCTGTATCATTTCACATTTTAGGTGGGATGAAGTCGACAGGGACCCACTGAGCCTAGACTCTAGATAGTCTATGCACTGAGCTTTGGCTGTCATTGAGGTGTAGGAATGCGTGAAATTGGATTCGTCTGTACAAAAGGCACCGCTGCCTGTATCCTGCCAGCTTCACGGCATCTCTTACAACTGGAGCTGTGAGTACAATGTCTGTGGCTGCAAAAGGAGATCGTGAAAGAATTTTAACTGAATTAGTCGGTCACTTGACAAGTATAAAAATTACTCTTTTTTTCCTCTAGCGCATTAAATGTTACTAGCACCGCAAGAAATGATAAACACGAGCAGTCACTCTGATGTCACAAGAAGCATAAAACATCTCATTCTTTAAAAGGTGTCACGACAACATTGCAGACAACAAATTGAACCATTCATTCAAATTATGTGTAACATTTTGGTCACGTTGTAAGAGGAAAATGTGATCTTATTGTTCATCAGACCACCAAATATGTCTCCAAATTGTCACATTATAACAATAAAACGAGAATTGTGTTGGGTTTTTCCAAGTGACAAATTTTTATTGTTTCATTAATAACTTCTCAACTTACAAAGGTAATGAATTTTAAGACACGTGAACATGGAAAAGCAGACAGATAATAAATATGTGTGTAAAAAAAGGCGTACGACTGTCGGATCAAAACAAACCTTACGGGTTTGATTTTTTGAGGAAATTCTTCAGCTTTCTTTAATGTAATATCAAGGCAATGAACGCTCGTTTGCGTATCAGTCATGTTCCGTTATCATCAGGTATATTCCGTTACCATCAAAGCGTTTGTCAAAGGTTATATTTCTGTGGGTGTATTTCAAACATTGTTCGTAAATCTAAAGCCCACCGTAGGCACATATGTATGCTTCACCGAAGAAGTTGGGTCTGCAATATATTCGATTAAATTGTATACAAAGGATGACGTAATAAAATGATGACCTGTTAACCCCGTTTTGTAATGAACTCGCTTACCGATGTTAAGACGGGTACGACGTGCTGTGCATAGAATATGGGACTGATGTGGTGATTTCTGAAGGATACTAAAGTTAATTCTAGCGAAATCAACACCACGTAGTTTTGTTTCCTGAAGCAATTCTTTTCTTTATTAATCATGATACTCATCTCAATTTCCTCTTGTACCTACCGTGTCCTTGATCCTCCAAGCAAGTTCATGTGATATATTGTGGGCCAATGAACTGATTTGTATTGCAACACAATGTCATAAGAAGTTTACAGCAATCTCAATGAAAGAAAATATGAGCATGTTATGTACAATTGTGTTTAAAATTCCTTTATTTGATCATGGAAGCTCTTGAAATTTCTCCATCTGTAGTAAAAAAGCATACTCTATATAAAGAGATTAGGAAAGCTATTTTCTTCATACGCTATATGCTATATGGTAATACATATTTTTTCATTATGGTTGTAAAAAGTCCTTATTATCCTTATTATTATAGGAAATCCACAATATCAACGAGAAATTAAAACATCTTTGGCAACAGCTGGAATTTCCCTCCATATGTTTTTGATATATTTATTGTTTATAGCTATTGTAAATCAAAGTTTTTGTCATTGCAAAGGATAGTTTACCTAAATGTGAACCCCTATAGGGGTGTGTACCGAAATTGAGAAATAGTCCAATAAAACACAGGTATTTTTTTTTTTATCTTAGGCAGTACAAGTTGGTTGAAATCATTTTTGGGCGACGTCTTTTTGTTCAAATAATATTCAATAAAATGTGGAATTTATGACATCGGTCAAAGCCCGACGTTGGGAAATACGTGAATTATGAAAATGTGGGTGAAAAAAGATAAACTGGGGCGTTCTGGCCGATTTGGATTTGCCTAACAGTTAGTGGGATGCATATTTCCACACCGTTGGAATATTTTCAGTTTGCAAACTACAGTTACAGAAAAAAATATCAATATCTTGAATATATACGAGACATAAAAGATAACCTATTGCGACAAACACTTGATACCTTCCTGTACCTCTACTGATGAATACAAGCCGGCGTGTTTCACAAACAAATAGACAAACTTGATGCAGATCTTATTACACCTCTTGAGCGTTTAACAAACTGGGTTAAAAGGGGATGAAATTAGAGTTAAAACACCCCTAGAAAACAGCGCAAGCTGTGTAGAAGCATTCCATGGCTGGTTGCTCAGCTGCCCGAGCTAAAGTTGACGTTTAATCGATAGCGGTGAGGAACGACCGCTTAGCTATTAAATTCTTTCTCTTTGGATGTGTGATCCAGTTTATTCGACCAAAATGTAATCGCCCGACAAGCGATGATGGTATAAATTAGTTTTTCAATTGCTTACTTATACAAGTAATTAGTTGGTTCCCACTTTCTTTCAAAGTATTTTGTTGAATTTGAAAATATATACTTTTAAATGATTTGTAAATTGTAAATGATTTTTGCCATCAATGATACTTGACTGCTGCCTGTTGTCAAGGTTAGAATTAAACCATGTGAGCTGCCTCTGTTACACACAGAAAGATTTCATAATCCACAGCGTCAAATGTTATACCAACACAGTTTCGCCATGGCCATAAACAGCTTCAAGTTAGTCGTTGTTAGCTCTGACTAGTACTGTGTTTTTCTGTTTAAACACTGTGGTAGCATCGATATTAAAGCCGATCACGGTGTATACAGATTGCTATCTCTCAAGTAGGCCTGAGTTTCAATGATCTTGTCCATCAAGTTTTCAACGTTTTAGATGGGATGGAGCCGGGGGATGGAGCCGACGGACACCCAGCTGTGGCTGCCATTGAGGTGTAGGAATGCGTGAAAATGGATTCTTCTATACAAAAAGGTACCGATAGCTGCCTGTATATATTTCTTGCAAGCTTCACTGCATCTCTTACAACTGGAGCTGTGAGTACAATGCTGTGAGCACAATGTCTGTGGCTGCAAAAGGAGATCATGAAAGAATTTGTCACAGAATTAGTCGGTTAATCTTCATAAGACACGTCTCTTATGCATTTTCGTCTTTTGTGATATACTGACATATCTGTATGTCAATAATGTCATTGTGTAAGTATAAGAACGTTCTCCCCTTTTCCTCTAAGGCATTAAAAGTTATTAACACCGCAAGAAATGATAAACACGAGCAGTCACTCTGATGTCACAAGAAGCATAAAACATCTCATTCTTTAAAAGGTGTCATGACAACATTGCAGACAACAAATTGAACCATTCATTCAAATTATGTGTAACATTTTGGTCACGTTGTGAGAGGAAAATGTGATCTTATTGATCTTCAGACCACCAAATATGTCTCCAAATTGTCACATTATAACAATAAAAGGAGAATTATGTTGAGCTGGTCCAAATGAAAAAATTTGATAATTTCATTAATAACTTCTCAACTTACAAATGTAATGAATTTTAAGACACGTAAAGCAGACAGATAACAAATATACGTGTAAAAAGGCGGGGAAAAGGCGTACTACTGTCGGATCAAAACTTTTTAGAGGGAAATTCTTCAGTTTTCTTTAATGTAATATCAAGGCGATGAACGCTCGTTTGCGTATCAGTTATGTTCCGTTACCATCAGGTATATTCCGTTACCATCAAAGCGTTTGTCAAAGGTTATATTTCTGTGGGTGTATTTCAAACATTGTTCGTAAATCTAAAGCCCACCGTAGGCACATTTGTATGCTTCACCGAAGAAGTTGGGTCTGCAATATATTCGATTAAATTGTACACAAAGGATGACGTCATAAAATGATGACCTGTTAACCCCGTTTTGTAATGAACTCGCTTACCGATGTTAAGGGCGCACACCACTAAATAATCGTCCCATTGAAATACACGGGAAAATACAAGAAAGTAAATTTGTTTTTCTACCCCATGTAACAACATTTTTAATATTTTGATCGAATCAACGTCTTAAATAAAGATTAAACTTTTATTTAAATTTGATTTTTTGGGACAAGTTGAGACAAGCTTAAAAGATACGAACTCCTGAACAGCGCCATCCCGAATTTCAGCCGACACTCTCGCCTCCTTACCAGTTCCGGGCATGATATTGTTCCGAGGGCCTATTGCCCATGTACATTCGATTCGGAACATTTTCTGAACAGATTTGTAATGTTGAGCTCCTATTCTATCGTTTTTATCAAAACAACCAAGAGTCACTCAAATTTGGTTCCTTGGGACGCCGATATATTTCGCATAGGCGCTATTTTTTACCGGAACTATGAAGGGTTGCACCGAATGCGGAGGGTGTTAGTGTAGTGCACTCTTCTAAGAAAAAATATTTTGATATTCTTTATTTTTGGAATCAGTGGTCAACATCCTAAAAACGAGAAATTGCTTTTTATCGCTAGTCACTCCAAAGTTATAAAACAGGGCTCCAAACAAGCTGGGACTGGGTGAAAAATATGATACTTTTCGCAATTTTCGGCATTCAAGGGCCAGAGCAACATTTTGACCATGTTAAACTGTATTTATAATCCCATTAACATCAGGAAAGTGACTTTGTTTACTAAAAATATGTACAATCACAAATATAACATGACCGAAAAGCGACATGTGATCATTTCACCCCCCCCCCCACTCTTATATCATGCATAATATAAGGACGTGCAAATAGGCATGTGCGTAAAGTTTGGGGGGGTATGGGTAGATAGAACGTCAATTTGACACTCTAAAATGTTAAATTTCCCAGTTGTGTGTATTATTTTTGCAAGATTTAAAATTAAGAACCCCATCATTAGAATTGTTTGATAAATTTCTCTCTTGGGAATTGAATATTTGATCATATAATAAAAATGCCGTCATTTTTCCATCATTAGGCCGTAATATAGTATGCTTTGACTTTAAATGTCTATTGAGACCCAATTAAAGGTTCGGTGATTATTTTCAAAACGGTTATAATTGAGTTTTGATCTTATAATTACATTTTGCATCAAAATAATTCCAAAGATGTTTCATTTTTTCTGCACCGAGATAATCAAAAGTGACCACTTCTATGATATTGTGGCCAAAATAGCTCAATTTCAATAGCCCGGTCTTAAATTGTCAATTCGACGGGAACTTGTGTTTTGAAGCAAATTTCTCGTGCGTTTAAGAATGAAATCGCGTATTTGTAGACGGAAATAGAAAACAGATCTTTTTTTCTTTGCAAAGACATCAGTTTCAGACAAAAATCTCAACTTTTTGGCACTTAAAATCAGGTATTAAGCATGTCCATAGCCTATAAAAAATGAGTCTTCGAAGGGCGCACACCACTAAATAATCGTCCCATTGAAATACACGGGAAAATACAAGAAAGTAAATTTGTTTTTCTACCCCATGTAACAACATTTTTAATATTTTGATCGAATCAACGTCTTAAATAAAGATTAAACTTTTATTTAAATTTGATTTTTGGGACAAGTTGAGACAAGCTTAAAAGATACGAACTCCTGAACAGCGCCATCCCGAATTTCAGCCGACACTCTCGCCTCCTTACCAGTTCCGGGCATGATATTGTTCCGAGGGCCTATTGCCCATGTACATTCGATTCGGAACATTTTCTGAACAGATTTGTAATGTTGAGCTCCTATTCTATCGTTTTTATCAAAACAACCAAGAGTCACTCAAATTTGGTTCCCTTGGGACGCCGATATATTTCGCATAGGCGCTATTTTTTACCGGAACTATGAAGGGTTACACCAAATGCGGAAGGATTTAGTGTAGTGCACTCTTCTAAGAAAAATATTTTGATATTCTTTATTTTTGGAATCAGTGGTCAACATCCTAAAAAAGTGAAATTGCTTTTTATCGCTAGTCACTCCAAAGTTATAAAACAGGGCTCCAAACAAGCTGGGACTGGGTGAAAAATATGATACTTTTCGCAATTTTCGGCATTCAAGGGCCAGAGCAACATTTTGACCATGTTAAACTGTATTTATAATCCCATTAACATCAGGAAAGTGACTTTGTTTACTAAAAATATGTACAATCACAAATATAACATGACCGAAAAGCGACATGTGATCATTTCACCCCCCACTCTTATATCATGCATAATATAAGGACGTGCAAATAGGCATGTGCGTAAAGTTTGGGGGGTATGGGTAGATAGAACGTCAATTTGACACTCTAAAATGTTAAATTTCCCAGTTGTGGGTATTATTTTTTGAAAGATTTAAAATTAAGAACCCCATCATTAGAATTGTTTGATAAATTTCTCTCTTGGGAATTGAATATTTGATCATATAATAAAAATGCCGTCATTTTTCCATCATTAGGCCGTAATATAGTATGCTTTGACTTTAAATGTCTATTGAGACCCAATTAAAGGTTCGGTGATTATTTTCAAAACGGTTATAATTGAGTTTTGATCTTATAATTACATTTTGCATCAAAATAATTCCAAAGATGTTTCATTTTTTCTGCACCGAGATAATCAAAAGTGACCACTTCTATGATATTGTGGCCAAAATAGCTCAATTTCAATAGCCCGGTCTTAAATTGTCAATTCGACGGGAACTTGTGTTTTGAAGCAAATTTCTCGTGCGTTTAAGAATGAAATCGCGTATTTGTAGACGGAAATAGAAAACAGATCTTTTTTCTTTGCAAAGACATCAGTTTCAGACAAAAATCTCAACTTTTTGGCACTTAAAATCAGGTATTAAGCATGTCCATAGCCTATAAAGATGAGTCTTCGAAGGGCGCACACCACTAAATAATCGTCCCATTGAAATACACGGGAAAATACAAGAAAGTAAATTTGTTTTTCTACCCCATGTAACAACATTTTTAATATTTTGATCGAATCAACGTCTTAAATAAAGATTAAACTTTTATTTAAATTTGATTTTTGGGACAAGTTGAGACAAGCTTAAAAGATACGAACTCCTGAACAGCGCCATCCCGAATTTCAGCCGACACTCTCGCCTCCTTACCAGTTCCGGGCATGATATTGTTCCGAGGGCCTATTGCCCATGTACATTCGATTCGGAACATTTTCTGAACAGATTTGTAATGTTGAGCTCCTATTCTATCGTTTTTATCAAAACAACCAAGAGTCACTCAAATTTGGTTCCCTTGGGACGCCGATATATTTCGCATAGGCGCTATTTTTTACCGGAACTATGAAGGGTTACACCAAATGCGGAAGGATTTAGTGTAGTGCACTCTTCTAAGAAAAAATATTTTTGATATTCTTTATTTTTGGAATCAGTGGTCAACATCCTAAAAAATGAAATTGCTTTTTATCGCTAGTCACTCCAAAGTTATAAAACAGGGCTCCAAACAAGCTGGGACTGGGTGAAAAATATGATACTTTTCGCAATTTTCGGCATTCAAGGGCCAGAGCAACATTTTGACCATGTTAAACTGTATTTATAATCCCATTAACATCAGGAAAGTGACTTTGTTTACTAAAAATATGTACAATCACAAATATAACATGACCGAAAAGCGACATGTGATCATTTCACCCCCCCCCCCCACTCTTATATCATGCATAATATAAGGACGTGCAAATAGGCATGTGCGTAAAGTTTGGGGGGGGCATGGGTAGATAGAACGTCAATTTGACACTCTAAAATGTTAAATTTCCCAGTTGTGGGTATTATTTTTGCAAGATTTAAAATTAAGAACCCTCATCATTAGAATTGTTTGATAAATTTCTCTCTTGGGAATTGAATATTTGATCATATAATAAAAATGCCGTCATTTTTCCATCATTAGGCCGTAATATAGTATGCTTTGACTTTAAATGTCTATTGAGACCCAATTAAAGGTTCGGTGATTATTTTCAAAACGGTTATAATTGAGTTTTGATCTTATAATTACATTTTGCATCAAAATAATTCCAAAGATGTTTCATTTTTCTGCACCGAGATAATCAAAAGTGACCACTTCTATGATATTGTGGCCAAAATAGCTCAATTTCAATAGCCCGGTCTTAAATTGTCAATTCGACGGGAACTTGTGTTTTGAAGCAAATTTCTCGTGCGTTTAAGAATGAAATCGCGTATTTGTAGACGGAAATAGAAAACAGATCTTTTTTCTTTGCAAAGACATCAGTTTCAGACAAAAATCTCAACTTTTTGGCACTTAAAATCAGGTATTAAGCATGTCCATAGCCTATAAAAATGAGTCTTCGAAGGGCGCACACCACTAAATAATCGTCCCATTGAAATACACGGGAAAATACAAGAAAGTAAATTTGTTTTTCTACCCCATGTAACAACATTTTTAATATTTTGATCGAATCAACGTCTTAAATAAAGATTAAACTTTTATTTAAATTTGATTTTTTGGGACAAGTTGAGACAAGCTTAAAAGATACGAACTCCTGAACAGCGCCATCCCGAATTTCAGCCGACACTCTCGCCTCCTTACCAGTTCCGGGCATGATATTGTTCCGAGGGCCTATTGCCCATGTACATTCGATTCGGAACATTTTCTGAACAGATTTGTAATGTTGAGCTCCTATTCTATCGTTTTTATCAAAACAACCAAGAGTCACTCAAATTTGGTTCCCTTGGGACGCCGATATATTTCGCATAGGCGCTATTTTTTACCGGAACTATGAAGGGTTACACCAAATGCGGAAGGATTTAGTGTAGTGCACTCTTCTAAGAAAAAATATTTTTGATATTCTTTATTTTTGGAATCAGTGGTCAACATCCTAAAAAAGTGAAATTGCTTTTTATCGCTAGTCACTCCAAAGTTATAAAACAGGGCTCCAAACAAGCTGGGACTGGGTGAAAAATATGATACTTTTCGCAATTTTCGGCATTCAAGGGCCAGAGCAACATTTTGACCATGTTAAACTGTATTTATAATCCCATTAACATCAGGAAAGTGACTTTGTTTACTAAAAATATGTACAATCACAAATATAACATGACCGAAAAGCGACATGTGATCATTTCACCCCCCACTCTTATATCATGCATAATATAAGGACGTGCAAATAGGCATGTGCGTAAAGTTTGGGGGGGGGGGGGGATGGGTAGATAGAACGTCAATTTGACACTCTAAAATGTTAAATTTCCCAGTTGTGGGTATTATTTTTGCAAGATTTAAAATTAAGAACCCCCATCATTAGAATTGTTTGATAAATTTCTCTCTTGGGAATTGAATATTTGATCATATAATAAAAATGCCGTCATTTTTCCATCATTAGGCCGTAATATAGTATGCTTTGACTTTAAATGTCTATTGAGACCCAATTAAAGGTTCGGTGATTATTTTCAAAACGGTTATAATTGAGTTTTGATCTTATAATTACATTTTGCATCAAAATAATTCCAAAGATGTTTCATTTTTCTGCACCGAGATAATCAAAAGTGACCACTTCTATGATATTGTGGCCAAAATAGCTCAATTTCAATAGCCCGGTCTTAAATTGTCAATTCGACGGGAACTTGTTTTGAAGCAAATTTCTCGTGCGTTTAAGAATGAAATCGCGTATTTGTAGACGGAAATAGAAAACAGATCTTTTTTCTTTGCAAAGACATCAGTTTCAGACAAAAATCTCAACTTTTTGGTCACTTAAAATCAGGTATTAAGCATGTCCATAGCCTATAAAAATGAGTCTTCGAAGGGCGCACACCACTAAATAATCGTCCCATTGAAATACACGGGAAAATACAAGAAAGTAAATTTGTTTTTCTACCCCATGTAACAACATTTTTAATATTTTGATCGAATCAACGTCTTAAATAAAGATTAAACTTTTATTTAAATTTGATTTTTTGGGACAAGTTGAGACAAGCTTAAAAGATACGAACTCCTGAACAGCGCCATCCCGAATTTCAGCCGACACTCTCGCCTCCTTACCAGTTCCGGCCATGATATTGTTCCGAGGGCCTATTGCCCATGTACATTCGATTCGGAACATTTTCTGAACAGATTTGTAATGTTGAGCTCCTATTCTATCGTTTTTATCAAAACAACCAAGAGTCACTCAAATTTGGTTCCCTTGGGACGCCGATATATTTCGCATAGGCGCTATTTTTTACCGGAACTATGAAGGGTTACACCAAATGCGGAAGGATTTAGTGTAGTGCACTCTTCTAAGAAAAATATTTTGATATTCTTTATTTTTGGAATCAGTGGTCAACATCCTAAAAAAGTGAAATTGCTTTTTATCGCTAGTCACTCCAAAGTTATAAAACAGGGCTCCAAACAAGCTGGGACTGGGTGAAAAATATGATACTTTTCGCAATTTTCGGCATTCAAGGGCCAGAGCAACATTTTGACCATGTTAAACTGTATTTATAATCCCATTAACATCAGGAAAGTGACTTTGTTTACTAAAAATATGTACAATCACAAATATAACATGACCGAAAAGCGACATGTGATCATTTCACCCCCCACTCTTATATCATGCATAATATAAGGACGTGCAAATAGGCATGTGCGTAAAGTTTGGGGGGGGTATGGGTAGATAGAACGTCAATTTGACACTCTAAAATGTTAAATTTCCCAGTTGTGGGTATTATTTTTGCAAGATTTAAAATTAAGAACCCCCATCATTAGAATTGTTTGATAAATTTCTCTCTTGGGAATTGAATATTTGATCATATAATAAAAATGCCGTCATTTTTCCATCATTAGGCCGTAATATAGTATGCTTTGACTTTAAATGTCTATTGAGACCCAATTAAAGGTTCGGTGATTATTTTCAAAACGGTTATAATTGAGTTTTGATCTTATAATTACATTTTGCATCAAAATAATTCCAAAGATGTTTCATTTTTTCTGCACCGAGATAATCAAAAGTGACCACTTCTATGATATTGTGGCCAAAATAGCTCAATTTCAATAGCCCGGTCTTAAATTGTCAATTCGACGGGAACTTGTGTTTTGAAGCAAATTTCTCGTGCGTTTAAGAATGAAATCGCGTATTTGTAGACGGAAATAGAAAACAGATCTTTTTTTTCTTTGCAAAGACATCAGTTTCAGACAAAAATCTCAACTTTTGGCACTTAAAATCAGGTATTAAGCATGTCCATAGCCTATAAAAATGAGTCTTCGAAGGGCGCACACCACTAAATAATCGTCCCATTGAAATACACGGGAAAATACAAGAAAGTAAATTTGTTTTTCTACCCCATGTAACAACATTTTTAATATTTTGATCGAATCAACGTCTTAAATAAAGATTAAACTTTTATTTAAATTTGATTTTTTGGGACAAGTTGAGACAAGCTTAAAAGATACGAACTCCTGAACAGCGCCATCCCGAATTTCAGCCGACACTCTCGCCTCCTTACCAGTTCCGGGCATGATATTGTTCCGAGGGCCTATTGCCCATGTACATTCGATTCGGAACATTTTCTGAACAGATTTGTAATGTTGAGCTCCTATTCTATCGTTTTTATCAAAACAACCAAGAGTCACTCAAATTTGGTTCCCTTGGGACGCCGATATATTTCGCATAGGCGCTATTTTTTACCGGAACTATGAAGGGTTACACCAAATGCGGAAGGATTTAGTGTAGTGCACTCTTAAGACGGGTACGACGTGCTGTGCATAGCATGTGAGACTGATGTGGTGATTTCTGAAGGATACTAAAGTTAATTCTAGCGAAATCAACACCGCGTAGTTTTGTTTCCTGAAGCAATTCTTTTCTTTATTAATCATGATACTCATCTCAATTTCATCTTGTACCTATCGTGTCCTTGATCCTCCAAGCAAGTTCATAATTATGATATATTTTGGGCCAATGAACTGACTAGTATTACAAAACACTGTCATAAGATGTTTCCAGCAATCTGAATGAAAGAAAATATGGGCACATTATGGCGGTAAAACAGTCCTTATTCCTTAAAGTCTTAATGTACGATTTCCGTCAAATTTTAATTTTGTTATTCTTCATTCAAAATGTTGAAATGATATTAGTAATAACTGGTGGGAAGGGTTCCTGTCCACTTTAAAGTGAAATGACAAGGTAAAGTGAAAGAAATCCCATTTAACATGCAGTTCTATGTGAGGACATAAAATCATAATTTTTCTTCATGGCGAACTTTGCTCTGTTGACCTACAAACACAACAAATTTGGCCGATTCCATTTAGGTGCAAGTTGTGACATGTGTAAACATTATAAATATGCAAAGAATCAGGTTTTAAAAACATTAACCAATTTCATATTATAAGATCGTACATTATGGCTTTATAGGCCAATTTTTAATTCAAAAATCTTAGGCAACTTGCTGGAATTCCCCTCTGTGGTTTTTTGATGTATATGATATTGTTTCGCTTGCCCAAGATCGCATTAGTTGGAGAAAGCTTGTTAGTCGCCTGCTCCGCAGCCGACTGATGATGATGATGATGATGATGATATTGTTTGTAGCTACTTTAAATGAAAGTTCTGCAAAGGGATTTTTTACCTAAACGTGATCAGGCAATTCAGGTTCCATACTTGAAATGTAAAACAAGTCGTCAGCGGTATAAGATATTGAGAGTTGTTTGTACATCAAGGGTCATCATGCAATTCAGGTTTCATGCTTACAATGTATCAACTATTCGTCAGCGGTATAAGATCAGTAACTGTTGTATTTGCAAAATGATTATTCATAGAATAGTTCAAGCATTTACTCATGTCGCCAAGATAATGTTACTTAATGTTACCATGTTTAATCTGATTTGAATTTTAAAGGGTATTACGTATAAAACAGCTTTAATTATACAATGTTGTCATCTTACTGTTTAAAGGAATCTGACAGTGTAACTATTTTTTACATAACTACCACTGTTAGGATTACAGAGTACACATATTATCAATGTGACAACATAGCGTAAACAAGTTTGCTTGAGATTAATCTTATGACATTTCATTAGCAAAGTACTCTCTTCATGATTTGAATCATTTTTTCGTAACCGTGGTCCAAAATAAGGGTGTCAATTGTGATTTGCCGGTACAGTAAATTGAGAAATTTGCACAAAATTAGTTGACCAATAATTGAATTTAATGGCAACAATATGACCAACCCGTAGGGACATTTTTAATTTGTAAGCTAATAAAGCGATAGACTTGAGTGTTCTATTCGAAATGACATTGGAAGGACATATCTTACAACAACAACAAAAAACAGACTACCCCAAACCCACACCTAGATCACACACACAAGTGTGTATGTATGTGTTTGCCGTCAAATGCGGACGTTTTTATGAAATTTGACATTTAAAGCGTTGACATGGTGGTCGTTACTGCAACCGAAGACCATCCCCGTTTAGCTAAGATGTGCAATTGGCTGCAAACAGCCTAAAAATGCATTTGAGAGTGCGTCCTCTATTGTTGATATAAAATCAGTCCCCGGTTGCACAAGTTATGTAAAACGGGGTCGCCCGAATAGGCGTGACCCCGTTTGCCGGTTCAGTATAGTGTCCCCGTTTACCGGCAAACATATGCAGTGTATCTCAAAGGTTGAAATGTGTGTATAGGATATTCTACCATTTTACAATGTTATCTTTGCATAAGTTAAATAAATGATTATATTAGTCGAAGTACACTTCTCGGGATTCGGGTCTCAGTCAAGTGTGCATCAGGATGTTGGTATGATAACAATCGTAATCGATCCAGGTAAGATCAAGAGTTTACAAAATTATCAAAACCCTCACAATATCATCTACATTGCCAAATGCACCGAATAAAATTCTTATATTCTTCGTGCTATTCAAAACATTTCCAATATGCCCTAGGAGTAATAGTTTTCACACGATTTTGTAAAGTGAATTACACGAGCTGTGATAATAAAAAAAATATTACATTTGAATAATTCATTGCACTTTCATTTGTCTGGGTGATATAAGCCCCATTTACTCAAATGAAAATAGGTACTTGTTACAAGTATTACTATGTAATCCGAAAGAAGTATGTTGCTATTGAAATCTTATAAACATTTATTAGAAAGAGAACAAATATGACCAGTTATACATGTAGTAAAGTGGCTCTTGAAATAGGTGTTGCTATATTTGAAAGAATTTAAAAGTGTCAGTGAACTCTGCTGGATGTATACAGTGTCATTCCTCCGTAAGCTATTACAATTCTAATTCTAAACCATACACGGTGATGGTTTAACCGTGTATCAGCTGATCAAATGTCGCCGATCAAAAGGGGAAATGTTTGGATAGTAAGCATATAGTCTGATGGTTCTCCGATAACGTAAAGACGCTTCGGGTCTTTGCGGGACGACGATAGTGGTTGAAGTAAAACAGAAAGATAAAAATATGAAGTTAATAAAAATTCCTTTAAAAGGAATAGGGCGGGCAAATGAAAAATTGTCAAGAGAAATGAAAGAATGAGTAAGTCAAGTTCACAATTAAAAACAGGGAAAATATGACACAACATCGATTTCCAATGGGGGAATAACACAAAACGTATAAACAAAGTTAAAAGAGTTTTTAACTTTATACGTTTATACGTTTGTTATTCCCCCATTGGAGGTTGTGTCATATTTTCCTTGATTTTAATCTTATCTATTGCTTATCCTTTGTTCTCTGCTGGTCAGTTGGAACAGATTTGCCCTGTTTTTATATTAACCCTTCACATCATAACAGAAGACGTTTTATGTTAACATTTTATATAAAACATTGTTATAAAACTTTTGTAGATAATAGTTATTTAAAACATTTTCGTAATCATACCTAGAGTTTTTTTTTATCATCAGATAGAAAGACTTTTGCTCATCTTCTCTGGTGAGACAACAGGGCTGGGATATCTTTCCATATCAAAGTTTAAAAATCTGTCATATCAATTTCCTCAATATGTTGTTTTGATACAACTTATGAGGGAAAAGTTTGATTTTACAATATTTCGATATTATTTTTTAACTTTGTAACATTATTATGATTAACATAACTGTATTTCAAAGCGTCAAACTATATCATTATTTTGTCCCAACAAATATAATCCAGGGAATAAAATATTCATTCATATGTTTATTTATTTTATTCAACCTGGGCCATTTCTACTGGTGCACATGCATTCTAATTATAATACCTTATACAAGCATCATCAAGCACTATTTGTCACAAGATTTGAAAAGTAAATAGCCTATGTACACACTGAACACAATGCACATACGTACAAGCTGTATTTAAGTACATGCCGAAGCTATCAGTATAAATTGATATACAGTAAGCCAAAGAATTAAGGTACCAGTTGTGTTCACCCCTGTATATCCCAAATCAAGACAAATATGTCAAAATTAAAACAAGCAGTCAATACCTGTACTCTTTAGCTCGGATTTAAGACCTTATTTGTTGAAATTGGTTGAGAATTAACGAAACGGTGATCTAAAACCTAATGAAGAAACGAAATCAAAAGCCTTGCACTTTTGTGTTCTAATCAGTGAAAGCACGATGCTAGTTTAACGTGCTAATCAATGGAAGCGTGGCGCTAGTTCTCTTGTTCACGAACGCTTTGTGTACAAATCAATAGGGCCTGCAATGAAGGAAACTGCAACTTTTACATTGGTATCTTCCTTGGATTTGGGGATCGCCGTGTCTTTATTTCTTGAACAATTTCAACGAATGAGGTCTTAAATTCGAGCTGATAGATGCAGCTATTGGCTGGAGGTTCCAATTATGACATATCTGTCTTTGTTTAGGATATACAGGAGGTGAACATAACTGGTACCTTAATTTTTTGGCTTACTGTATATGACCTTCACGATGCTATTAATTTAGCCCAAAGATTAGGAAAACTAGCAAAACTGGTGAACTGGTACTGTTCAAATAAAAACATCTGCAAATCTTGCTGCAATTTCCAAATAGTATTTCTATTACTTAAATAATTATTTTTGTTATTTCTTTTAATACAAACACATTACTGCCTATGACGACTTTATCGTATTACTTACATATCAAAATCAAGTAATAATTACAAAACTCGCCGTAAAATCACCTCTGTGGGTGTTTGGGATATAACCGGCACGAATATTTTCTCAACACTGCGGCATGTGAGAAAGTAGGTCAATAGTCAGAGAATACAGGGCGGGTGCGGCACACCGCACCCGCCCAAAAAGAGTTTATGGAGTGAGTATAGGAAATATGTCTTGAGGCAGGATGCTCAAATTTCAGCATGAAAGCAGACGCCCATTTACATCAGTTTTGCCGCGAGATTGTTTAAAATCAGGGAAATGGTGTCCCGTCTCGATAGGTTGGAGACTAGTGAACCGTGTTCGTAACTGCTTGAGTTTCGCAATCGAACCCCGATGGCTAACTATCCTTAAGGAGTTAATGCAAGCTATAATATACACCGCTATAGAATGCCTTAGCGGTTCTCAACCCGTAATACGAAATATGCTGTTGCATCAATCAATC
The DNA here is from genome assembly GCF_039555335.1 of Amphiura filiformis. Classification (NCBI taxonomy): domain Eukaryota; kingdom Metazoa; phylum Echinodermata; class Ophiuroidea; order Amphilepidida; family Amphiuridae; genus Amphiura; species Amphiura filiformis. The sequence goes on from NC_092643.1 coordinate 1,691,300, forward strand.
AAATAAATTAATAAAGAGGTGATATTTTTGATCTTTCGGTGTGCTTTGGAATAATATGTTTGACTGTAACTTAGCGATGTTGTCATTTTGTAAACTTCAGCGCCTGTAGGCTATGTATTGTACGTCTGGTTTATTCTTAGTGTCACAAGTATATTCATTTCCGCAGTAAGCGTATTGGCACTTTATGCTACTCAAATCAAATAATTAAAAACTTACGAATATAGCAATTACAACTAGGCGTTTCATTGTGTTTTAAATGTTATAACCTTTTGTCAAAAGTAGACTTAGAGACCTTTTGGCAAGGCAATTATTAAATATTAAATCTGCCTTCATCTTATATCCATTTGCGACCCTCACAATCACTATGAGGGTAATGTCGTGAAGTGTCAATTTAGAGAGTTTTGAAGCATAGTATAGAACACTCAGTCAACTTTAATTTGAAAGGAAGTTATAGTTAATATTCAAAAAGTTCTGCCCGACTTCCAATCCCGCCTCCAATCTGATATCAATTCCATTCATGATTGCTGCTGTCTCAACCGTCTCGTAGCCATTATTGTCATCTCCACAAAGAAGGCCCCTTCTCCAGATGGCTCTCTTACCCTCAACAACCAGCACATTGCGTGTGTGTCTTCAGCCAGTTCCTTGGCATCTGAAAATAGGTACCTGTTACAAGTATTAACTATGTAATCCGAAAGAAGTCTGTTGCTACTGAAATCTTATGCAACATATATTTGAAAGAGAACAAATATGACCAGTAATACGTGTAGTAAAGTGGCTCTTGAAATATGTGTTGCTATATTTGAAGGAAATTAAAAGTGTCAGTGAACTCTGCTGAAGCTATATGGTGTCATTCCTCCGTAAGCTATTACAATTCTAATTCTAAACCATACACGGTGATAGTTTAACCGTGTATCAGCTGATCAAATGTCGCCGATCAAAAGAGGAAATGTTTGGATAGTAAGCATTATGATGATGGTTCTCCGATAACGTAAAGACGCTTCAGGTCTTTGCGGGACGACGATAGTGGTTGCAGTAAAAACAGAAAGATAAAAGTATGAAGATAAAAAGAGTTTATGGGGTGAGTATGGGAAATATGTCTAGAGGCAGGACGCTCAATTTCCAGCATGAAAGCAGACGCCCATTTACATCAGTTTTGCCGCGAGATTGTTTAAAAACAGGGAAATGGTGTCCCGTCTCGATAGGTTGGAGACTAGTGAACCGTGTTCGCAACTGCTTGAGTTTCGCAATCGAACCCCGATGGCTAACTATCCTTAAGGAGTTAATGCAAGCTATAATATACAGCGCTATGGAATGACTTGCCGGTTCTCAACCCGTAACACGAAATATGCTGTTGCATCAATCAAATAAATTAATAAAGATGTGATATTAACATATTTTTGATCTTTCGGTGTGCTTTGGAATAATATGTTTGACTGCAACTTAGCGATATTGTCATTTTGTAAACTTCAGCGCCTCTAGGCTATGTATTGAGCGTCTGGTTTATTCTTAGTGTCACAAGCATATTCATTTCCGCAATAAGCGTAGCTATGCGTATTGGCACTTTCTGCTACTCAAATCAAATAATTTAAAACTTACGAATATAGCAATTACAACTAGGCGTTTCATTATTTTTTATGTTATAACCTTTTGTCAAAAGTAGACTTAGGGACCTTATGGAAAGGCGAGTAATAAACCTGCTTTCATTTTAGATCCATTTGCGACCCTGTCAATCACTATGAGCATGATGAGCATAATGTCGTGAAGTGTCAATTTAGAGAGTTTTGAAGCATAGTATAGAACACTCAGTCAACTTTAATTTGAAAGGAAGTTATAGTTAATATTTAAAAAAAAGTACTACCCGACTTCCAATCTGATATCAATTCCATTCATTATTGGCGCTGTCTCAACCGTCTCACAGCCATTATTGTTATCTCCACAAAGAAGGACCCTTCTCCAGATGGCTCTGACACTCAACAACCAGCACATTGCGTGTGTGTCTTCAGCCAGTTCCTTGGCATCTGGCTGACTGACAAACTGAGTAACAAAATGGCCAATATTTGCACAAATGCACGCAAGATCATAGGTTTTATTCACAGGAATTTCCATTCACAGCTCTCATTCACACTCGCCGTGCGTTATATCTGGATTTGGAATACTTGGGATACTTTTGGGATACTTGAATATGGCTGTACTACCAAGCACTACCCTAAAATCCCTACCTTATTTGGGTCTATGCAGAGATTTACATGCCGAGGCACTCTATAGAATTTTCCTCATGATGAGCTTCCTCTTGAATCTGATTCCATTTCTTTCCTTCAAGTCGGTTGTCCAATTCCAGCTTTAGCCAGCTTCTTCACGTTTCCTTCCTCCTTTATTATTTCTTTATTCCAACGTTTGTAATTCCTGAAATATAATTTAAAATGGAAATATCAGCTAATTGTTCGATTTAAAGCATGATACGCAAAACTTAGGTTAACTATAGGTTAAATATTTTGTACAATTAACTTCATTCTTCGTCGTCCTTGAAAAGTCGGTAATGAAATAAAAGTTCTTTCTTACATAACTCTTGTTTTACGTATATTGATCATGAGTTCATTCATGACTAATTATATTAACATGCCACTCAGACAAGTAGTATCAATATAACTGAATTTCTCTAGTGTTATCCCGGTGACCCGAGTAATTCTCTTTTATCTTTATGGTCGCCTGAGTTATTCTTAATGCATACAGAAGCGCATTATAGCGATATAATATTAAATATTGTAAGATATAGAATTTATTTCAGTCAAGTCGGAACATTGAACCACAAAGTGCAGTGATTATTTAATAAAGATGCCCTCTCACCAACATCCATTTCTTTATTCTCATATCGCTAGTACTATTGATCGTAGATATACCTCTGATACTATCTGTAATGCTCTGCGTGCTAGCCATGCGCTTCAATGGAAAAAGTTCAAGTTTTGAAATATTTTCTCAAAATATCAAGAGCTATCTTAAGAACTACTGAATCAATACTAGGCTTGTTTGTACTCATTTTAATGCATTTTTATGCTAATTCCAAATATGGTCATGAAAATTTACATTTCTGAAATTTTTGAATTTTAAAATTTTTTTTGAAACTTGTCGTCTGCAGGTGACACCCGCGTAAAGAGAGTTGATATGAAATATGCAATATTATGTCTGATAGACAAGTACACTTGGCTCGGCGAGGCTTTGAATATATTTGAAATACATATTTGATAAGATGTTTTCTATGTTTATTCATTATTTTACTGTCTCGTTCAAAATATTCAATAGAATGCATAAAGAATGAATCATATTATGACAATTGAAGTGGAATAATTGTGTTCTATAATTTGTTTCAGTCCTTGGGGGTTTCCGAAGCCGGGCCGTATTACCCGATTTAAAGGTAAACATCCTTAAACTTTAAGAGCCATAAACATTAGGTTCAATATCCTACTAGACGTACATTACTCCTTGTTTCCATGTCCGGAAGATTCTTAGAAGGTTTATGGCCACTTTATTCTTTTCCAGTTCATTATGAAGGCTCGTTCTGTATCACTGGGCTAAATATGGGTTTTTATCTTCATTACATATAATATTAAATCTGAAAAACGTAAAAGAATTTATCGTTACCACGGGATCACCACACATTTCAATCGAACGAACACGATTCGCCAGTCCTTAGTGCATCCGAAGGACAAACACCCTAAGGGAAGAATTACTGGGGTGGTCTACGGGTTTCGATGCTCTGAAGTTCAATCCTGTCGAGACTCTCATTAGACCAGGCTGTAGATGAGCTAGGTGTCACTTGGAGCGTAAACTTATCCCATATGGTTTTTCTAGATCAGAATTTCATGAGGAATAAGAATATCTTGGGTAACAAGCCCCTATCCTGAACAGGCTCCCACAAAAGGAGGGTTCTTTCCGGGGGGTCCATTTTTAAGGATAAAATAAAGTTACGTTTAAACACAATAGTGTAGAGCAAACTCTTATAAATCTCATAATGTACACCCAATTAGTAAATTAAGCCCAACATATTTGATGTGGTAACAATCTGGAGGATGGAAGAGTAGTAGGGGGGTCTCTAAAGGACCCCTATTTCCAGGGGGGTCCATTTTAAAGGAAAACATACCCTAAGTTACGCTTAAACACAAAATAGTATAAAGTACACTCTTTTTAATGCCAAGATTGAACCCACTTATTTAAATAAGCCTTTTATAATTGATGTGGTAACAATAGGGGATGGGGTGTAGAAGGGGGGTCTCTAAATGACCCCCTATTTAAAAACAACACCAGTGAAATTTGCGTAAAGTTTATTCTTTGTTTGGTATGACCAGATTTTTATGAAGATTAAGTATATCTTGACCAAGAAAGTCAAACTCCTTCATACAAACATCCAGTCACCAACTCCCCACCCCACCCCACCCCCAAACAGGGGGGTGCCATTCAGGCGTTATGAGCATTTTGAGAATATAATGTGTAATAATGTATGATACTGTAATTTCAAATAATTATGATGCAACACATCTTACAACCTAAAATCAAAATTAATGTTGATATGTTATTCCAAAACTCGATGGCAACAATACTGTGTGTGTGTGTTGGGGGGGGGGGGGGCGGGGCTGGAAGAGGAAGTCTCTGAAGACCCCATATTTAATAGACGGGATGGGGTCTTTAGTCTTTAGGGGAATCTTATATTATACGGTTCCAAGCATTTGGGTCCGTAATTTGTAGGAAAATACTTCATACCATTATGTTACCCTTTGGTTCAAATAGGGCACAAATACTTGTTTGTACTATAAAGTTTGCTTTAAAGTTCTACACTTATTATGCTTACTTAATCCTCTGTATCGCTTTCATCGCTGTTGCCTACAAAGTCTTCACAATCATGATCTATAAACAGTTCTTGCATATCATCAGGCATAACCTTCTCGAGCCATCTCAGTTCTAGTGATTCTGTCCATCCATTGTCAGCAATGTTTCCAGCCTCATAACTACAAAGGACTGCTGAGCGCCATTCTCTAGCGATAAAGTTTGATCTCAAAATATGAAGTCTCAGTGTATGCTGGCATGGTGGTAGCAATGACACATCAGTGATCTTGTTCTGTTTGGTAAATTTCCGATCAAAGAGTATATACCGGGCCTCGTGGACGCTTTTACACTTTATGCCATACAGCAAGGCAACATATTCTTCAAGGTCTGCCTCCAGGGTTTCAGCAGAAGACACCCCAAGATTGGAGAAGGTATCCAGGGATTTAGGCTTGCATTCAAGTAACTTCCAACAAGTTTGTTTACCTTTACAAAAAAAGGAGGAGTTGTAGTCATTGCCTGTGAAGGCATGAAATCCTATCAGCGATGTCTTCTGTGCTGGTGTTAGGTCTATGTTGCTCATTCCAAAAACCTTGCGATATGTGCTTGTGTTTGTATCTAGTACAACTCTTGCACCATCATCAATGAAGTGTGATAACGCTAGGATTGCAATATCTATGTCACCAGAATGAGATCGGATGATGACTGTGCCACTATCATTATTTCTTAAGACATGCTGCGCGTGCAATATAACCTTTGTGTCAGCTTCTTCTTATTCTGTGGTAAGTTCTGGGACCTCTGCAGTACCTTCTTTGGTCACGAGAGTACATTTCTGGTATGAAGAGAAGTAAACCACTTCACTCTTAAGACTTCCCAGGATAGTTACTCTCTTGGACTCCAGCACACTCTGGATATGGTCAATCAGTCTCGTTTTGTTCTCACCATTGGAGAGGAAACCTGTGAAGTCGCGGGGCAACTTTGATTGGGCTGACCGCACTATTATTTTGGGTGCCGTTCCACGTCTCTCTCAGTTGATTTGATACTCTGTGGTAGGTAAGCATCAGCAACAATATCAACTCTCCTGTAGCCTTTAGGGATGCATGAAAACACCTTCAAGGCAAGAGTCTCAAATGTGTTGGGATACGTTTTAAATGTTCTAATTAACGCCATCAAGTCAACCACATAAGCAGCCACACTTTCATTTGCTGGTAGTCTGCTGGTAGGATCTAATGTGTCGGTAGGATCCAGTGTACTGTTCTGTAATAGAACTTTCATCAGGTCACTTTTGTCATTTTTCCTTCTTGTACCATCTGCATTTGCTAAGCTCAAGGGAACAGGAGTTAAAGGATACTCTAAGGCTTTCTTGAAATCGATGATTTTACCATGGTTTGTTGATGTAGCTAGAAGCGTCCCTAAGACATATCGATTAGCTTCTACTACCTTCACTTTGCCCTTCGCCTTAAATTCAATCTTCTTACCACTGTCAGAAAACAGGGAAAGTTTGTTGCGTTTAAGAGGATCGTGGAACTTGGTTTCAGTAGACTCAAGTCTGTCTTTTACAAAGCTTTCATGTGCACCTTTCCCAACTGACGCAACATCAAGGATTCCATCTGCTAGATCTTTTTTGACAGGTGTTCCAGAGGTGAGATTGTACAACTCATCTGAACTTTGATCAAATGGGTTGATATATTCCGAAGTCATGACATGGACAAGTTTCTGCACTCGTTTCTCCGATGTTAGGATGCTGGATGGCCTTACTTGTTTGTATACATCACCTAGAGGCTCAGTATTAGAGAATGCCCTTAGTGTACTTGTATTCTCTGCTTGGCTGGCACGGTTGAGAGTCCATTTAAGAATCGACTTGTCATCTGCAGAAAACGCCTTGATTCCACCTGCAACTTTGGAATCTCGGTTGATGGTTTGTTCTCCACGTTGATCTATGGCAGTTCGTAATTAATGCGTAATTACCCTGCCCTTGTACTGATAATCCCTTCTTCTCGATTAGCTGGTGATTTCCAGGATACAGTGACTCAATGTCCTCCATACACTTGGCATAGTAGGTTCCATATCTGGCATAGTTGGTTTTATTCAAACCAAAATAGAAGGGTAGCATGAACTCCCAGGCATGTCTTCTCACGTCATACTTGTTTTCTTGAACGGCACAGTGCATAACATGTTGACATTTCATGAGGTCTAGATAGTACACCAACCAAAACTGTGCAGTTTTGCCATAAACCCCATTGCGCATATCAGACTTGTAGTCTTCGTAACTTGCCAGAAATTGCTTAACTACATCTTGATCAAGCATGGTAAGCAAAGTGTCCAAATCTGTCACATTCATAATTGTGTGGATCTCATCAGGCAAGACACTGTCACTTTGTGTGATGTATGCATCCAGTAGTAATCTTTCTAGGGCTTCATAGAACAGTTCATGGATTGCCCAACATCTGTTGTAGTGAGAGCCATTGAGGATTCCATTTAGGCAACCGGAGGAGCATATATTTGCTTGAAAGACGATGTCTTCAAATCCAGAACCTGCTATCATCTTTCCCATCACAGCAAAGTTCTCCTTCATGTAATGGAAGTCTCCTAGATCATGATTGTGAAGACTTTGTAGGCAACAGCGATGAAAGCGATACAGAGGATTAAGTAAGCATAATTGGTAGAATTACTTTAAAACAAACTTTATAGTACAAACAAGTATTTGTGCCCTATTTGAACCAAAGGGTAACATAATGGTATGAAGTATTTACCTACAAATTACGGACCCAAATGCTTGGAACCGTATAATATAAGATTCCCCTAAAGACTAAAGACCCCATCCCGTCTATTAAATATGGGGTCTTTAGAGACTTCCTCTTCCAGCCCCCCAGCCCCCCCCACACACACACACACAGTATTGTTGCCATCGAGTTTTGGAATAACATATCAACATTAATTTTGATTTTAGGTTGTAAGATGTGTTGCATCATAATTATTTGAAATTACAGTATCATACATTATTACACATTATATTCTCAAAATACTCATAACGCCTGAATGGCACCCCCCTGTTTGGGGTGGGGTGGGGAGTTGGTGGCTGGATGTTTGTATGAAGGAGTTTGACTTTCTTGGTCAAGATATACTTAATCTTCATAAAAATCTGGTCATACCAAACAAAGAATAAACTTAAGGCAAATTTCACTGGTGTTGTTTTTAAATAGGGTGCTATTTAGAGACCCCCCTTCTACACCCCACCCCCATATTGTTACCACATCAAATAGGCTTATTTAAATAAGTGGGTTCAATCTTGGCATTAAAAAGAGTGTACCTTATACTATTTTGTGTTTAAGCGTAACTTAGGGTATGTTTTCCTTTAAAATGGACCCCCCCCCCCCCGGAAATAGGGGTCCTTTAAAGACGCCCCTACTACTCTTCCACCCTCCAGATTGTTATCACATCAAATATGTTGGGCTTAATTTACTAATTGGGTGTACATTATGAGATTTATAAGAGTTTGCTCTATTGTGTTTAAACGTAACTTATGATATTTTATCCTTAAAAAATGGACCCCCCCCGGCAAGAACCCCCCTTTTGTGGGAGCCTGTTCAGGATAGGGGCTTGTTACCCAAGATATTCTTATTCCTCATGAAATTCTGATCTAGAAAAACCATATGGGATAAGTTTACGCTCCAAGTGACACCTAGCTCATCTACAGCCTGGTCTACATGGAGAAACCGCCCACCAACCTCCATATTTTGGGTCGCGAGCATCGATGGTTTGAAAGAGGTGTGAAAGAGGCGATCTGGGTGGTGTGATGACTGATCAACTGTCTCAATTAACCCTAACGCCATAAAATCTTACAATTTTCTTACAAAGAAAATCACTGCACGTGCATGCATTCCACGCGTAATGCTGGGGTCCCAGGGTCGATTCCCGGGGAGTGCCAAGTGAAATCTTTGTTCATCTTCTCTCCTTTTTCGTTCCTGCTGCCTTCCGATAGCAAAAGACCTGGTGGTAGAGTCCGGCCAACAATTTCTCACGGCCACGGGTGGGACACAATCATAAAGCAAGTTCCTCGTCGATTGTCATCTATACTGAATGTCATTTACTTACAACCCAATGTTTCAGTCCGTCAAAAAATAGGTATGTATGGTATGTATGGTTGACCAGATTTAATATAATTAAATCCATCTAATTAATGTCAACATAAAAAAGGTAAAGGGCGAACCTGTATATAAACAGTGATGAGTGAACGGAGTGCCCATCTCTCTTTTAGTGGCGATTGGGCCAGACTCCTCCATGTAATGTTGCTGTAGGGGGATCGCTACACCTCCTCCACAACGAGTCTGTTACAGCATTAAAGAATGCTGGTACCCATTTATACACCAGGGTGGAAAGGAGAAATCGAAATAAAGTACCTTACTCAAGGACACGACACGATGGCGTCGCCGGGGCTCGAACCACAACATTCTGATTATGAGTCGGATCCCTTTCTGCTCGGCCGCCACCGTGCTCCCTCAAATGTCAACATACTCAGATGAATGAGAGCACTCAAAAGTATAAAGGATATTCTCCCAAATATGTGATTAGTAGATGCCTGAATGGGTAACTGAGGACCAACCGAAAATGAGATGTTTCATATCCAGTCAACTATGCTTAATGGGATCTCTGGCTGCTTAAACCCATAAAACTTACTTAAAGGCCCATACAAAAATAACAGATGTGGAAATAAGAGTATAAATTGACCAGTAGATACCAGTTGTAGTCCTACTAATTCATAGCATATCTGATGGCCTAGGGAAAGTTAGCCCATATTTGCAAGACTATCCATGCTTTCAAGGTGAAATAAACCTACTCATGTTACTGTCTGACCACGGTCTGGACTGCAGGCTGATCTTTTCCAAGATGACTTTCCATTCTTCCCCTTTAAGTCTCAAACGATGTACACCGCGCCCGTCGCCGGCCGGTTTTTGGAAAAACACTTTTTTTCTCCGATCGACTTGGAACTCTCGGAGAATTTTACTGGGGTACATACTAGTATTGTGCTAAAATATCAGTAAGATCGGAGCATGTTTCGCCCAGGCAGTAGATGTTCCCAAAATCCCTACTTATTTGCCATTTCTTACTGTAAATCTCTATATAGAGAAATCAGTAGAAACAACCTGGGAAAATAGGCATTGAGATGACATCATAGCCAATATTAAACAATTTGGGTAGTTTGTTAAGACCCTCCAGAACATCACCAAATAACAAGCAGTCTCCAATTGGTTACCATTATCTTTTGCTAGAGACTTGTATTTAGTTAAATATTGATGATATTTGAGTTGCTAAATTAAGGGGTAGGGGTAGCATTATGGAGCATTTCCCCAGTTCTACTGAGTCAAATTTCACAATCTTGATCTTGTTGGGTAGATATGAACTGCAAAAGTACAAACAATACATGAGATATGAATTTAGAGCAGCTCTGACATGACCAGGGGTTAAAGGGTCATGTGACGCCTAATTTGTAGTAATTTTCAAGTCTGTGTGACCTTTTGACCTCTGGTCAAAACATGGATAACCGAAAATCATATAGCATTTATTTTTGGCAATGCTGCAGTTCATATCTGTGCAACAATACCGCATTTGGGAAATTTGACTGAGTAGAACTGGGGAAATTCTCCATAATGCTACCCCTACCCCTTAATATAGCAACTCAAATATAATTAATATTTGACTTACATGCGTGTCTTTAGCAAAAATAATGGTGACCAATAATTGGAGACGGCTTGCTATTTGGTGATGTTCTAGAGGGTCCAAACAAACTACCCAAAGTGTTTAATATTGGTTAGGATGGCATCTGAATGCCTACTTTTCCCAGATTGTTTCTACTGATTCTCTATATAGAGTTATACAGTAAGAAATAGAAAAAAAGTAGGGATTTTGTGAAAATCTACTGCCTGGGCGAAACATGCTCCGATATTACTGATATTTCAGCACAATACTAGTATGTACCCCAATCAAATTCTCCGAGAGTTCCAAGTCGATCCGAGAAAAAAAGTGTTTTTTGGCCGACTTCAAAGCAATTAAGGAAAGAAAATCTTTCATTGACAATTTCCAATACATTCCATAAAGAGTAATCGCTATTTAAAATGTGACATTTTAAAGTTTACTATAAATCTTGACCGTCTAGTATTTTGCTTAATATTCTTATATATTTCAGGAAGAATTTTGAGAGCTTGAACTTGATCATAATTTAACCTTCATATAAATACTTAGTATGGTATAAATAATACACTCCCACATTATGCTTCTTATTTTTCCATCATCTTCTGATGAATTCCTTAGAGTTAATACTTCATGAAAGAGATACCGAAACATCATTATATTTAGCTCGTAGTCAGGATTTAACAACAAGTGCTTTCTGACAGTGACATTTGCATTATCATTCACGTCTTCATGTGACGTATAAGTTGGACGTATACATTTCTGTAATATATATAAAGATGACTTGTGCATTATGTTCTTGGTCAATTATTCAGTTGCTTATATTTTTCTTAGAATCTTAAGTACGAAACCCTGTAGGGATTTTAACCTGACGATTTCGCTTCATTGAAGGTAGATATAGAGAGTGGTATAGATTTCTGGAGAAATTGTGTCAACTATGAGCTGAATCGACCGGAAGCATAATGAAATATATATTTTTTATCATTGTAAACGAAGATAATACTATTTATGAATTCTCGATGTGATAAAACTGAAATAAGAAGGTTGTTTACCTTTTATGAATATGTTATTAAAGCGAGAGCAATGCAGTACAAACAAGTATGGATCAATCGGTAAGACGTCATATTGAGATGAATCGCTGTAAAGAATCTGCATTCAAACAACATTTCTATGCTTTTGAAAAATTTGAAATAAAGAGATCGTTTTTTTAATCCAGACACTGCGTTTGTGAGAAAATATCTACCAATGTTACTTCTACTCATTCCAAGTTACAAAAAGTTGTGGCGGTAAAGTTTCTGAAAAATCCTAAAATGACAGAGGCTGTGTAATACACAGTGTATATAATTCGTAAAGTCCCATTCAGATTCCACATCGGAGCGAACGAAATTTGTCAATGGGATGTTGTGGCTATCATATCAAACGCTTTGGAGAAGTCCGTCAGAAGCACCGTTCCTAAGCGCCTTGATGAAGATGAAGAGTGTGGAGGAGATTGACCAAGTAGTGGGAAGTTGAGATACCTAACCTTGATATTACCAAACTGTTGGAGGTAAATTTTATCTTCGATGTCTTCCAAAATCCACTTAATGACAAATTCTTCACATTTTGCTCATAAATACCATCCAAAAGCTATGAGCCCCAGTGATATGCTCCTGTAAAACCGTTCTTCGTGTACATGATCAATGCGAACTTGCGTGCATCAGGAACGTTTGAGGAACCAGTTTTACGGTATTTTGCAAAGGCACGGCGCATTGGGGTGCTATGGTGATAATCTTCTTTGGTGTTAACTTTATTATAACTCCACCTCGATAGCTATCAAATTTTTCTCAAATTTGCAATCTGCTCTTTTTTTCTGGTTTGTTATTAAAATCCTATAGGGTGTTCAAGAATTGAAGTACCCGTTCATATGATGACGTATTACTTGGTACATAAATCAAATGAAAATGATTTAATTTGTGATTTAAAAGTGAGCTTAACTTAAAAATTATTTTCTCCATTTTTTTCTAAGACGTCCCGCACATATTGGGTCCTGTAATCGCTGACAAGCGCCCCCAACGTCTCTGGGTATGGAATTCCAGCATCTTATAGGAATCAATAATCAATCAATAATCAACAGCATCAATTGGTGGACTTGGCTTGTTTTCTTGACTCCACCGGTATTTTACCCACATCTCAGTCCATCCAAGTGTTTTAGCAACTTCCTTGGTTGTTTTCCCAACTCTTTTAAGCGTATGCAATTCTTTTTTCTTCATGAATTGTTGGTTCTTTCTTTCTTGCCTCCAAGCGCCATCTTAAATGTCCAGCACAATAGTGGGAACTTCCGGTATAATTAATTTCCACCAATTCACAAAAATATCCAGAACTCAGCGAAAACTTGGTCGATTTTGATGAACTAAAAAGCTAGAGAAAGCTTAAGATGCAATCAAGACAGGTGTATGTGTATTTGAGTTGCATCCCAATTTTTTCCTCCACTAATGATATGATAACAAAAAGGGGGTAGGGGTACATCAATTCTTGAACATGTCTTCGATTTGCCCTTAACAAATAATAATGTAAGACATTGACACAAACCATAATAAATGGTAAAATTACATTAGCATCTTTTAAGCATAAAACCTACTGGCGCATAGGATTGTGTATGACGTATCACAGCATGCGTGCCATAGACCCACTTAGCTTACATCAAAAATTAAATTAAACAATAAACATTAGACACAGGGACGACAAAAATTCAAGAGGAAACCCGCCAATCTGAATGATTTTTGCTTTGGCGAAAGGCTATTTCAGTTCTTTGCGGTGTGAAATGGGTCCCGTGTTTCACCTTGATTGTATTTTGTACGTAAAGTTCCCATTAGTTGCGGTAAAAATGAAAATTAGCACCGCGGGTAAAACATTAAATATGATTGCTGCTCACACTCGGGCTCACACTCCATTGAGAATGTGAGTTAACCCACTGCGCAGAAGTTGATTACAGACGGTAAGTGTGCAAACCTTTAAAATATTCCAAAAATGTCAACATTAGCTTGCATCAAATTTGAAATGCAGACAAAAGAAAACATCTAGGACAAACATACCTAGACGTAGTTCATCATTTTTTCGATATTAAACGCTCGTTTGATTTAAAAACAACTGAAATTGAATGATTTGTGTATGCTTTCTCCCATACGCGCGTTAATGTTATTAATAACCGGTGAAGGGAGGTGGTTAATAAGAAACCTCAAAAAGATATATCTAATGCCAACCTCAGGCATAAAGAGATAATAGAAGAATGGATTTATAACATGTAACCACAACAACTGTTGAAATGGGTTGCCTTCATCTACATAATATTAGGTATGTCACAGTGGCTGCACAATAATTCTGCTACACTGTGCATGCAAGCATAACAGTGAATTGAAAAGGGCGCGCTTCAAATTTGGCCAATTTTAGAAAACATCCATGTCGATAAATGAATTTCTTCATATGCTTCATTTATCCAAATTGTTTAAATTTTTAATATATGATGTGTGAAGCCTTTCCGAGGCTAACATCGGGTCCTCCAAAATTAAAAATTGTTTTGTTTAAGAGCTACTGCCTGTTTTTATGGATTTTTGAAGATCGCTCATAAATCAGTAAATATAGGCCTATTGAAGTAAAGGAACTACCACCATTTAGCTGAAATACTAATCTTTCTTAGCATGTAAATTAATTCCGTCGACAACAAATGAAACACTCCCTAAAACCAGTTGAAGCAAAACATTAATCAATGTTTTTTTTAGGGAGTAATTTTCCAAACCACAATAGCTCTAAGCCATTGTGTGTGTCCAAGGCCATACTATTTTTGTATACGCGGTACAGTAAAATTGCTGTTCACTTTACCGATTGTTCTCCCATGTTAATCCAGATGACAAAATGTTAATTTAAAGTCTCATTGCAACTGAATTTTAATTTTACTTTTCGGACTTGGCTTTGAGTAATGGTGACACATACCATGTTTACAGTAAAAATTATATTCTAGACACCGTCAAAATGTCAAACTTTTTATTTTTTTTGTATTGTTTTTAAATAATTAACTGCAGTTCATTTATTCAACCTCATAACAGGATCATACTTAAAAAATTATAATGAATGAACAGACGTTCATTAAATATTGAAAAAAACCTAAAATTACTCATGCCTAATTTGCATAATAATAGCATAAATACATAATTAGCTGTAATTACCGAATTTGCATAATTAATTACTTTTTGTGTATTTTTTGTTATCAATTGAAAGAACGTTGCATACATATGTGTGCAAAAAAACCCGCACCTTTATATCATGTACGGTTTTCTATTGGCATCAATTTTGCATATTAATTAGCTGAACTTAGTCATTTTTTGAGATTTAATGTGTCTGCAGATTGGCCGAAATTGCTAAAATAGTATATTTGGTTAATTTATTATGATTATTCAATGATAGATTTTTAAATTTTGTTTTCTGTAACGAAGTCAGGAAAGATAGGCATTTAACATGTGATATTTAAATTAACGCTGCTTTTTCAAGCAAGCGTCCAAATATACCTTCAAAATCTCGAAATGTGCCAATTTTGTCATTACAGCCATTTGTGACAGGATGTCATTCCATCTACGAGCATCTTTAAATTGACACTACATCACAATGCATTGACCGATTTCAATTCTGTTTTTTGATTTTTGATGCTTTAATAAAGCTCAATAATGTAGGAACATTAAATAACGTGTTTCTGCTGCGATTATTTTTGAGGTGATATGCCTAATAATATCATATATCTGGATTAGTTACAAGGCTAAATTCCTTACTAACTTAGACAATTATGGGAAATTTATTATTTCTTAAATATGAGATGTTTTTCAGGACATGTCTCTGGAGTACCATTGTTGTATCTTCCATCTTTAAATGTTACACCCATTGACTAATTAGTGTAGGCTAAACCACAAATTGTCCAATTGTGATAATTGCTAGTTAATTAGTAAACCCATACGATAATTATGCAATCACGAAATCATGTACTCGAGCGGTAACTTGTGTCTAGAGGGCACAACGGAATAATGTTAAAGTGCCACAAGGAAATGTTTGAGACTCATTGTTGCAGATTTGTTAAAGGATATTGCAGTTGCAGTGAAGGAGGTGAAGAAAAAGTTGGATCAACTAAAACCAACGAAGTCGTCAGGCCTAGACGGATTTCATCAAAATGTGTTTAAGGAAGTCCCAGATGCAATCTTAAAACCATTGAACATCATCTTCAACAAATCATTAGGTGAAAGCGTAGTAACAGATGACTGGAAAAAGGAACATGTAACAGCGACTTTTAAGAAGGGACATGTAAAAAATGTCCAGGCAACTACAAACCAGCCAGTCATCTGGAAACTGCTTGAGTCAATCATCGGATATGATGCCATTTCTTGCTTAAGGAGAACCAATATGGGTTTAGAGCTGGGAGGTCATGCTGACACAGTTGATCGAAATCATAGATTTGATGAAAGGTGAGGCATTGATAAGATATATTCTGGACAGAAAGGGTTTTGACAGTGTACCACGCCAGCGTTCACTTCAAAAAGTGAAGGCTCATGGCATATATGAAAAACTGCACAGATGGATAGAAAGCTTCCTTACAGGCAGAAAATTAATAGAGAATTTGTGTAAATGGTGTAAATGTCTGACCGGGAAGACATGATCAGCGGTATTCCGTAAGGCAGTGCCCTAGGTCCTATGCTTTTTATTATTTTCATCAGTGATTTACCAAATGTATATATTGGAAAATTACGTCAAGGTGTTTGTGGATGACACAAATGTATTTACCCATGTTCAGAACATGATGTTCAAAAAGAGGAGGATTGTGTGAAGCGTGAAGAAGATTTGGACAACCTACGTTTGTGGTCAAGCACCTGGCAGCTGGAGTTCAATGTTGTAAAGTATGATGTAATGCACTATGGCTCACAGCCAAAGCTATACACATACATTTGACCCCTCGTAGACTTTCTCAAAACATGCTATGGTTGTCAACACAGTAAACTGGATAGTTGGGATCGTAAGGGAAACATTCGATTTCATAGATGAAGATGTGCTGACAATTAATTCGGTATCACGGTTGTTTGATGTGATGATTTATTAAATTTTCAAAGAATATAATATAATGCTCAATTCTAGACCTGCACAATACCAACAGCTATCACGCTATATATGTACATATTTGTAGCTATTTTTAAGATCGAATTTCTTTTTTTATCAACTTATTCATTTTCTGCTTATTTATGTTAATTTTTATTCTAGAAACTATATGTGTGTGTAAATTGAGGGCGTTATTTACATTGATTTTAAATTTAGTTTAGCCCAATAATATAAGTTATTTTGCAAAAGTTTTATGCAAATTTCCTTGTTATTTATTACTCTTATTCTGATGTTTTAATGCCATTATACCAGTGTCTACCCCTTGTAATGATGAAAACACGATTTAAGATTTGTTCACCTTTTTTAACAAATGACGCAGTTTTACATGAAATCAAGCAACCATGGTATAAAAGCCTGGTATGACGCACTTAGAATATGCAACTTGCATATGGAATCCTGTTCAACATAGAGATGTATCATGGTAGAGATAGTACAGAGAAGAGCTGACAGGATTGCATGAAGTCTGAAAGAGAAGTTGTAGAAAGAGATATTGAAGCAGCTAGATTTACCAAGGTTAGCCTACAAAAGATTAAGTGGGAGATTTAACCCAGATTTATAACATAATGCATACTCAAAAGTAATGCTTTTCCTGTGTTTATCACTTCACTTGCCATCAACGTACTAAACATTTACCATCTTATTCAAATTTGACATTCATGATATAAAATGCTGAATAAAACCTAGAATACCTGAACTGAACTGAAAGGTTGTAGGTTTGTGGATAACATAATGTAAAGAAGTATAACTTATTAGTTGATTTGAGTTAGCCATGGGCCCTGTTGTCTGTTTGATCAGGGATGTGAGAGAAAGCCCTCTTTACTACGTACTGAATTCCATAAACTAGAAATATAATGAACGATTGTATCTCGGGAAATCACATGTCACAAACACGTTAGACAAGGATAGTACTTTGATCGGTAATAAGAGCAAATTTAGAGAATATGGAAACATCCCACACGTCCTTGATGCCTGCATGCTTTGCGTATTTTGGTGATTTGGCGATTTGACATTTTCCTTTTCAGAATACAAACTTGCACATAACTTTATCTCATAGTTTTCTAATATAAAAAGTTTCTTTAAAAACTTCAAAAACAAATGTTGACGTCATTTTTGTTGCTGTTGTTGTTGCTTCTGGTGCTGTTACTGGCACTCTTTCTGCGATAAAGGTTAGTAAATGTTTAAGTTTAAAAGTAACCAGTAGTATCATTGTTATTTAACAAGAGGTTTCATTTTTGTTCTTTTTCTTGTGCCTATATCACTGCTTCACATCAGCGTCATTTTTAAGCATATTACACTCTTCTTAGAGAAATGCGTTTCTAGAGGAAAAGATGTGTGGGTCCCATGTTCGATTGCCGGTGGAAAACTTTGCTGGGGTAATGACGTGGATAAAGTTAGACTATGCCATAGTCGATTTTTGATAAATAAAAATATGTTATTAATCACGATTAACGCATTCAGTTGAACTCGAAATTATACTTACATCTATGACATCAAAATATTAATAAATGGTTATGAAAAAGTTTATTATAATTACATTAGTGACAGTAACAGTAAACTATACGTAGGCTATTAGTGAATGCAACATATTATAATGGCATAATTATAATGGCACTTCAATACTGAACAATTCTGATTTTAGAATCTACCTGGTTATTAATCGCGAAAGCCCGAGTTAAAAATCGACTATGTACATTGCCTTAATTAACAGGACTTTGACCGGGGACTTAGTCACTAACACACACTGTCAATCATACTTGTTTATCAATCCAATTTAACCGCAGGGACGTATTGACGCGCAATGATGAAATTCCGTCCTTTGGTTGAGCCAATCAGTTTCGAAAATAGAGGCCGTCCCGGTGTTCTAATTGACACCATAGTATATACATAGTATATAAGCATCACAGGCGGCTTTCTTGGGTTATCCAATGTTATCAAACACGAACAAATCAAATCAAAATAATTCTTTATATCATAAATGTCGTGGTCCTCATTTTGAGCAATGACTCAAGAAAAGCAGAGGTTTACTGAACTGTAAACAGTTTCCAGTTTCTCCTAATATTGTTCAATAAAAACAACACGTCATGTTGTCTTTTTATATCTTAACAAAACAAGTCAGTCCATTAATCTTCCCCGTAAGTACATACCATATTGAAGTTTACCACTTTAGCCAACAAAATAAAATTTTCTACGAATTACACATCGAAGTAGGAAATGGAACGGAATGACCGCAGGATCTCCCTTCTTTACTATTGCAATAAAAATAAACTTAATGAGCAGGTTATCTGTCATGGAACAGATACCCTGCGGGATATTTGAAATGCAATAGCTAGAAACAACAGATAAAGCCACGATTTTTGGGCAAGATTTAAGCCCAATGTTTTGCAGTTGTTTAATTGACTCATGAATGAAGCTTCATCCCTTTTTGTACCCAATGGTTTGATTACCCGTTTTAATTATCATGATTTTAGGAACGAAAAAACAGCTAAATTACTTGTTATAAAGAGCGCGTTATCGAAATTAATTGGAAATCTTGAGTTAAAGCATAGATTATCAATGGTTAAAGCTACTTGACAAGTCTGTTATTAAGGTCTTGCTGAAGTTGCTTGCGGCAATATGAATAAAGACAGTGGTCATAGATGATGTTAACATGTAGCTAAACCTGTTGATGACACCCTTCAAACATGCTTACAAATATACAACAAAAACAAACAAACTCATGGTTATAGACTAAATAAAATGCTTAAAATAAATATACAAATAAAGTACAACTTAGTGGATCACGTGCATATTGAATTAGTTGTTAATAACCATACTTGATCATGTTGATTACAGAAGTATTGGACTTGGATTAAAATCTACAGTCGCATCTAAAACTTTAATCATTTTTGTAGAGGTTATGTCTCAAATTTAATGCAACTTGATTTACAGTAGTCTAATCAAATGAACCCCAAAGATAATATGCGGTAAATAACCTACCTGTAAAGGTCGCCTATTAAATTGGACAAGAGTCACGTCCGATAAATATGGCTAGGCTAAGAAAATCAAATCGGTGATACCGTGCATCAAATGTTAGGATTTTCATATAGTTCTAGAAATGTAATTAATGACGAAGCATTAATTACTATTGCTTTAGGGTATTACAAGAGTGCATCCAATGCTACGTTCGATGCCGCTTATAATGTATTTCTTTGATTGAATTGAATTAGCCCCGGAATTGACCATTTACGGACGGTTATTTTATACATGTATATTATTGTTTCAAGACCAGACCAGTCACTCATACATTGGATCCCAGCCTATAGACGACTCCAACGAGCCAAGTGATGGTCAGAATTCAGTCGGCCATTACTGGGTCATGTCTGCACCAAACTGGTGTTCTTACTGCCCAATTGGGTGGATTAAATCCGCTTAAAAATCGATGTTGAATTGTATTGTGTTGTAAACTTTCATCAGTCTTTTGTCTACGTGTAACACGGGTGAAGGAATGCAGTTTAATATCCCCGCCAAGGCCACATCAGGTGGGATAGACCTAAGGGGGGACCCAGCTATGGCTGCCATTGAGGTGTAGAAATGCGTGAAATTGGATTCGTCTATACGTTTGTCATTTCATTTCCCAAAGAGTCTACTGTATTTTGGCGCATAATGTGATATTCTATCTGGTGTGACACAAACTCGGTTTTCAATAAACTGTCACGTTGTAAAGTTGTCACAAATGAACAAAAGTGTTAAAGCTAATCTTAACAAAAAATTCAATAACATACATATACTCATGACGTCGGTGCCCACAATCAACAGCAGAAAATAGTTTTCCTTGGAAACATCGCTATTACCTTTTATGGTTTTTGCATACTTGGTGAGATCATGTCCTCTCACACATTGACACAAATCCAATCACATACAGTCACGAAAAATGTTTGGAGCACTTATTTTTCTCGGGAATACATTCCGATATATTGACAACAACCTAAGTGTCCCGACTACTGATTCACAAGGAATAAGTTTTGAATGTAATGTTGATAAATAAAGGGGTCTTGTGAAGAATATGCGAGACACGGAATCAGCAAATCATTAAGTGCAGTTCAAAGTCTCCACAGCATCTGGAAAGTAGAAGACATAAAGCAAGATACTTACTTACTCCGTCGACTCTTGCTGTTGGGCATCAATGATGGCTCGCCATAACCGCCTGTCCTGCATGCTGGTCTCAATTTCTGCCACTGTGTATCCTGTGTCTTGTTGAAGCAGTTCCACAAAGGTCTACTTGGGACGTCCTTTGGTTCGTTTTCCTGGGTGGGCTTCCATGTTACCAGATCAGATGTAATCCTCCCTTTGGCTCTCTTACAGTGTCCCGCAAACCATAGCCGTCTTGTGCTGATTTTTGAGGTCACAGGTGGAATGTCCCCATACAATTCCTTATTGGTCATATGCATTTTCCAGCTCACATTTAGTGCTGATCTTAACATTCTTGTATAGCAGCCATCCATTGCTTTGCCAATTTTCTTGGTAATGGTCCAGGTTTCACAACCATACAGCAGGACGCTTTCTACAGTAGCTTGGAATAGGTGTGTTTTGAGGTGTCTGGGTAGAGACGATTTCCAAGTATTATTGAGCTTGTTACAAGCTTTCCATGCCATTGCCTTTCTTACTCTGATGTCTTGCTCAGTACTCCTGACCCACGACCCCAAGTACTTGAAGTATTTTACTTCTAGGAAGCTGCCATCCTCGGTTTGGATATCAACATCTGTTGAATGGTTGTACACCATGAATTGTGTTTTCTTCGCATTCATGTGTAATCCCACACGAAGTGCAGCGTTTTCTACGTTTTTGAGCAGTTCCTGTGCTTGGTTGGCAGTATCAGATAGTAGCGCAATGTCGTCTGCGAAGTCAAGATCAGTTATGTTCAGTGGACCAACTCGTCGGCTTTTTCTAGGTTTTATAGTGAAGCCTAATCTCTCCTCCCTGTCGTCTATTGCAGATCTGCGGCAATAGTCTAGGACGATGATGAACAGATATGGTGCCAGCGTATCACCTTGTAACACACCTGCTAAAATTTCAAATTCATCTGTGTCACCATCTGGGGTCGTCACTTTAGCCTCTGTACCCTGGTAGGTGTCTTCAATTGCATTCACAATGATATCTGGGATGCCATAAGCTTTCAAGATCTTGATCATTTTCCCTCTGTGGACGGTATCAAAGCTTTTTTGAAATCAATAAATGTTACCACTGCAGAGGGTTCTTTTCTTCAATGCCCTCAATAATCCTTCTCAAGGCAAGAATCTGCTCAGTGGTCGATCTCTTTTCTCTAAAGCCACATTGATTCTGTCTGAGCTTATCATCAAGGTGTGGTCTGATCCTGTTCAAGAGCATCCTGTTGAATGTTTTAGCAACTATTGAGCTTAGGCTGATTCCCCTGTAGTTGGCTGTTAGGCTGAGATCGCCGCTCTTAGGTACTGGGATGAGGTTCAAGATGGACCACTGGTTAGGTTTCTGTCGGTTTAGTAGTACTTGATTGCAAAAATCAAGTATGATCATGTCAATATTGCATCTCTTGATCACCTCTGGTGGAATACCATCTTCTCCATAACTCTTGCCTTCCTTAATAGCCATCTTTGCTTTCTGGTATTCCTCTATATCAAAAGCATCTGTTCTGATGGGTAGTTCATGATATATAGTTGGTATATCCTCATTTTCCATTGTCACTTGTGGTGGATTCCCTAGTAGGTTCTTGAAATGGTCATGCCATTTCTTCAGTCTTTCTTCTTTGTTGTCATCCTTTAGTCTTCCACTCCTTGCCTTTTTCCTACCACTAACACAATTGATGATACCCCATGCTAGTTTATGTCTGTGGTTCAGATTGGCCTCTTCATATTCCTTCAACTTGTTCTCTATGAACTCCCTATTTGCTCTTTCATATGCCTGGTCTAGTTCATCCTTGCTCTGCTCAAATTCTAAATGAGTATCTTTGGTATTCTCTTTGACGTGTCTCTTGTTGACTTCTGTTAGGTGTTGTCTAGCTTGTTCTACTCTTGAGTCAAAGCAAAGTGCTTTTCTTTGCTTCTTTGGTAGTTTAGGCATTACTTTTTCAGCAGCCTCCTTGTTGGCCTGAATCAGGTAATTATATTTTTGTGTTTGGTCTGCACAATTATCATCAGATAAAACAGAATATCTGTTTTAATCTCCAGAGTATACCTGTCCTGAAGTTCAGGGTCTGTTGCTAGTTTGGCCCAATCATATTTCACTCTCTTTGAAGGTGATTTGTTGTTGGCTCTTAGACTGAGTCGGATGTTTGCAGATACCAAAGCAAGATACCAAATTACAATTATACCAAAAGCTACCAAACACTTATCCTCTCTTATACTATATACTATATATAACCAGGACGCACAAAAGGCAGGTAGAAAACAGGCTTCTGACTTTTGACTAAAAGATGGGCAAGTAAGAGGAATACCAACCCTAACAGAAATGAGCAGGCTATCAAACAACCGAGGCAGATAGATGACAGGACATTGCGAAGCAGACGCCAGCACACAGCACTGCTGGTGTGTACGGAAAAGTACGAAGTAAAATAGGGGTCTTAACTTATTATTTCATAAGGGGCCTTTTGGTGACAAGTCGTGATAAAAAAAAAAGTAAAAAAAACCGAGGTTTGTAAATGACGTTTTTTAACAAAGAACAAAACCAAGATGTTTTGGAGCAGTTTGTTTAAAAACATCCGGTGTAATTTTTTTTTTTGGTCATTATTTTTATTTTTTCACAAATCATAGCATGTTTCCGATTAGTTTGACATATTTTTACTTTGAAAGCAAAGTCATGGAAAGAAGAAGACAATAATAATGTGATGCGATCAAGCTAAATGAGTCTGATGTCTGATGATCACTTATGGTTCCAGAGATATGGTAATTTTAATGGAAATAGAATACAAAGGAAGTTGAATACTAGTGTTGCCTGTATCTCAAAATCAATATTCCCGACAACCGACTCATTTTGTTTGATTGCATTATCCCAAACTGTAGCTAACAAAGAAAGCATTTCACACTCTATTGCTGTGATTTAATGTCACAGAGTGATCAACAACATATGACGTATACTACATACAGGGTGTCCCTGGCAGATTTGTATCGTCGGGAACTGATTTTGGGGTTATTTAAGGCATAAATTAAACATAACTAAATAACCGATGTGGTTGAGGAATATATCAGCTATCACACACCTTTTGAATTTTGACAATTGACATGATTGACCGCTTCGTTTTCGAAATAAAAAAGTTTATGAAACTACCTATTTTTCAGCCCGTTCCACGGAGTCAAATATCTATCAATGACAATAGATGCATCATGCGCTGATGATGCGCAGTGATCAGCACTCCGAATAAAGATCATCGATTGATATTTGAATCCGTGGAAATGTTTAAAAATTGGGGACTTTCGTAAAATTCTTATATTTCAGAAACGGTATGGTCAGTTGTCAAATTTTTTTTCAAACACGCCAGTTATTTAGTTATGTTTAGTTGTGGCATTAAAATACCCTGTATGAAACGTATGTTATTATATAGAATAATAGTATAACATAAAAGGTAATTAAGACAAAGTTATCTGATATACTCTTTAACATTTGTGTTGATTTCCTTCCCTCTCCATGTTCGCATCGTATTGCAAACCTTTCTTTTACTTGTCTTTTTTCATCGCTTCTAGGAATGATATAATATCCGTTTAATCTACAAACATTAAGTAGGGAACCCCAGATTCTTTAGAAAAATATCGGTTGATTGAAGCAGTAAACTGTCTGATGAGACGGTCATTGGGATACATTGAACCTACATCAGCTAACTTTCAAATAACCTAATTTGACTATACCATTTACTAGTTATTAAAAAGAATCGGCAAGTTTACCGTGAACGTGGGGTTTCAGCTGGATGCCGCCAAATTGATTGATAATGTGGTACACAATACCTCGCCTCACTCAAAGTTTGAAAATGCTGAATTGTGCGTATTGGCAAATTCCAACTACCGAAGTATCCGATTCGGTTCTTACGCATTTTGGGTCACATCGAACACTGTGAATCCACATCAATGTGGACTTAATGTCATGAATGTCGAGGTAAATTGCTAACTTGCTTAAGATGAGTGGTGTCCTCGAACTAACTACAACAGCACGCCAAATCCTTCTGTCCTGCATGGCCATTTCCATAACAACCAGTCCATTGTCCTGTTTCAATACATCGACGTATGTTAGAGGGGGTCTACCAGGTTTTCTGTTTCCATGTTTTGGTGTCCAATGGATCAGCTTGGCTCAGAGTAGACTATGCCATAGTCTATTTTTGATTAATAAAAGCATGTTATTAATGTTAATCATGATGAAAGCATTCAGTTGAACTCGAAATTATACTGATATTTATTATATCAAAATATATACTAGTATAAAACTGTTATGAAAAAGTTTATATAATTATATTAGTGACAGTTAAAGTAAAGTGTTCGTAGGCTTATATTATTGAATGCAACATAAATTATCATAATGTCATAATTGTATTGGCACTTCACTGAACAATTCTGATTTTAAAATCTGCAAGTTTATTAATCGCGAAATTGGGGAGCTAACAAACAGAGGGTGTAGGGTGACTAAAAGATCAGATGTGAAAATCTATCAATTGTGCACACATTAATTAAATCAGAGTTTTAAGCTCAAATACAATACCCAGAGTATATGCAGAATGGGCAAGTGGACTACGGGGTAGTCTAGGCTCAGAGCTACAGGCTCATTTTTGCTGATGTACGCATACCCAACGAAACGCGGCCACCTCTGTCTGATCTTCTGTGAAAGATTCGGTAGGTCACCATACAGCTCTTTGTTCGTGATGTAGTGCTTCCATTCCATTGATGTTGTATACTCTTGTGTAGCAACCATCAAGTTCTTTACATAGTCTGGGAGACATGGTCCATGCTTCACACCCATAGGTGATTCAACGGTAGCAGCAAATATACGGATCTTGAATTTCCTTGAGAGAGTTGACCTCGAGATTTTGTTGAGGCTGTTACATGCCCTCCATGCAGCTGTCTTTTGCATCTTTTTCAGTGCTATCCATCCATGCACCCAGATACTTGAAGTATAGCCTGCCTATTTTACTTTCATGCAAGACACGCTAGCGTTGCGCATTACACGATGTGCATTTATGACTTCGGTATGGGCGTTAGTTGTTAACTAATAAATCTGCAAAGAACATATTTTAGATATCTGTGGTAAATCGTAGCCACTCGTTGGAAAACTTGTGAGAGGTGCCCGTGTGAATAAGTAACTTGCGAGTATACACAAGCAACAACTACGGGAGTACACATTGATGCGCAGTAAAGCGGTTCTCCACTTCGACGTAGAGTGTCCCAAGTTATACATTCCGCTTGTTAAATGTTTTGGAGGGGATGGTTGTGCAATGGTACTCATTTAGACACAAAATGTGAGGATGCTGGTTCGAACCCAGGTAATAGCAGACAAAATTCTTCGTCGCTGTTGCTCTCTCCACCCAGCGCTCTGTATTTTATAGATGAGTATAGTAATATACTGGGAAGGTTAACAGAGGTCAAGACCCATCAACAGCAGTGCGACCGCGAGGTCTGAAGATTATATGTCGCTGACATGTGTTTAAAGCGACAACATCAAAAGGCGAATTTCATCTCTACCTCGGAACAAACACAACTGGTGCCTCTCACGATAAAAACAATATGTATTTTGTTATGCATCTATGATTACTCAACATTATGGTTTTCTCAGCATAATTTGCCCCCAATCTATCAGAGTCAATGTCCTCCAGATTGTTGTTCTATTTATAACGGATGAAATTAATTTTCTCAAAAATGCAATATTCAATATAATAAGACGTCTTCTCAATAATTAATTTAAGAAGGAGATTAGGCTGCCTTTTTAATGTAAAATTGTTTTTTGCTTATAAACATCTCAAAAAAAGTAACTAACCCCCCTTAAATAATGGCCATTATTCAAAAAGGGGCTATTGTATTACAAATCTGTAAAATGCGTTGGAAGCCGAATTTCTGCGCATTTTGACACCTCATTTGATACGATAGCCCAGAACACAATAAAGCACCGGTCAATTTAATGCAGTGAGGTCCAGATTTGAAAGTTGCACTTACATACAAACTTTTACAATACAAAAACACTCAGATATCATTGCACAGATTTCTTTCCATTACACTGAATACAAAATCAATACAGTTTACTGCAACTTTCAAATATTGGGTTACATTGGTTTAAATGTACGCTGTGACGTCAACATTTAGTCAATTGCTACAAATGAGGTGTCAAAATGTGCAGAAATTAATTCTGCTTCCAACACATTTTACAGATTTGTAATACAATTACCCGTTTTTGAATAATGGTCATTATCTAAGGGGGGTTGGTTACTTTTTCTGAGATATTTATAATTGCTGGTATATTGTTGCACACCAACGTAATATAATTTAAGTTCTAATTAATTCAATTCTTCTGAAAGAATTTAGGTAATATCATTTTCATCTCCAAATTTCGTCTGTTCATATCATTTTCCAAATACCCCGTCGAAAGCACGTCAACTATTGATTGAAAAAATAGTTCAGCAGCTTTAGAATTCTGATTGTGAATATTTTAATATTTATAAGAGGAAACGGGAATGCTATTATTAATATTTTCATGGTCATTAACCGGGCGCTGAATGACGCAAGACTAGGTTTGTCATCCCAAATGAAAAGGCATTATCTGAATAAAATAGCAGATGCTGATGTGTTTTATATATATATGCATAAAAAATATATGCGTTTCAAATATAAAAAAAATGTTATTTATATGTAGATACCGCATTCCTGGATCCTAGACAAGATAGGTACACCACGTTTAACCATCAGAAACGGCATAATGGAGAGACAGCTGAAATACTTTCGCCATATTGTCAGGAAACATGGAGGTGTAGTAAAACACATTTTGGAAGGGATAGCCGACGAGGAAGAGGACGTCCACCAACATCTTGGACTAATGACGTGAAGCTGGGTTCTAACTAAGGAAAACAAGGTGCAACGCACTTGGCATCAGATTGAGTAAGACGGCGTACGCTTGTGAAGACCACAGCAGTGCTACAGAGCGCCACCTGACATAGACAGACAGACAGACACCCCGACCCACACCCCGACAGACAGACAGACAGACACCCAGACTGACAGACGGACCGCATATTTACCTGAAGCATGTTAGGGACTGATTCAATTACCTGTCTGCCAAGTAGCAAAGCAGTAACTGTTGTGCAATTTATTTGTAGATATTGCTTTTTGGGTGGGTGCGGCGTGCCGCACCCACCCTGTATTCTCTGACTATTGACCTACTTTTTCACATGCCGCAGTGTTGAGAAAATATTCGTGCCGGTTATATCCCAAACACCCACAGAGGTGATAGTTTACGGCGAGTTTTGTAATTATTACTTGATTTTGATATGTAAGTAATACGATAAAGTCGTCATAGGCAGTAATGTGTTTGTATTAAAAGAAATAACAAAAATAATTATTTAAGTAATAGAAATACTATTTGGAAATTGCAGCAAGATTTGCAGATGTTTTTATTTGAACAGTACCAGTTCACCAGTTTTGCTAGTTTTCCTAATCTTTGGGCTAAATTAATAGCATCGTGAAGGTCATATATATCATTTTATACTGACAGCTTTGGCATGTACTTAAATACAGCTTGTATGTGCATTGTGTTCAGTGTGTACATAGGCTATTTACTTTTCAAATCTTTGATGCTTGTATAAGGTATTAACTATTATAGACAAATTATTAGAATGCATGTGCACCAGTAGAAATGGCCCAGGTTGAATAAAATAAATAAACATATGAATGAATATTTTATTCCCGGGATTATTTTGTTGGGACAAAATAATGATATAGTTTGACGCTTTGAAATACAGTTATGTTAATCATGATAAAGTTACAAAGTTAAAAAATAATATCGAAATATTGTAAAATCAAACATTTCCCTCATAAGTTGCAATACAACATATTGAGGAAATTGATATGACAGATTTTTAAACTTTGATATGTAAAGATACCCCAGCCCTGTTGTCTCACCAGAGAAGATGAGCAGAAGTCTTTCTATCTGATGATAAAAAAAATTCAAGGTATGATTACGAAAATGTTTTACATAACTATTATCTACAAAAGTTTTATAACCATGTTTTATATAAAATGTTAACATAAAACGTCTTGTGTTTATGATGTGAAGGGTTAATATAAAAACAGGGAAAATCTGTTCCAACTGACCAGCAGAGAACAAAGGATAAGCAATAGATCAGATTAAAATCAGGAAAATATGACACAACCTCCAATGGGGAATAACAAACGTATAAACGTATAAAGTTAAAAACTCTTTTATTGGAAATCGATGTTGTGTCATATTTTCCCTGTTTTTAATTGTGAACTTGACTTACTCATTCTTTCATTTCTCTTGACAATTTTTCATTTGCCCACCCTATTCCTTTTAAAGGAATTTTTATTTACTTACTTAAATGCTTTCACACGAAAAGCATTGATTCTAGTATTAAGACTAATAAGACTAACATTTCAAAACAAAACGGAAAAGTCGCACTTATTGAAATAAGTTAAATTTAACCATGATGACAATTATGGTAAAGTTAAAAGTTGTTGAGCATATCCTGATTTGTTTTTAAACGGGATTGCCCGACTATGCTTTGTCCTTTTACGAATAGCTCCGGGCGTAGTCAGCCTTTTACTATGGAGGGGCAAAGGTAAATTTTTGTCCATTTGTCAATAAAATTTGTCACATTTCTAGTCATTTAATGACACTTTACTCTTTGTAATTTTCTCCCACCCGGCTCCCCCTTAGCTACGTCACTGATATAAACATCTCAAAGAAAAAGTAACTAACCCCCCTTAAATCAAAAACGGACGTTTGTATTACAAATCTGAAAATGCGTTGGAAGCAGAATTTATTTCGGCACATTTTGACACCTCGTTTGTAGCAATTGACTGAATATTGACGTCACAGCTTTCATTTAAATCAATGTAACCCAAGATTTGAAAGTTGCAGTAAATTGTATTGATTTTGTATTCCGTATAATGGAAGGAAACCTGTGTAATGATATCTGAGTGTTTCTGTATTGTATGTAAGTGCAACTTTCAAATCTGGACCTTACTACATTAAATTGACCGGTGTTTTATTGTTTTCAAAATGCGCAGAAATAAATTCTGCTTCCAACGCATTTTATAGATTTATAATACAATAGCCCCTTTTTGAATAATGGCCATTATTTAAGGGGGTTAGTTACTTTTTGAGATCTTTAGTTCCAACTAAGCCAACCCACTGTCTATTGCAATTCTGATGACTGTAGATGCAATATACACACAACGCGTTATTACCTACTTAATATTGATCCATTTTCTAGAAACTCCCTTATTCGCTAAATGCGCTGCGCTTAAACGCGAATAAAACATTTTCATACGCGCTGCCGCTGTTTCCCTAAACATAATAAATACACACAAAAACAACATTCACATGGGATATGACGCCTTGTCGCAGCAGCTCTGGACTTAGTGTTGTGCTGAATTACGTGATACATGCTAAAAGCCTATCCTTAGGCCTGCGTACGGTACCGGACCAAAGATAAAATTAGGATAGCTTAACCGACGAACTCGACCTTGAGAAACGCGTTCTTAAACATGTTAAAAAACAAAACCGAACCTCGTTCTGTTGGGTTCTGGAAAATCTACCGGTATGTCCTGGCTGTACTAATTCTAGGGAAAAACCTTCTCTTAAGCCTACTTACCAGACCAAGAGAAAAATTAGATAAATTTACCAACAAACTCCAAATTAGGAAAAAGCATTCTTAAAAAATCTAACCTTTTTCTCTTGAAATCTTGACAATTTACAGGTCTGTCCAGGGCGACCGCCAAGCGTAAAGTGAATTGAAAGTGATCACTTTCATCCTTCAATGAAACGCCTGAATAACCAATCGATCAATGCGATATTATTATACAATCGCTGAACAACTTTTGTTCAACAGCTGATAGCTCCGTGAGAAAATACATTTATTCGCTAAATGCGCTGCGCTTAAACGCGAATAAAACATTTTCATACGCGCTGCCGCTGTTTCCCTAAACATAATAAATACACACAAAACAACATTCACATGGGATATGACGCCTTGTCGCAGCAGCTCCTCCCGTAAAGACCAAAGAACGGGCTTATCGAGAAAAGGGCTCAATTTACTATAAATATGCAAAGGCCCTACATTGAACCGTGAAACCGTTTAAACAATTCTCTAAATGTTAAAGCAAATAGTGAAATCGCAACTGCTCTCATTCTAAAGAGAAAACTTCTACATGATCTGATACAAGACATTAATCCATGTAGGCCTAATCACGTATATGAGCTTGAAGAATATCTTCAACACAACCGTATCTTTGGCATATTGTGAACGCAAACACTTTGCTACTTCACGACCTGACTGGGCCGCCGCATAATCATATTCCTCCAGATCTTGGGCTATTACTATAGGAAACAATCCTTCAAAATTCCAGCATGCAGCATGCAATAATGTATATATATAGCAACTAGCCTATAGCTTTCTAAATAGGCCTACACGTGTGTTCCTTTATAACATTACTACCTCAGAAATATATTTATGAATGAGAACCCGCAAAAGCTTAATTGATCTGAAGAATTAAATCCTTGCCTACTTAAAACCTTATTTGCTACTCTCTGCAATTGTGAAGAGCATCATTCAAAATCTGAATACCGCATCTCTTCAAAGCTTAAATTCCGCTGAAGAAACCTGCTAAAAGCAAAACGTCCGAAGGCATTATACGAATGCTATTCATCTCCATGAAATTTTTTTTTTTTTTTTTTTTTTTTGCCGGATGCTCTTTAGCAAACCAATTTCCAAGCCAAAAACACTGCTTGAAATCTCATGGCTTATTAAAGCTTAGTATTAACGATATCAACATCATAATGCCAATTGCCATATTTTAATGCGTAGAACACTGATGATTCGGCCTAAGTTCTCGAAGTGTTATTAGTATGACTCGGATGGCCGGAACGGTAACGACAAAAAAAAGGAAAGACACGATCAGTCTACTCAAGAGAATAATAAAAAAATTTCGAAATTCGCACAGGTGAAGTCATTGCGAATAGCTGCAACAGAATACGAAACCGAAATGGGGAACAGCTAACTAGTTGAAATCACAGCGTGCATATTGATGCCTGAATGCCAGTATATTCGTCTTTAAATATCTATTGATCTCTGAATCGTTATATTTCTGGCCGACAATCTTAAACCTCATGCTGCTATATCAATTTTGGATTGCGCCTTGACTTGCTAATAATGTATTGGCCTATATATAATATGACCAGCCTTCAGCTGATATTAGGCCTATTCATGATTATCTTCTCAACACTAGGCATCTTTGTGTGCTTACAAAACGATATTTTTATATCTTGTTTCTTTTTAAAGAAAAAACGCAGAATGATCACTAATTATCAAATTCCTGTGTTAAGCTCTGGCTCCTCTTTGGAACACGTCTTTGATTAAAAACGCTTGCTATAACATAAGCAAATTTTAAATATTTCTGGCATTTACTTTGCTCACTCGGAGTATAAATTTCATTATTCCTTATATATCGATTACGATAAGTATACATGCTCTGTAGACGTCTCTTAGAAAACATCCCGAACAATAACTATTTCCATTTTGTAACGAATTTATAAAGACCGTTACACCGTGGTTCCTCTTAGGAACTCGTTCATGACCTTCGTAGCCAATAGACATAATTGCGCTTACCAATCAGTAACTCAAGATTAAGCTTTGGTTCATCTCATGAACACATTCATGCCATTCGTAGCCAATAAACTTAATTATGCTGTCTGATCAGAAAATCATTACTCATGATTAAGCTCTGGTTCCTCTTAGGAACTCATTCATTCATACCTCAGCAATGGAAATTCCTCTTTCCATTTAAGTACTCATTGCGCTCTGGTTCCTCTTAGGAACACACGTATTCGGGGCATTCTCTGCCAGAGGATGAAACTACCGTGTTCAGTCAGAATCTCATATTTACGCTCTAGGCCTATTTCCTCTTAGGCACTACTACGTGGCGTTCAGTGCCAGTTTTTATATGTCCAATGTACTTTCCATAACTCATAATTACGCTCTGGTTCCTCTTAGGAACACAATCATGGCGTGTACAGCCAATGGACTATTAATCCCGCTGTCCATTCAGGCTCTCATAATACCCGCTGTTTCCCTTGTGGGTCGCACTCATGGCATTTACAGCCAATATTCTGCCAATGAACTTTTAAATCCGCTTTCGAATCATGTTTTACCCTCTGTTTTAGCTTCATAGCATTTAAATTCAAATTTAAATTCAGTGGACATAATTACACTGTCCGCTAATCTCCCTGTTTCGTTGACAATTAACATTACCCTTGCATATTATCAAGTATGCCCGACCCATTTCTCTGGCTCCTCTTAAGACCTCAACTTGGTTACCATTATCAACGCTTCTCGTTCCATAATAACTAATTACCGAATTTTCCTAAAAAAATCATTATTTCACTCTAACTCCTTTCTGGAACTCAATTAACTTCAGAAAACCCGATGTTTCATTCATATTATATTAATATAGGCAGTCTCAAAAAGAGAACCATTACCGAATATACCTGGAAAGGCATACATGAACACCTTTTCAATAATTCTGATTTTGCGCTCATGTTTCCTCTTAGAAACACATTCGTGATATTTATATCCAGTGAAAACAGCATCACTGTCCGTTCTGTCTTAATCCGAACTACTACATTATGTGCTATACTAAACGGAAACGGGCCACCGCGTAACTGCGCTTGAAAGAAAAAACTACCATTTCTCCCTTAACCAAGATTGCCCTTAACTTATGTATGACATTAATGACGGGACCGCACTTAGCCCAAAGCACAGATATTAGGCCTATGCTATGCAAACTAGACTGAAAAGCCTAATTGTAACAGATTACCAGATAGCTATGCAGACATCGCCTACCCTCACCAGCTCTGGAAACCAGGGAATGCAGTGAAGGAATGTAACTCAGCCTTACTCCCTCTTGACGTAAAAGAATACGACAAGCAGAATTCTCATCTTCATAGAAGAAAATTGAATCTACTCTACCCTGTGAAAACCAAAATCAGAATCCTTACGCGAAAGAAAACTCACCACTAGCTGTTCAATACTCAATTACCTAAATCCTACCTCTCGTTTATATCCATCTGCAATCTCTTCGCGGGGAATTTAGAAAAACAAAGAAACATATAATCTTAACAATCTCAACATTTTGAACTCTTCCCAGTGGAGAAGTATATATCCGGGGCTCCACCAAACTCGAGGAAGCAATCCTTAAATTCTCCGGAACTTAACCAATGATGATAACTTTGATAAACGTAATTTACGCAGATATGAGATCCCAAACAAAAACCGTTAACATAAAGAAGCCTGATATTATATTCGCAATGCTATCAATTTTATCAAATCAATATAAAAAGAATGATACATAACTTATTGAGCTTAAAGATTCTCATTAAAACTCAATAACTGTTAATATTGAGACTTTATGCCAATGTGACGGAATTCTGATAACCCGACAAAACAAATTGCATATTTTAGAAGCTTATTCTAAAAAATGACTACAACCAATTTCCAGTAACTGTAACTCAGTCATCTTTATTTATCTTTATGACATTATCTGATCGGGTCCGTAGATGTCATTATGTTTATGATAAAGCCTGAAGTCTTGCTGGCTAGACTAGACGACAACCCTGCTTGTAATACATTGACCACTGAACCGACACCTGAATACTTATCGAAAGCTAAAATCTTGCTCTTTAGCTCGATCTCTGAAACATTAGAAATAAAACAATACATTTTGGAATATAATGGCAATCATAGCCAGATAACATAATTCCCCTATCCAATCGGAAACTCATGATTGAGTTCCTCAATAGGAAACAAAGAATATCAAAATTAATGACCTCGGAATGTTGGCACAATTCCTCTTTTAAACCTGTTTTTTCCAATCCTTCTGCTCACCAAAATCAGTTTGCTTAGATGTATCTTCTTAAAAACTGCATCTGCATGTAATTGCGGAATTATTGCTCTTAAACATGTTTTACTCAAACTCTGACACCACGAAATTGGAGTCAAAATCTTTAGGCAAAATCTGAATATCAACAACTCATCTCAACCACCCTTTTATTATCGGGGGTTGATTATAACTGCGCTCAAACTGCACAAACCAAATATTTCTACCTCGTAACCACGAAAACCCCGGGACTTCCGGCTGCTCCAGGTTGAGGTATTCTGTGATAAAAATCTGATGGTTGAAATTACGCTATTTCCAAATTATTATTAATGTTATTATCAGTGATAACAAATCTAGAATCTACAAAAAACTGCAAAAAACGCTAATGTATATTTTGACTTCTACTTTGAAATGAATATCCTGTAATCATATTAATAATGTATAACCCGGAATGCTGACAACAATGATGCCATATTTTGGCTTCAGGCAGCTATTGATACGCTCCTTCATTTCACCCGACATAGGGGGGCCTATACAGATATCGGTGCAATATTGCCATTAAGTTTGACTTCAGGCAGCTACTAATACGCTCCTGTAATGAACTCTCCATTCGGTTATCAGTGTATAAATGACATCCACGTCTTTGAATTATTAATCAAAATTCCGATCACCGACGGAATTATTTTAAGCTATACATGCATAAAATTTACTAACCTGGCTAGTTCCTCGTACAAAAAACTGTCCAACATGGAGAAAGAAAAACCGGAGAAAGGATAGAACTTGCCTCCCTGCTTACCATCTCCATTGCATAGACGTATCGTTGGTGAGCTTACCACTATTAATGGTCATCCCACCATTTACCTGCGAAACCGCTTCAAAAACACGTGTCTGTCTGTCAGCGCCACTTGCGTTAGGCCTACTCTTCTCTTGAGCAATGCCAATGTGCTGTAATTTCCAGCCAGCTAGAAGAATTCTGTTGATATAAACTCATCCAAAAGCGTGGAAACTGCTACCATAGTGAATTAGATTATGAAGTGGGCACATGCTATATAGAATACAACGGGCATGAACTAATTTATAGAACTAAGAAATCCGCGAAATCTAGATGCAAATCTAGATAAAAGCACAACAGGTCTGTCCAGGGCGACCGCCAAGCGTAAAGTGAATTGAAAGTGATCACTTTCATCCTTCAATGAAACGCCTGAATAACCAATCGATCAATGCGATATTATTATACAATCGCTGAACAACTTTTGTTCAACAGCTGATAGCTCCGTAAGAAAATACATTTCTCAATTTACCATAACAACAATCATTTGGGAGCACTAGATGTCAAATCGAGGTCAACAAACCCTCCTAGCATGTCACGAAAAAGTGAGAATTCACCATTTGGGAAATCCTTAAAGCCTTTGCTACTGGATCCCTGGTGACGTATCATTGATAGTATATTGATCCGCACATCTTTACTGCACAGTTTAACAATGCGCATCGATTATACACTCTTACACGGTCTACTTATTTTTGAATAGAAACTTCTCATATTTGAAAAGGCAGACTATTGAAAAGGCAGATAGGGAAATAACTAATTTCCATTCAAAATGAACACATTTATATTCAAAATGAACAAATTGCTATTCGAAATGAACAGATTTCTATTCAAAATTAACAAATTGCTATTCAAAATGAACAGATTTCTATTCAAAATTAACAAATTGCTATTCAAAATGAACAGATTTCTATTCAAAATTAACAAATTGCTATTCAAAATGAACAGATTTCTATTCAAAATTAACAAATTACTATTCAAAGGTCATTCACCGAGGTCATTAACCACACTCAGTTGAATTCTCTTTCTTCCATGACAAGTTGAATGCGACATCATTGGTGATGGATAACACTATTGTAGTCTTACTTGGCCACACAGATTATTATTATTATACAATGAGTATAAAATGAAAAACCCTTGTTAGAAATTACCTTTTGAGTATCTTCAAACTTCGGTTGGCGCTTCTTGTGTGTTGGAAAGTAGAAAACACGCCAGAGGCGGTATTAAAAGGCATTAGTGCTTGATTGTCTTGTCGACTCAAAGAAGTAACAAACTGGAATATCTCCATCAACGAACTGTGGTATTTTGCTGGACTAACATATAGTGTGTTATCTGACTGTGGAGCAGATAGCTTGCTCAAGAGATCTCCGACATTCAGGAGCTTACGGTCAACATAGAAGACCACTTAGAAAAACACAAGCATAGTGAAAACTGTGGTAGACCAGGAGTTTCCCTTGGGTAGACAGGATCTTGGATCAAGATTCAAGAACCGAGACCGTCAGCCAATCAAAATCTACAGGCTTAGATAAGTAATCTTAGTAAAAGAAATCTTCGTAGGAATTTTATTTAACTTCTGCATGAATTTGTAATGTGATTTGATTTACAGCCATACTGCACTAATTAATAAATAACCATACGTTGTTTAATATATTACACAGTGTGGTTGCGTGTTTGATGTTGAGTGAACTCGGTAGCAGATGATCTTGGTCATTTTAGTGACCGTAAACTGTTATATTGTGAAAAACCATATAGCTGTGGTGTTAGTCCAATGATCAAATATGTTAGGAAAATATTTAAACCCTGGATTTAAACCGATGACGCCATGTTTACAATGGCTAAATAAGCTGTTCATTCACAAGAGTGACAGTCACTGATAGTTCTTATCTCAATTTCGCCTTTATAATTATCACTGACGACTTGACCTTTTGAAGTCGGTAGACCTTTTACCAGTCGTTTTGTTTTTGTAACAATATTTTGCCCTTTGAAAAGTGAACTTCGACCTACGTGGTGCAAAACATTCTTGTTACCAGCCGCCAAGTTGTTTTTTACGGCGCTTCCCGTTTAATCTAACCATGTGGTTCGGCGTTGTCTGAAAACCGGAGGGATCAGGACATACAGCACTAGCTTAACTGCCTTGAATTCAACAATGTTCAACGTGTGCATGAATGATATACCATCAGTGCACCGCAAAGGCTTTTGGGATATTCCGAGAAGGTGAATCATTGCACTTATTAAGGGCATACTACACCCATATATTGGTTTGATTGGTCTAAAAAAATATTTTTTCATTTATAGCTAGGCGATATATGCACGGATCATGTGAAATTAAAAAAAATTAAAAAAGAAGGAAAAAATGCTTTTACACATTGTAGTAAGTCATTTTAGCCCTATATATTTTTTGTTTACTGTGTATCCTAGTAACTCAGATGATCAGATCTGTGTTTCATAACAAACTATAATTTATTCTTTTCAACATGTTCAAGTAGGGTACATGAATAGAATACATTAAATCCTTTGTTATACTCTCTATAGAAAATCTATAGTGGTGCATGCAAAATATATAACACTGAATAAATTAAATAAACACTTACACAATGGATGAATAGTCATTAGTCAATTTGATTATATAATGTGTTGTTAGGAGAAGAAAAGGCTATTAGGTCACCGTATGTCAGGTTATAGGTCAATTGGTTCAGGACTTCAGGTCAAATTTAAGCATCAATTTTGAATACACATGTAAGAGTCTGTGATATCATAATGAGGAATAATTTTGATATTCTGTCTTTAACTGGATATATATCGAGAAGTGCAAGGTGGATATACTAATATACCTTGGGATGTAAATGGTGAGTACAATTTAGAATGCCTAGTTGAGACGGATTTCACAAATAAATATAAAATAGTTACCAAAATCACAAACGTTAAGCTTACGGAAAACTACCCAATATGGTGGTATAGGTGACAAGAAATACAATTTTTTTCAACATTGCTGCAGTATGGTTGTGGTAACCTGTTACCTGGGGCTTAATTATGTTTTAGTGAAATAATGTCGCAAGTTAAAAATACAAAATATAGCTCAACATTGAAAATAGAAGCATTGTAACCAGTTCCTTTTTTGATAGTTGTGGAGCACCAAGTTCATGAAGTCATAAAAGAAATCAGGAACCACTTATTCCCATTTTACATATCAACTTTATTTTCCTAACGTGTTAGCAACACATATCCAAAATTTTAACGAAATCCGTTGATAGTAAGCTTTCCAAAATGAAGTGAATTTAAATCATCAGTGATGTACCACCTTTTGGCTTCTACTTTTAAAAGCATGTAAGCTACGTTGATACCGATGCCACCAATAAAACGAGAAGATTTGCCCCTTCATTTTGCATACCACTTTGTCCAATTTTTTTTGTAATTTCTTCACAAAATGCAAAAAATGCAAAAAAAAAATGGGTGTAGTACCCCTTAAATTAATAAACAAATATGTCAATTTGTCGTATAACCTTTTTGGCCAAAATTGGCTATAATTTGATTGATGGTGATTTTAATGTCCTTTAGTTTCAGGTTGTACTCTAATTTGTTTGTTTAAAATGCTACCTTTTATTAGATACCGGTAATTTATCATGGATCATCATTTCCCAAAGGAAAGACAAACTACGCCATCATCGATGTCCGGTAGTCTATGAACATGATACCAGAGCGTCGATGAACACATTGTCATTGACGATGTGATTTGCAAGCCTGGGCTTCTGAAAAAGTTTAAAACAAAAGTAAATGTCACAGACTTATTACTTGACCACATTTTGTAATGTAATCGATATTTTATTTATAGGAAAACAAATATAATTGACTGGTTTGCGTCTGACGTCAGGGCAAAGGCGCGCCGTGATTGGTTGCTGACCTGCGCAGTACGGCATTTTTGGTCTGGTTGACAGGACGTCATATGCAAACTAGTCTTTTTAATTCGGTCGTCAATTATAAGCTGATAAGTTTATAATCCGACGTTTTTCAGTTGCGGCAGACGTCACGTTTCTCCGCAGCAATTTGTGTGAATCTACAGAATAAACAAGCTTGATAGAATCTCGGAAGCGGCGATGTAACGGTTTGGAAAGTTTGGAAAGTTTTTTCAAGCATCTCAAATTATTTGTGACATGTTCATATCGTGTTGCATATCAATGGATATCTACTTTATATCCATTTACAATGACACCATAATGAAACAATCACTTGTTTTCACGGTTGAGTACACGTCTTGTGAATGTAGTGGGGTCTCAAACAAAATGTGCCAAATTGACCATTATTCTATGCTCAAATAACACTAGTCACTAACCTCAATAGCAAGTGAAAAAAACATGTACGCAGCCACAACAGCCAGGCACCTCCTCCTCATGCGGCTCACCAGCCTGGTCACACGTTGCTGTGGGGTGGCATTCCATTCTTCAACCAGAATTCGTCGGAAGTCATTCCAATGTGGTTGCATTAGTACTCTCGCACGAATAGCACGACCAAGTTGGTCCCACAAGTGTTCAATCGGATTGAGGTCTGGGCTGATGGGAGGCCATTCCATTCTCTCTACTTCCATATTCTGCAAGTAGCCGCTGACTACCATGTGGGGGCGAGCGTTGTCATCTTGGAGGATTGTATTAGGGCCCAGATTGTGGAGCTATGGGATTGCAGCTTGCTGCATAGAATAATGGTCAATTTGGCACATTCTGTTTTCACAAGATGTGTACTCAGGCGTGAAAAGGTAATTGTTTCAAAACTGTGAAATGGCAATCCCAGAACAGATTTGCGTGTGTTAAACAAAGCTCAAGTCACGAACATGATTTTTGTGTAATAGTATTTGTAACATACATTACAACAAATTTCACTGAGCAGTGCATAATAGCTGTAGGGTAGACTAACAAATTAACAAATAAAGTGTCCCCAGATAAACATGTTGACTACTTCAATGCAATAAAACTGAAGCTATTCTTAATTTATTTGGTGCTAAAAACAGGCAGCATAAAGTGTATCAGTGTTACTTTCACGATGCTCTCAAATCATTGACCACACGCGTACGGTTCGTGTGTTGACCACACGGTTCGTGTGTTGACCACTCGGTTCAATTCGGTCCTGTTCCACACGAACGAGACTTTCTTAGGAAAAAAGTCGAGAAACTGTGGTTTTGTTGATCCTTTGTACTCTTATTTCTGTGGCGTCAAATTTGCCTCAGAATGTTTTCCAGCATACCCTAATTGCAAATAAAGTGTTAATTGACCCAGAAGCGGGTTCTTAATGAAAATGAGGGTACGGGGATGTGTGGCAAATTCGGGGTGCATCTTCAGCCATTTAGTTTAAGAAAGGGTAGTTTTTCCCAATTTTCTTGAAAAAGTGCCAATTATTCATCGTTTTGTTAGCATAATTTGGGGACATTTTCGAACAATTTGTATAATTTCGAGGTTTTTTTCGTCAGATTTGGTTTAAAATCGGGTAGCCTTTCGTAATCCCAGCCGCATATCCCCACCCAAGCCAAAGTTGAGACCCTACAACCTCGGGAGATTGACCCGAAAAATAAGAGTTAAGTGAATGTGATCAATGGTTCAATCCCAGATAGGAAATTCATACTGCATTTCAAATTAAAGGGAGATGCAGAGAATACTAAAGACTTCACTGTCAGTTCCAGTCAATGTAGAATGTAGCTGTTTCATGTTTGCAACCTGGCCCGAGCATTGTTGGAGAACAGCAACTAGACACAAACGCATCGATTATCGATTATTATCTTTTTCAGTCAGGATGTCGCCTCTATCACTTTTGACGTATTATTCAAATGTATTTGCTTCACGGTACAAATATTCAGTGCAGTGAATGGAATGTACTTTTAATGTATCATTAGCTTGAATAATTTATCCCTAATTGGATCCTGTTTTTCCTTAATTTTCCCATCTTCCGTATAGGACTCAAATAGCAAATAGAATGGGTCGTTTTATCTTTTCGTAACTAACCTCATTATTCCAATCTTTTGTCCTGCCGTACTGTATTGATTTTGATTTCTTTAATCGAGCGATGGATGACATCACAGGTACCCAATCAAAGAATGAATGTTCCTTCAGGAAACATAAACGAATACGCCTTAGCTGATCTCTGCAAAAAGAGGGTTAGTCACGCTTCACTTACATTTCCGACCAAATATGGGAAGTAATAAATGGAGATCG
Organism: Amphiura filiformis; assembly: GCF_039555335.1. Taxonomy (NCBI): domain Eukaryota; kingdom Metazoa; phylum Echinodermata; class Ophiuroidea; order Amphilepidida; family Amphiuridae; genus Amphiura; species Amphiura filiformis. The sequence goes on from NC_092643.1 coordinate 1,733,068, forward strand.
GGAAACTAAAACTGAGAGTATTGTGGTGCAATACGTATAGACGAATCTCATTTCACGCATTCCTTCACCTCACTGGCAGTCATTAACTGGGTCCCCATCGGCTACAATACACCCAAAATATGAAATGATTCGGCCTTGGCGGGAATTTTAAACTGCATTCCATCACCCGTACTACACGTACTCAAAAGAATGATGAAAGTTTACAACACAATACAATATAACATCGATTTTTAAGCGGCTTAAATTCATCGCATTGGGCAGTCACAACACCTGTTTCGTGCATGCGGGGACCCAGCCATGGCCGACCAAATCCTGACCATGACTTGGCTCGTGAGATTCGTCTATAAGATGAAACGACCCGATGTGTGGTGGCTTCAATGTAAACATTTGACAATTGACAAAATGTGAATGCTAGTATACATGGTATTAGGCCAAAAAAACGTGTTTGTTTCCTGTAGCAGGTTAAAAAAGTCAAATGCGAAATGTGGTGTTTAATTTTTTTATATATATAATCCATGTCTTCAAATAAAAATAAAAAACTTTTTTGCTGCAAATTGGAATGGGAATTTACAGTGGTCTCCGACACACACAAAAAATCATATTTCTTCATTTAAAAAATGTGTGATGTTTTCTCCATTATTTTTTCACTACGCTCGTCTGTTGTGTAATGTGTAAATGTTTACGCCAGTAGTGTTTAATATCATTTTTTGCGATTTTTTCCGGGGTTTTTTTTCCCCTTATTTGATTAAAAAGATCTTCTGTCACACTCAGCTGTTTAATATGTACCCGAATCAATCATCAGTAAGCTTCAAATAATAGTTGATCGACGTTCGCACCTCTTGCATTCGCAGGCACCCCAAGTCCCCAAGTAATGTTTTGCTTTGATCCATTATTTTAATAAATTAACTTAAATCTTGAATAATTTTCAAAAGATTTTGACAACTTCGAAGGTGAATATTCTGTTGTGACAACCTCAAGTCGTATATGGCGCCATTCACTGTGATGACGTCAATGTGAATGGAATCTATCATCTATCAATCTTTTGTATATAACAATTTGCAAACGGGTGTTTTTAAATTGGAATGAGATTCAAATGTTTAAAACGCTGACATTTTAATGACCGGAATATTTTGAAGTATACGCTGTACTAGTATTATCGTGTATTTTGTAATGCATTAAAATAAGTCCATACATTATGTAAAACTGATCATTGGTTCCAGAGATATCGACTGTCATCTGAGGTTGTCTTCTGTATGTTTTTGGTCGTCACCATTAAACAAATCTTGAGAGCCGGCAAACTAAATGAAGACGTGTTCACACATATGATATTAGTAGTACGGTAGCCCAGCGGGTATATCAACATAGAATGAGACTCGACTTTGTCAAATATCATGCTTATAATTGTACGAATACTTATACTCTATGATGACATTGTATTGAAAATATTAGTGAATATTTATAGTCTGGAAATTAGCCATAATTTTACTTCGAGACAGATTTATACTAAGAATCGCGAATGAAAAGTTGTTGGTTACTGACTGATTAACTGTGTCGTACCTTATTTGACAGAAAGTATGATCTCGCTGATTGGACAAGACGACCACTTATCGCTAGCCATAAAAGTATACAATGAACATCAGTGTCGTCTGTACCTGAGGGTTTGAAAATGATGCCCTTCAAGTGAAGTATGGTGATGTCGAATTGATCACATAAATGACAGCTTTTCCCGCTCAATTTAGCTGGTCAACGACCTATCAAGTGATATTAAAAATAAAAGCATGGACGTTTCGATTACAACCAAAATACCGACCTTCTCGCGTCAAGGAGAAGTTAAAAGTGCAATTAGAAGGAGCATAACCTCTTCGCGCGCGGCGACTACATGATACCGTTAATTTAATGAAGATATATAAAACAGTTTATTCAACTTTTTAATTGTGAGTGTAAGATATCAATGCACTTATAAGATATGAGAATAGCTCCATTAATGACAACGGAAGTGTTAAAAGCAATATTAGTTTAGTAAGTTTATGCGACAATGACCGATGAAAAGTGAAAGAATGCGTCAAAGACTAATCGTGTTTCTTAAACCAACAGTGAATTAATATCAACGTCGGATCTCAGCTTTAAATCTCAGCCATCAATTTTATTCAGGGGCGTGTTTGAAAAATGGCACAGCGCATTAGTAAAAAGAATTTAAAAAAATACTTCACACCAGGTTTCGAACCACTGCAGTAAGACACTATGAATGCTAAAGAGTGACAGGCGACGATGCTTACTGGGCTACGGTTACTGTGGTTTAATTCAGGCGATTTTCAAAGATATACATATCAACACGTTTCTAGTGTAGTTAAAATCAGGTTTTGGTACCAGTCAGTTATAGTAAGACATAAACTCCTCAACTAAAGTTTGGAAAGTTTTTTCATGCATCTATATCTCAGATTAGTTGTGTTCATATCGTGGATAGCTACTTTATTCACCTTTACAATGTCACCACATTTGAAACAATCAGCTTTTTCACGCCTGAGTACACATCTTGTGAATGCAGTGGGTTCTCAAACCAAATGTGCCAAATTGCCCATTAATCTGTGCAGCAAGCTGTAATCCCATATCTCCACAATCTGGGATCTAATACAATCCTCCAAGATGACAACGCTCGCTCCTACAAGTCAACGACCAGAGAGAATGAAAAGGCCTGCCATCAGCCCAGATTGAACACTTATGAGACCAGCTTGGTCGTGCTGCTATGCGTGCCAGAGTAGCAAATGCAACCACATTGAATGCCCTGTGACGAATCCTGGTTGAAAAATGGAATGCTATTCCACAGCAACGTGTGACCAGGTTGGTGAGCAGCATGAGGAGGAGGTGCCTGGCTGTTGTGGTTGCGTATGTTTTTTCCACCCGCTATTGAGGTTAGTGACTAGTATTGTTTGAGCACAGAATAATGGTTAATTTGGCACATTCTGTTTGAGCCTCCACTACATTCACAAGACGTGTACTCAGCCGTGAAAAAGGTGATGTGTGGTGTCATTGTAAAGGAAAATAACGTAGCTTTCCATTAATATGAAATACGATATGAACATGTCACAAATAATCTGAAATATAGATGCTTGAAAAAACTTTCCAAACTTTTGTTGAGGCGTTTATATATGTAAGTTTATTTTTCTTTCAATACAAATTAAAGTTGATGAAACAAACTGCAATGACTCTGATTACTCATAATAAACGACGATTAATTTTCTAATAATAAAATAAAAACACCTAGGTCATTCACGTCAGCATTGTAATTTATGTCAAAACCCGGGGAGCGAACTTCGTAAGACCCTACATACTTGTATCCTCGCGCGATCGATACTAAATGATCCAGACAATACCGTTTGAATATGCCGCGTTTATCACTGTTTATGCACCTGCTTGACATATCCGGTCACTTGCGGGAAGATATACCATGCCATAATAGCTTACAATTAATTAGCTATGTTTGTAATTGTTAGCTCTCTTTATTACCTCGCTGATTAGCTCTGTTCATTACATAGCTGTGCCGTTATATACTGGCACACTGGACGTGATTTTGAGACGCGTTTTGTTTACAAGTGCTACAAGTATCAAAGTATTATCTTCCTGATGGGTGGTACACCGCTTCGAGTTCCCTTCATGGGTAGTCTATGGGTATTCGGTATGTAAGCGGGGGATCACTTCCCCTTGAAATTTTTATAGGGGAGCCCCCCCCATCCTAAAATAAGAAAACATAAAGCAGTAATTACCCTGTGCATCTTTCCTTTTAGGCCGAAAAAACAGCGTGTTTTGGGCAAACGGGATAAATTTGCACTAACACATCGAACTTATGGCAAAATTCATGTTCATTTTGGGCTCTTATCCAACCTCATTTAGGGATTCAATCATGTTTCACCGTTGTTCATCACCGTTTAACAACGATGCGGCCGCGTCGTCTGCGTGGTTTACTTCGCGAGGGCAGCTTTAGCTGCCCGAGCGAAGTAAACCACGCAGACGCGCCGGACGCGAGTTGTTAAACGGTGATGAACAACGGTGAAACATGATCGAATCCCTTTCAACAACGAAAAGAAGCTAAAGATCGTAAATTCACATGATTATTTTTATGAGGAGTGTCAGTTAATCATTGCCACTCAGCCTTGCAAAGACGTCGATGAGGCTCTGTTGATATCCGCAATAAGACCACAGAATAAAACTGCAATGTTTAGCCGCTACCTGAAAAATGAATGAATTCAACTTGTAAAGCTTGCGTACGCACACAGGTTCCAGGCATGACGAATTTTACGCGCTCTCGCGTAACACGTAGTCTCGCTCGCGTTGGCGTATACGCTACAGTAAAAGTGTGGGTTCATCACGGATTAACAACGGTTGACTCCTGTACAAAGGTATAGGAGGAGTTGTTGAATAAATTATCAAAAACATGGTTCAACCTGAGTTGTTTTGCCCGATTGTGACTGTTCAGGAGATTAATGCTCTGTGTGCTAGCCATGCGCTTCAACGGAAAAAGTTCAAGTTTTGAAATATTTTCTCAAAATATCAAGAGCTATCTTAAGAACTACTGAACCAATACTAGGCTTGTTTGTACTCATTTTAATGCATTTTTCATGCTGATTCCGAATATGGTCATGACAATTTACATTTCTGAAATTTTGAATTTTGTTTGAAACTGTCGTCTGCAGTCGACACCCGCGTGAAGAGAGTTAAGATCCTTTTTAAAATCATCTTCTCTTATATGGTACATTGAATCCTTATTCAAAATGAATCTGATAACTTTGTTTTGTGCAATTTGCAGGCGTTTACTCATCTGCTTATGGGTACCAGCATACCATGAGGAAATGTACAGAATGAAACTTAAAGGGTCTGCCTCTGATTTATGAATAATAAGGAATAGTTTGGGGATACTTTATTTTTGCCGATTTTTCAATTCCAAGTACTGCCGATTTATCGGTTTTGACCCATACCCTCTTATGAATATGCAGCTTAAACATATCTTTAATACTTATCACGACCCTCTTATGTATACAACTAAACCATATCTTTCCTATAATGCAGAATTATCACAACCCGGATACTCTCTTACAATAATACAACTATAACGTCTTAAACGGCTTAAACATATCTGTAATACTTATCTCAACCCTCTTATGTATATACAACTAAACAATCATCATCATCATCATCAGCCGTATTCAGCCCACTGCAGGGCGAAAGCCTCCCCAAGTTGGCACCAAAGTTTCCTGTCATTTGCTTTTGCCATCCACTTGATCCCTATGAAAGTTGATATCTCATCCCTCCATCTGACTTTCTGTCTGCCTTGGTGTCTTGAGCCCAGCCAAGGCCTCCATTCTGTGACATTCTTTGTCCATCTATTATCTATTGATCTTGCAAGATGGCCAGCCCAATGCCACTTCTTCATCTTTATTGTGTGGATTATGTCTGTAACTTCTGTTTGGCTCCTGATCCATGCCACTGTTTTCCTGTCCCTTTTGGTGTAGCCCAGCATACATCTTTCCATGCTATGCTGTGCAATTTTCAGTTTTTGCTCCATCCTCTTAGTAAGTGACCATGTTTCAGCTCCATAAGTCATGGCTGGTAGTACACATTGGTTGAAAACCTTTCGTTTCAGACAAGTTGGCATCTTACTTCTCATGATGTCATTGAGCTTGCCAAATGCACACCTACCAGCCCTAGTCCTCCTCTTTACTTCATCCATGTGATTGTGAGTCATGTTGATTAGTTGTCCTAAGTACACATATTGGTCCACCTTTTCTATTTCTGTGTTCCCTACCATGACCAGCTGTTCTGTGGCGAACTGGTTGAACATGACTTTTGTCTTTTTCATGTTTATCTTTAGTCCCACTTGATTGCTTCTCTGGTTGAGATCATTGATCATTTCTCTTAGATCTTTAGCATTGTCTGTTATTATGACTATGTCATCTGCGAAGCGAAGGTGAGTCAGGTTGTCTCCATTTATGCTAATGCCCTTACTTTCCCAGTCTAGGTGACGTATAATTTCTTGAAGTGCCGCATTAAACCATATCTTTCCTAAAATGCAGACTTATCCAAATCAGGATACTCTCTTACAACAATACAACTATAACATTTCGTTCCTTTAATGTGCACTTGTCACAAGCCGGATACCACAAACGGCAAAACGGCAGCTAATAATATCTCCTTTCACTCCATGTAGTCTTATCGTCAGTTGGATGCACTGTGTGTATCAGACCCTCGCTAAAGGTAATCAAAAATAGTACACGGTACAGCTATTTCTACTAAAGAACATAGTAACTGTATCTGTTAGAGTTGACTAAAGTACAGACTATTGATTTGTAAAAGTGTTCCAAACCAGAAACTATATTTAAGACAAATTGAGACTTGCTCCAACAAGACCTTGATAAAGTCGCCATAGCTTTATTGCAGATAATAACGACACATCCCATACTGATATTTGCCGACTTTATCCTGGTTATGGGGAAGCAAGTCTCAATACGCTTTGCAGGTGATTCGCTTATGGGATTTTAGTAGATATCCTGTGAGCCAAAAAAGCAAGCTAAAGCGAGATTTCGATTTTCCCTGCACTAAGACAGTCACATTTTATTTTGTCATCATATACGTATCTTGTTCTACATCAGATCCGTGCCTAGCTACTCATTTCGTGTTACTTATTTCTCTCTTCATCAACTTGAAGTATTAATCAAATATTGACTTTGGTAATGAAAACCCACGTATCTTGGAACCGAATAAATGTTGCAGAACATACCAGATGCATAAACATGTATTAAACATACTTCTTCTTTTTTCATGTTCATGTTACACCAGATTGCAGAAACTGTACGTCGTCTAGACGTTCACCAGTATTAATAAAAAATTGTCAGCGTCTACATTCTTCCTACCTTTATGTGACAGATTATCTCTGTAATAATTCTTGAGTCAGGAGATCTTCTTGCTTTCATATTGGGATGTACAGCCGGGATTCTAAAAATATACTTCAAAACATTTACCAAACTCTACGAAAAAGAGACCACAAATTACATTAATTTCTGATTACATGATTCAAAATTATGGTACATTTGCCAAATTCTGGAAAGGTTTCGCGAAATTTGCTAAAAAGCAATGCAGAATATGCACTGTTTGCAGATGTTGTGAACATTGAGACCCAATTTTATTCCAACAAGCTCTCAAAAATGCACCCCAAATCTGCCGCACATCCCTGTACCTGCTGTATGCACCTTATCAATAAAAACGTCCCTGCGGCTCAAGCCTTACTGTCAGGACGTGATGCCTCTGTCACTATAGACGGATTGGGTCAACGTACATCGCCGTATATACAAATATTTTATCCGGTGGCAAATTACTAGCCCGGCAAAAATTTCGGGGTGGTGCCTCACAGGAACGTATTTGCAACGAACATTGCCGTTTCGTCCGATTTCCGTTCGTTTCTCTATGCGTTGTGGCCAGTAATAATCATGAAGTCGTCTTATGTATATCCCAAATGTATTCGTCACCAGCACCAATGAACCCTCCCTCAGACCTGCAGCATATTTGGCTAAACGAAAGAATAAGGAACAAACTCAGGGAATGTACAGGAAAATACGAACACACATCGACAACTACCGAACATATGTATTCGGCACACTCCGTGCCGACGGACTTACTTGGCGGATGATAGCAGGACATAAAAAGAACATAAAACGAACATTGACGACCAACAACGGGTTTACTAAAATACCACCCGTTTCTTGTACGTAGGGCCGATCCGGCGATATGTGACAAGCGCATGACATTTAGTTACCGATGAAAAAGACAACGAATGAGCAAACTATAATTAATTCTACTCATTTAAAGGGGCATTTCGTGATCCACAGCCTCATCCCCCCACTTTTCTCAAAAAAAGTTGAGATTTTTATATCACTGGAAACCTCTGGCTACATAATGTTTATATACAAAATATTTCTTGCAGATTAATTCGTTTTGCAAAGATATCGTGAAATTTGAATTTCGTTCTGGTGCACCAGAACGAAATTACAACGCATTGTCTATGGAGCAGTGTGATACACATAATCATGCATAACTCGCAAACGCAAAATCGAAATGAACTGAAATTTTGGGAATAGGCTTTTTTCGTGGATATGTACTGAAAAATATCATTAAAAGAGGATGCTAGGATCACGAAATACTCCTTTAAGTGTATCTAGGTCAAAAATGTCAAATGAAGAAATTATTTAATACAATTTGGAAGGGTTGTTGATGTAGAGCATCATCACAAATTAATACTATTAGGTAACAATTTCTTTATTCTTTTTGTATGGAAGAGGAGGGTGACCTTAAAGAGCGTCTTACGTTCATTGCCTTGTTGTATACCAGTTGACATAGCCCCACTATTAATGATATCCATCTCTTTATTTCATCAGATGGTTGTCGCTATTAAGTAACCGTTACATCAGTGACAACGTAGAGTCACTTCTGTACTACATATTCTATCCAGCGTTCTAAAACATCACCTGACACAGTCAGTTTTCAGCTTACGCCGCATCCTTTATAATGTTTATGTACTTTGAATATTAACGATATTTATTCTTCTGTTGTTGTATGACTTTGCGCCGGTATTTTTGTGATTAATCCAGCTGCCTGTTTTTGTTTCTTATTCTCCTTAATCAAGGCCACACAGTGAGTACTATATATTTAATTACCAATTCACCCTGATATACCTGCATCATTGTACCGTACGGCAAGTAGAGGGTTTTGCGGTAAGTCGTTTTCTGTAGCTTTGGCTTTTGTGAGGTTTGAAGAGATCAAGGTGAGTTCCGCGATGGATAAAGGAGGAAAGACGACGCGCAAAGTAAATGTGTATGTGATTGCATTATTACTCTGGAATTGACTATGCCTTTGACCCAACATTTCTTGCTACTTTTATTCGTGGTATATACTTCTTCCTATTGTCTATATCTTCTAAATTCTTTTTTTCTAGATTGCAAAAGCCCGAGTAAAAATTCACTTGGGAAGCTAACAAACAGAGTGGGGAGTACAGTGACTGAAAAGATCAGATGCGAATATCTATCAATTGTACACATATTAATGCAAATCAGATTTTCATGCTTAAATGTAATAGCCAGATTATGCACAATGGGCAAGTTGACTGCGGAGAAGTCAAGTAGGTAACTTATTTTATTTATAGCAACTTTTGAAACACAGCAAGATCATCTGACAAGCATTAGTGACAGACAATGTGTTTTATTTATGACTTGAATTATTCCTATGGTGCCATATACTTCATTTCACAATTTAAATTTCTATTTACGTCGTAGCTGCCGCCTCCAACATTGTTTCGATTCATTGGTTCACCATTTTTGTATATATATATTACCAGGATGTTAGAATGAAAGTTTGTATCGAGTGTACAGGGCGTATGGTCGTTAACGATACCAATCAGTTTCTGGTTATTATGGACCAGATTACCACATCAGAATAAAACATAAGATCCTCTTAAAGGAGTATTTCGTGATCCTAGCATCCTCTATTTTGTCATTTTTCATTAGATATCCACGAAAAAACCTATTCCCAAAATTTCAGTTGATTCCGATTTTGCGTTCGCGAGTTATGCATGATTATGTGTATTACACTGCTCCATAGACAATGCGTTGTAATTTCGTTCTGGTGTACCAGAACGAAATTCAAATTTCACGATATCTTTGCTAAACGAATTAATCTGCAAGAAATATTTTGTACATAAACATTATGTAGCCAGAGGTTTCCAGTGATATAAAAATCTCAACTTTTTGGAGAAAAGTGGGGGATGAGGCTGTGGATCACGAAATGCCCTTTTAATTTATAGATTAATGTTATAAAGTATATCTTATTTAAAAACAGATTATGTAACATTTGAAAGAAACAGCCTTTTCAAAAACACCAATACGGATGGGTACCAATCATTTTGATAAGCCTTTTAGTGATAGATATTGTTGATTTTAATATACCGTATTGCGCATAATATCAAATCTAACTTCAAATTATTCAAATTTCTCTGGGGCAAAATGTGTCTTTAAAAAGGCGTTGTAACGCAGTTAATATATGTGACGTGTAATGTCAAAAGGAGACACTTTTGGGCAGGATATCAATTTTGAGGTTTTTACATATCTTAAATATCGACTCGAGATATTTTGCTCCACAACGCCGTTTTCCCCAATGAAATCGGACATTCCTAAGCGAAGATATTATGGTATTATAAAATTGGAAATTGAGATATTATTTATCGGCCTTTAAAAATATTATTGACAATGTTGAGAGTAGGAATTTACCTTGAAAAATGTCTCAATAAATACAAGACGCCAGTTATATTCCGGTCTGAAACTATCAGACAATATCTTAAACATTAATAACATCACAAATTCGCAACAAACCCAAATTGTGAAAAAATCACCACCGGGCAGATATTTGGCTATTTCTCCATTTACGATCCTGCCCAAAAGTGTCTCCTTTTGACATGACACGTCACATATTTGTCCAACGTTAGTTAGGAACCACGTGATTAATTCTTACTTCTCTGATATATTTTGCTTGCGAAAAATGTACGTCTAAAATAATACATGTATTTAAAAATTCCAACTTAGTGTGTGTTATTTGATATGACTTCAATGAACACACTGAGATGGACTATGGACGCTGAGAAAATACAGTTCATAAATTATACACAGCCATTGCTAAATTATTTGCTAACACACTTTTAAACTACTCCCATGTGACGTCTTGACACCCCGGCTAGACGCAATCATAATCAAACTCAATACATATTTTTGAACGTGTCGTGTCTGTTGTCTATCTAATGCTCTGCTTGGTAGCCATAGGCTTCAACCACAGTGCTTTAACATAAAAATACCAAGTTTTGAGATATTTTCTTAAAATATCATGAGCTATCTTAATAAGTACTGGAATAATACTAGGCTTGTTTGTACTAATTTTCATGCATTTTTAATGCTGATTCAAAATATAGTCATAAAAAGGTACAATTCTGAAATTTTTGAATTAACAAAATCCTTTAATTTGTCATCTGTCAATCCACATGATGGGAGAGAGTTAATCAAACTAGTTCCTCTAAAATTACAAGTACAGCGTGTCCCAAAAGTAACTTAACATTGTGAATTTGCCATATCTCAAATATTTCCTACTTCATACCAAAATGGAGAACATATTCACATAGATTGATCTTTTAGAATTATTCTGATACCAAAAACAGCATTATTGATGACCCCTTGACCTTACTGTGCGACTGTATATATGTGTGTATCAAACCCACAAAAGCAAGCTCATATGTTATTTGTTCAAACACATGAATGATGTGCTTCCCTGAACAATAGAGTTGGTTCACTCACTGCACACGATACATTTAGGTATGAACATTCATGGATAACATGGCCTAGCGTAAGCGTGACTGCTGTTTTAAATTATAATGAGGATATATATATTGCCATTATTAAACTTTACTTTAAAACAGTTGAAGTGAAAATGAATTTCCTATAGATCAACGGATTCAGATCGTATGGTTCTTTGCTGAGACGAAGTCGGACAAACTCACTCAAGCAAAGTTTAAGGAACAATGTAAATTATGCACCCAGCCGAAATACAATCCAGCAACTAGTGCAGAAATTGCTATCAACTGGATCTGTTCATGATCTACCTCGGGCAGGACATGGAAGAACAGGAAGATCGGCTTCAAACATCGATGTCATACGAAGAGCGGTGGCGAAAAGCCCAAGATGATCAGTACGTCGACTTTTAATGGAGAACAACGTACCGCGTACAAAGTTACTGTTCATCGAATCCTCAGAAAATATCTTAAGCAGTTTCCATATAAAATCCAGATAAAACAGAAAATGAAGATTACGCATTGAAAACAAACAAACAAACACAGCAAAATTAAACAAAACAGATTTTAAAACGATAACGGATAACTTTGTTATCAAAGTACTTTGGTGTTATCACGTCTCAAATGACGAGACTTATTTTGCGTTTATAAGAGTGGGTTTTACGGTACGGTAGATATCCGTTAATTTTATGCCAAAGGGTCATGGCCACATAGGCATGTTTGGTATCATAACATTTCTAAAAGAATTATCTACATACTGTGCAATTTTTGTAACAAAACTATTAACCCAACGCAAGTTATGGCAAATTCACAATGTTAAGTTACTTTTGGGACACCCGGTACTAGTATTTATTAGTTCCAGCAATGTTTAGCAACGAAACTTCATTCTTACAGCGCTCTTCATATTAAGTCATAATGTACAATTTCATTCAAATTTTAAATTTGTTCTTCTATACTCAAATGCTGAAATAATACTAGCAATAATTACCAGGAAGGGGCTCCGTCCATTTTGAGCTGAAATAAGCAGGAAAAGTGAACGAAACTCTACTGCTTAGTGAATTATGACTTTATGTCGAACTTTGCTCTGTTGACCTACAAACACAACAAATTTAGCTGATTCCATTTAGGTGCAAGTTGGGACATTTGTAAACATTACAAATATGCCAAAAAATCACGTTTGAAAAAAATTAACCAATTTCATATTTTAAGATTGTACATTATGGCTTTAAGGGAAGGGGTATGAACGTTTGGACAGTATTTATTGTGGGACATTAGAGCACATCAGACATATCAAATTGCATTCTGAATACGAAGAATGGCCTTCTGATATCAAATAATTTTGATTTTTTGAAATTCGCAATGTAATACACATTTTATGGCAAATCATTAAAAATTGATATTTGTGTACATCCATATCAAAAGGATGCACTTGTCGGCTGCTACATGTGTCTCATTTCACATAATAACTGGGAATAAATACCAGACTCATTTCAAGCTGAGGTCACTTCAATTCATCCCCAAGTCATATGGCTTATTAAAAACAGAGAACATTCCATAACCATGTCACTTGGGGATGATTTGAAGTGACCTCCACTTGAAATAAGTCTGGTATTTAGTCCAAGCCATTATGTGAAATGAGACACATGTAGCAGCCGACAAGTGCATCGTTTTGATATGGATGTACACATTTTTGATATTTAACAGTACTCGAAGTAAACTTTATAAATCTGATGATTTCTACCTAAAGTGTACGTAGGTGGGATGAAAAGCCGACGATCAATTGAAAATTTTGATCTTTCGTATTGAAGATGTGGATTTTTTTTTTTTTTTTTTAACACCAAAAAACATTAGGTCTTTTCGGGAAAAAAATCCATATCTTCAATATGAAAGATCAAAATGTTCAATTGATCGTCGGCTTTTCCTCCCATCTACATACACTTTAAGACTATATCATTAAATTTATAGAATTTACTTCGAGGACTGTTATATCTCCAAATGTGAAAAATATCAAATTTTAATAATTTGTCATAAAATTTGTATTATATCGTGAATTTCATAAAATGAAAATTATTTGATATCAGAAAGACATTCTTCGTATTCAGAATGCAATTCGATAGGTCTGATGTGCTCTCATGTCCCTTGTTCATCATACTAAACTGAGCTCAAAAAGAAACATATAATTTTTCACAAGGTCATATCTTCAAATCATGTCCATCAAAATGAACCAAAATTACGCACAGGTTTACTTCAATACTCTACTCTAAACACATGTTAGTAACCAAGCAGTTATCCAACTGACACAACGGCAAAATGCACTGACATTGGAATAGCTTCCTGGACCACATTCACAGCCCAATAATTGGCACCCAGCACAAGAAATCTGCAAGCAAGTGGAATAGTAATGAACAAGACCTGTTTCTTGGAGAAAGTGAGTGAAAGGCAGAACGCAGCACCGTTTCATCATCTATGCAAGGATCATCTTGTATGCATTTTTACCATGCTTACAGATTTCGTGTGCTGGGTGCCAAATATTGGGTTGTAAAAGTGGTCCAGGAAGCTGTTCCGTGTCAGTGCATTTTGCTATTGTGTCAGTTCGACAACTGCTTGGTTATTGAAGTAACTCTGTGTGTAATTTTGGTTCATTTTGATGGACAAGATTTTAAGATATGACCCAGTCAAAAATTATAAGTTTTTTTTATCTCAGTTTATATTACTACCCATATACATGACATATTGAACAAAAGAGGAGAGACATTCAACATCGTCAATCACGCTAGTACCATGTGCTTTTTGGTGTTTTTCTAGGATTCAACAATAATATAAGTCAATTTGTAAAATATTTAACTTGATCTGCGGGTAGCGTATCTTTTGATGAAACAATAACAAACGATTGCAGCGAATACAGAGCAATAAATGTGCGTATGTAGATATTACATGGGAATAACTTAATAAATCGTTAACATGATTGAATTTGGAAGGATATCCCTAGAATTATATCTGTTTTGGTAGCATTCTAGTATCGTTCGGAAGTTTGTTTTCAAAGTGAGCTCTTATTTCTTAATACTCCATTTGGATCTCTGACCCACAAAATAAATACTGTAGACTAAAAACTAGTAGTCGTGCAATTTTTTGGAACTGGTACACATTCAATTTGGATGTAAGTTGTTCCTACGTAATTACGTAATAATACACAAACACCCACACCTACCACACCTATATGACTATAAAGTAATAAATTCACAAGCAAACAAGTAAATCAACAAGTAAACAACTTACATAGAAGATTCCACGTTTTCGCCAGCCCATTCGGGGCTGGTACCTGTTTCAGGTTTGGGGTCAGTTTACTCAAGAGATTATATTTTAGTGGTATTGGAATGATTTTTTTTTTTACTTTTTGTGGTTAAATTTTTTTTTAAATATTTGAATTGATTTGTTAGGAAAAGTAAGTATGGTTTGCCGTTTCAACGAACGAAAACGAGTGAGTATTACCAAAGTTATGTTTGAACTAATTAATTATGACTTTAAAAGTTTAAAGGCCTAAATGTAACAATAATAGTTAATATATATAGCAGACGATGGTGGACTACATTATTCACTGTGGCAACAGCCAATATCGTAAACAAAACAGACAATATGACGGCAACACTGCCTGGACATTGGACGCCCCGTGCTGAGTTGTGTTTTTAGCTCTATTGGCCCCGTTACAGAAAAAAAATGCACAAAATATATTTCTCAGTGAATGTATAAATTTTCACATAAAAATAAATATTTTTGGATTCAAAATAAATGTGAAGAAAAAAAAAAATTATAGCCGGGAGTGAGCGGGACTCGATCTCGGGACCTTATGCACCGCAGGCGAGACCCGTTACCATTAGACCAAGCGAACCGTGATACACATTGGGGGAAATTTTAGGTATATATCATAAACATACCGTGCGTTATTCATACAAAACATTCAAAAAACAGTACTTACAATGAGGTTCACTGGCGAACCTCAACGGATTTAGACTGATAAAATAGTGCTTAATAACATACGTACAGTTTTGGAATAATTTGAGACATTTTTGTTGTTTACGTGTAAAACTAATGACAACGTCAAAATTCAGCCAATCTTGGCCGGCCCCCCTGATATATAGCATCATATGGTCAGCAGAAGAAAATCTGACATCACCTATGATGTCATATCAGTGTCCTTGACCGGGGGTCCTTACTCCTTGACCACTGAACAGCGTGATATCATGTTGATAACAGATCTATAGAATCAAAATCTTCATCATATCCCGGATCATATCACAGATTCTCAACAATCTGTGATCATATGGACCATATTGATGTGAAAGTAGTTATCTATCATATCCTGTGTCGTTTTATGGATAAAAATGACTCAAAATGTTATTGATGAAATGGTTGCTATCATAAACATCAGTTTTGTCTTTTCAACGGGAAAAATCCGATGCAAAATAAAGTTTTTTTAGGGCCTAGCTATAATATGGGCAGAATTTATGCATATAGTATTGAACAATGTACCCCATTTGACATGCACTTATAGATAAGTAAATTGTCTTACTTTATTAATTTAATAACTTCTTTATTATAAATAAAATGACACATAACTATTTGATTCATAAAATTACATTCAACAAAATGATTGAAGAGAAAACACACAAGGCACTAGGCAGACTGTTATAGAATGGAGTATGTAAGATGCCATGTCCATAGCTTCGCAGGAGTTTCCGACTAGCAATCAACATGATCAGCACATTCAGAAAAACACAGTTTAAGAGTGAAGATTGTAGTGAGTAACCAGTCCTTTATAAATGTGCTGGCCATACTATCTATTATAATATAGTAGGCTTAAACTATACATTGCGAATTAATTAAGTTATTTTAAAATAAAATGTACATGTAAGTTGACTCAAACCGGCAGTGTATATATCGAAAGCAGTGAAATCGGACATTCCTAAGCGAAGATATTGAGTTCGTAAGTTCTGGTATTACAAAATTGGAAATTGAGATATCGTGGGTAAAAAGCTGAAAAGACAAAAAAAACCAACGACAACAACAACAACAACAACAAAACAAACAGACCAGAACAATTTGGAGTACATGTAATGAATTAAAAGAGTTGACATGAGATTAGGAATTAATGTTTTCTGCTGTTTCAGTGTGCATGTTCTCATCGTTGATGGTTTGGTGGACTGTCATGTAGATGTAAGCGTGATCCTAAAATGCCTTTCACATTGACCAAAACTAATTACAAGACCTCTTCTACATTGAGACTGGATTTCCCTGTTAAAGGGAATTTTTATTACCTAAGGACGTCTGCTTTTCAAAGGACATTTTTGAATCCGTCTGCTTTTCAAGTAAACAACTGTATCTGATATGAAATAACAAAGCCGATACTCTCTTTTATGATTCTCTGCTATGGGTCAATTGAATCTTGATCCATATCATCCGGCGCAATCGCACAAAATTGAGTCTTCAATGAATACTTGATCTGCACAAGTTACTTTGTCAATGAAGAAAGTAATATGAGAACTATTAAACCGAGCTATCAATAACACCACAATTACAGGGTAGACTCAGGGTGTTGATCTCAGAATGATTAATACCGGTATATAGAACAACCTGTTCAAAGACATACAGGTATCAATACATAGTTGAAGCACGGAGGGGGAGCACTCAACACAAATGACCATAGAGAATACTCCCCCGGGTTTTTGGACCGCGCAGCTCCGAAAGACCCCTGAATTTGATCAAAATAGAGCACTGAAAACCCTTTGATTTTTATCACATTGGACATGTCCATAAAGATATTACCCTCGAATAGCCAGTATCGGGGGTAATAATAAATGTTCTTTCCCTGGTCTTATTTTCAGATACCACTGTATCTGTGGATACCTGGGGGCACCATTTTGAATCAGTCTACTTCTCTAGGAAAACATGTTATCTGATATGAATTAACAATACAGATACTCTGTTTTTGTCTGGGTGTATGTGTACTAAACATCTCAACAAAAGTAACTAACCCTCTTAAATAATTACTATTATTCAAAAACGGGTGATTGTATTACAAATCTGTAAAATGCGTTAGAAGCAGAATTTACTTCTGCACATTTTGACACTTCATTTGTAGCAATTGACTAAAATATTGACGTCACAGCGTACATTTAAATCAATGTAGCCCAAGATTTGAAGGAAATCTGTGTAAAGATATCTGAGTGTTTTCGTATTGTAAAAATTTGTATGTAAGTGCAACTTTCAAATCTATACCTCATTACATTCTGGGATATCGTATCAAATGAGGAGAGCGTGGGAGAGCGTGGCGCAATGGTTAGGGTACTTGCCTTTAGTGCATGAGGTCCCGGGTTCGATTGCCGGCGGTGGCGATTTGCTGGGATATTGACTTGGAAAAAAAGTCTGAAATTAATTGGCAACTTCTGTAGATTAAAGTCAGACTTCCGCTCTCCCCATGGTTCATTTAGAATTGGGTAAATGAATCATGAAAGTACTCCGTCCTTCGGAGGGGACGTTAAGCCGTCGGTCCCGTGTACAGAGTGCCATACCTGTACATGTATCTCGCAGCCAGTTTCGAAAAGAGTAGGGTGTTAACCCCTGACTGTTCCCAACCCGTCCCGGTGTTCAAATGGACCCCAATGGAAATAAGCTTCAATAGAGGCTTTCTTGGGTTATCCAGCGTTGTCAAAACCCAAACAAATCAAATAAAAAAAAGAGGTGCCAAAATGCGCAGAAATAAATTCTGCTTCCAACGCATTTGATAGATTTGTAATACAATAGCCCCTTTTTGAATAATGGCCATTATTTAAGGGGGTTAGTTACTTTTTTTACATATTTATTACGGTACATATATTCAAACAAACATACTTTCAAATTGAATGTGTACCTGTTCCAAACAATTGCACGACTAATAAGGCTACTACGTCATAAATCGCTAGCAATAAAAGCTTACTACTAGTCACAAGCTCAGATATAAATGAGTGTTTTCAATTCAAGAAGGATCAAGTTGTGATAAAATAAGTTTTCATTCAATATTAATAAAATTGAGTTCAGGCATAGGCTCATCATAAGATAAAAGCAATCAAAACGTTAAGACGGAAGTACAATCTCAGGTAAAAATATAGGCTTAGAGAAAAGACAACAGACTCTATCGGTAAAGAGCATTTAAAAATAGTACAGCTTCATAATTAAGCAAACCAGAGATATAAGGAGACTGATCGGCATCACAAAGCTTACTTCATGTAGCAAACAATGGAAACTCAATTTTTATATTGTCTGCTTTAGCCTAAATGATTAATGTTAAAAAGTAATATTCAGTAAGAAAAAAATTACAAATTGTATTCCTAGTACGTAAAGTATCATATCGAATATTCATTGCCTCTTATGGCAAAATCTGTTTGTGCAACGTTTTGTTGAAGTGATTTACATTTCAAGCAAATTGCTAACAATTATACAAAATCTCAATCAGGTCAAAGCTCACCGTAGGAAATCACGCCTTCCCATAATACATTGCTGAAATTGTCCTAAATCACACATAAAACACTGCTACACTTTGCTTAATAGGATGGTAGTTTCTAAAAGTTTAAACTGACTTTCAGCACATAAATTCAACTAACCTTGAATTTTTGATGTGTGATATCCTCATCAGAAGAATTCCTATGATGTTGTGATGGACTTGCCGCTTTGTTGATCATTGACGACTTTTGGTCGAATGGGCTACTAAAATTGCAGGGCAAGGTTGGCAAGTTAGTTGATTTTTTTGTGCTGAAAGTCAGTTTAAAAACTTTTAGAAATTGTTTATCACCAAGGTATGAACTTACATTCGAGGATGGTAGGTGTTCATTGAACTTCAACAAACCAAATTAAACATTTTTGTAGGCAACAAACATCAGTAATTGTCTTTTAAATGTCTCAAACTTTACGTGTAACTGGAAGACAATGGAATGATGCATCATGGTACAGAATGATTTCCTTTTGTGGGTCAATTGAATCCTGGAACAAAATCTGATGGTGAGTCTTCAATAAATATTAATCAGTTACGCATCTTGGAAATCATACTTGATCTGCACAAGTTACTTTGTCAATGAAGAAAGTAATATGAGAACTATCAACTATTCGGGCTATCAATAACACCACAATTACAGGGTGCCTCAGAATGATTACTGGTAACGTTCAACCTGTTCAAAGACATTTCCTAGTACAAACACATAGTGGAAGTTAATGAAAATCGAATCGTTGACAATGACTTTTATATGGAAACTAACAATCCGGGCTACCACAATTATTGCAGGGCAACTCAGAATCATTAGTACCTGTATATAGCAGAATCTGTTTAAAGATATCTTAGTATATCAATGCAAAGTTTCAGCTAATTGTCTAATTGTGCCATCTTGTGTTTAGAGCAATTAAAGTAAGGATATATCTAGTATTCTCGTAAACACAAAAATATTTTCAAAAACATTAATGTGGTTTGGTTTATGTCAAAATGTTTCGCAATACTTAAAAAACATGTTAGAATGTTTTGCAGCAAGTTTTCAAAACTAGTTACTAAAACGATTTCTACACGTAACAACTCAGATAGTTCAGATAGAAATTCAGAAACACCATGGAAACTCATGCTCAGTAATGTGTACTTATCCTTCTGGGATGCCCAGTTTTATAACAAAATATATCATTGATAAAATTGATAACAGCTAGGAGTTGTGATTGGTGTACTATTTTTTCAACAAAGTTTTGTGTTTCGCCAGCTGCGGGAGGATGGTGAATACACTCATAAATTTCCAATTACCTGACCATTTCTTCCCAATAACTATCAAAATGTCTTGCCCTAATCCCGAACTAAAAGCACGCTCTTTCAACAACTCAACAGTTGTGTTCCAAATATGCTGCAACAATGCACCAATCACCGTCTTTGACGTTCACCAAAGTAGCAAACTAGCCACACTCCTAAAGGTCCTTTCAGTGATCCCAGCGAAAGTGCAAAAAAATTAAAATTGTTTATATATTGCCTAAAAGTGACAGATAAGTCATTAAAATTGTCATAAGGTATTTTTGAAATGAACAAATTTGGTACAAATTGAGGAAAACAGCAGCATTAACAAAGTTGAGGCCCAATTCAAATACATGTAGCTAATTTATACTGTCAGTATATAAATTACAGCTTCATGCAACTGCCTTATGTTGTCTTAAATACGCAGCTTTCGGCTAGGCTAAACCACTAGCAGGCTATGTTAGCACATTTATGACAATGATAAATGTACCAAAATCTGAATTTTGATGATTTTTACGATTACCCGGTTAAACAAATCACTGAATGGGCCTTAAGTCAAAGGACCTTACGTAAGTCGAATCCCTTATGGGATGAAGTCACAACAGTAACTTAATTTTATCGTTTTTATGTGTTCATCTTATTTTGCTTCAAATGATATAATTTATAATAGGAAAGTGTCTCATTTTACGTCAAATTCCGCTGCTCTCTGTGACGGGTGGATTTATTTCAATAACACCTTAATACAGCTGTTTGTTTCCTTTCCAGTATCACTTGAGCAATTTATACAGAGATACCTTTCCCAGCATCGAATTGGCTAATTGACTATTGTCAACGAAACAGGTGAAAGCCAACCTGTGAAGAGCATGTGGCCTAGTTATGAGCATTTAAAAGGAACAATAAACACACCTGCCTGTTTTATGAATTAAAACATACTGCCAATTTACCTCGCTGCTTTCATTATTACTTTCCTGCCTCTTCGCTTCTATTCTTGTTATTATGGGTGTGAAAATGTTGCAATATATGACGGGCCTTTGGTCGTGCCTTGAGGGATAAAAACCTAGAAATTGATATGTGTTCTAGATTGACACTTAAAGGTAGGTTTACTGATTAATTGACACAACTTTTATGTTTTCGTTGCAAGGTTTTAAGTTTAAATGGAAAAGTGTGCTTCTCTCAGGAATGTGGTGTAGCAACCTCCACACTATTTCTGGCGTCTTTCTTTTCTGTTCTTTAAATCATGCACTGATAGGCAGTGAACTAATGAATTCAATTTAAACAGTGAAAGTCAAATAATGAGGGAACTTGTTCAGATGAAAAAATACGAAATATCCTGCAGTGTATGGATTTTGTTCATAATGATAAATCCGCAGTTACTATAAATTACTACTTTTGTATTTTAATGAGAGGGACGTTGGATGTTAAAATAGTTTTGTAGTTCAAAGCTATACATTTTACCGAAGTCGCTGGCCACAAGGGACGTCGTTGGTTTTAATTGTAGGGACAATTTAAATTTCACTGCCATTCATCGGTATGAAAAACCATAGTGAATAAAATTTACTTGCTTGCGTACTTGATCAACGGGTCAATCAAACTACTTGGTCCACCCTTTGAAATGAGAGTTTGCCGATTAGGATTTCACCGATTATCTATAGATTACAAATCGATTGTTTATGCTCTTATCTCAATCATACTCATTTACCCTGTTGGTAGAGCGTTGCACCCGTAAATCGAAGGGCCCGGGTTCAATTTCAAGAGTTTGTGAATGTTATACTAGATTGTGGAAATTGTACATACGTTATCGTGTACATGGTTTTAATTAATTATTGGTGTCTACAATTTTACTACATTTGTGTGTTAAATTATCTCTGTAATAACTCAAGAGGCCTTAATAACATCAGGTACATGCAAAAGATAGGACGTGGTATTTAGGTTACCGATGAAAACTATAACCAATTAAAACACTACAATTAATCCAACTCAAGTGCAACCAGGTCAAATGGAAGGGTTGTCGATGTCGAGTATCATCACAAGTTAATAATAGTTATTTCTTTTGCGTGGAAGAGGACGATGACCTCACAGACGAACTCACAGAGAACCTTACGTTCGTTGCCTTGTTGAATACCAGCTGACATAGTCCCATTATCATTGTTATCCTTCTCATTATTCCATCGATGATAACCGTTATTAAGTAACCCTTACATCAGTGACAACATAGAATCACTTCTGTAATATATTTTCTAACCAACGTTCTAAAACATCACCTTACACAGTCTGTTTTTGGCGTACGCCGCATCCTTTATAAGGTGTGTGTACTTTGAATATTAACGATACTCATTCTTCTGTTGTTGTATGACTTTGCCCCAGTATTTTTGTGATTAATCCAGCTGCCTGTTTTTGTTTCTTGTTCTCCTTAATCAAGGCCACACAGTGAGTACTATTCAATTACCTTGATATACCTGCATCATTTAACAATTTACTGCACAATAAGTAACCAAGGGTTTTGCAGGAAGTAGTTTGCTGTGGCTTTTGTGAGGTTTGAAAAAATCAAGGTGATTTCAACAACGGATAAAGAAGGAAAACGATGAATGAAAGGACGAAGTGTAGACAAATTTGCATTTCTACTAGGATTGTCTTTGACTTTCAATTTGTTGCCATAATGAGTTATGATATATAATTCTTCGTATGTCTTTTCTGTCTTTCGTCTTTCAATCCATCCTCATTTTGATTCCTCTTCCTCTCTCGTTTTTCCCTTCCTTTATCGGACACCTTTCTTCTCCTTCATAATTCACAATGTATCGAAAAACATTGTAATTGTATTTGACTATAATGTAACTTAATTTATTCATAGCAATTTTGCTTTTAAAATGACACACAGCAAGATCAGCTGACGAACATTACTGACAGTCTATGTGATTTTTTCCTTCAATTATTTCTGTTCTTGGCGCCATATATTTAATTTCGTCATTTAATTTTCTGTTTACGTCGTAGGTTCCGCCTTCTGCATTGTTTCAATTCATTGATTCACCATTTAGTTTTCCTTAATTAGTCATGTTGACCATGAACTTTTTTATCGCCTTGCACTATTACGAGCTTGCACTTTATATAATTATTACCATTCAGAGGATGATAGATTGGGCAGTTTGTATCGCGAACACAGGATGTATCATCATTGTCGATATCCATCAGTTTGTGGTGATTATGGACTAGACTACCACATCAAAAGAAAACATTAGACCCACCTAATCGGTTGAATAATGTTATAAAGTGCATGAACTAGATATCCAGGTCATTTCAAAAAGATCAAATGTAACATTTGGGGAGTATTAGTCTGTCCAAAAATACAAAAACCGATAGGTACCATTTTGATAAGCCTATTAGTGATAGAAAATGTTTATTTTACTAGAATGTCCTTATCTGCAAGTATTAAAAAAACGCAGTGATTTATAGTGCGCTACGCACAGGCACAACGCCTAGACGTTGATCCACAAGCCTCAGCACACTTTACAGGTTGTCGCTGACCACTACGGCCCCACATCATTCCATAAACCATATAGCAACAATTCAGGGACTTTGCTGCTTCAAGAGCGCACATCTAGATATTCCACAGATAACCTTCGCAACCAGGATCAGCTCCCCGAGTTTCGTACGGGTTACAACGAGACAATTAGCAGTAAGTTCCTTGTCCACGGGAATTTCAAGCTAACTCAAATTTTCCAATGACGGCGTAATAGGCGCCGCCAGGGTTCGATCCCGCAACCTCTCGCACCACAGTCGAACGCCTTATCAATTGAGCTAACTTGACGGCTAAGTATAATGTAAGTAACACATTTAACTTCAAATTATTACAATTTTTCTAGGCATTTATAGTAGCTTGTGAACGGTATCTTAACAAATGTTGCACCGCATGATATTGCGTTCTTACGATCTACATTAAACGATGTTAGAATTCTTTCGAATGTTAGGGAGGAACCACATTATTATTTCTTAGTTCTATGATACTTCTTGCATGCGAAAATTATACGTCTAAATTAATACATCTATTTAACAATATAAGTTAGTTTTGTTAGTAGAATGAATGTTATTAGTAACACGAATATGTTCATGGAAATTACAGTTAACAGAATTATACACAGCCATTGCTATATTATTTGTTCAATTTCATAACATATTATTTAATGAACTCCCATGTGTCGTCTAGACGTAAACATATCAAACACAATACATGATTTCATCCGGTGACGTGTCTTTTATTGTTTGATATTATCAAATTATAGATCCTCTAAAATTACAGAGTTACAAAAGTAACTTGATGAGTAATAGCACTATTTTGCAGCGAAACTAAATTCTTGCATCGCACTTTACTAGTCGCATGTCGGGACGCCAAATACTCTCCTCATCCTTGTTCATCAATACTACTTACTACCCACATTCATTTTTGTACATGGCATAAGAACTATATAAATCGAGATGAAACCACTCCACACCATCAATCGCGCTGACATCTACTACTAGTACTTTGTTCCTAGTGTTATTTCGGTATATATATTAACTCATGGGTGGAAAGGGAAGGATTTGCCCGAAGGATTTAGAGGAATCAGATTGCGTTTATGTATTCACGTTGCAGACATATTGGTGTTTTTGTAGGATTCAACAATAATCGCCGTTATTCGTCAAAGATTACTTGATCTGCAGGTAGTGTATCTCTTCAAATATCGTCTGCACAACGCAATCATGATGAAATACGCAATATTGCTGAAATAATAACAACTATATTAAAGTAAGTACCGAGCAAATAATGTACGTATGCAGATCCGACACAATGGGAATAACTTTTAAGTTTTATTAATAAAACTAATACTAGCGTTAGCCTGATTCTATTTGGAAGAATATTCCTTAGAATTATATCTGTTTTGTTAGAACCCAGACTGATTCGGAAGTGTGTTTTCAAAGTGAGCATAATAATATTATAGACGCTCTTATTTCTCAATACTAAATAGTCCCGCAATTTTTTGGAGCTGGGACACATTCAATTTGAATGTATGGTGTTCCTATGTAATGGTACGGAGAAGCCCACACCTTTCACTAGCAGTATATCAGTGTATATTAGTCCCGGGTAATCAAAGATCATATAACGAAAGCTAACAGCCAACAAATGCCTGCTCATATACATCATCATACTGTCACTGCAAAGACAGAAAGCAGGCAACTGAGAACATGTGGAAAGTACTGGCATGTAATGACATATTCTTACTCCACTTTTCGTTAATTGTATAGCGTTTCTAGTTTAGAATTTCTAATAATTTCTTTTGTAGTTACATAAAACATGTGATATAATATATTGATGTAAATATGAAGTTTAATTTTGCTTTATGTATGTGGTATGATGTTGTTTATATCTTTGGCTAATTACACAATATGATAGAAATTAAGATTTTTGTTTGCTGCTAATCACAAAAACAAAGCACACAGTTCTCTAATGGTGTGGCGTTTTGATTAGCAGTCGCAATGTGTTACATATGCAATGTTGATAGAATGGTAAGCTTACCATTTACCGGATGCCCATGAAGTATAATTATGTTATGTGTAATCAAATAATGTATCAAATATAATGGTCACCAATGTGGTCACGGAACATCAACCTCAATTTGGCAAAGGTACATTTTATGTGCTGGTTATGGGAACACTAGAGTTCAACTAGAGTACAACCAAATTCTAGGTTTAAACAGCTATTTAAGTGATATCATGCTAATGTATTCAGATGCTTTTGACTCATTCTCATGTATCTATTAATGACAAAATTGGTGGCGCTATTTAGTTACTGGAAATTACCCTTTCAAGCTTTTAATACAAATAATTCCGTTTATTGTTTGATAAAATATGTTTATAAAATTTCCTTGTTGATTGTTTCACCTATTCCAACTGTTTTAATGGCAGTATTAATCACCAAACCCTTGCAAATAAAGAAATATGATATAGGATAAATAGCGCCATCTATAGTTTGCATTTAGTTAATAATGAAGCCAATTCTATATACATCAAACAACCGTGTGATCCACATCATCGCAATGAACAAAATCTGATGTTGAGTCTTCAATCAAATATTAATCAGTTATGCATCTTGGAAGTCATACTTGATCTGCACAAGTTATTTTGTCAATGAATAAAGTAATATGAGAACTATCTATCCGGGCTATCGATAACACCACAATTACAGGAAAACTCAGGGCATCTCAGAATTATTAGTACCGGTATGTACCGGTATATAGCACAATCTGTTCAACGACATCCCAGTATATCAATGCAAAGTTCCAGCTAATTGTCTAATTTTACAATCTTCTGTTTAAGGCAATTCAAAGCAAAGATATACCCAGAAAACACACACACACATACACACACCCCACCAACACCCCCCCCCCCCCACACACACACACACACATAATTTTAAAACGTTATAAACGTGTAATAAACGTGAATTTGGTTTTGGTCATAAAGTTTTAATAACATTTACATTTAAATGTCGGGTTATATATAACGTACATTCTAGACACGATACGCCAACTGAATGAGACCCGGGAAGAGAATGATATTAGGATTGAAAATTTGGTAGTTTCTTGAAATTCTCATATGTTAAAACACTTTCTGTACTTGAAATGGTTTTGAAGTATTAATATTTTATATTTATTATTTGATTTGTATATAACATAATTATACTTTATGGGCATCCGGTAAGTCGTAAGCTTACCATGCTATCAACATTGCAAATGTAACACACTGCGGCTGTTAATCAAAACGCCACACCATTGAGCGAACTGTGTGTATTGTTTTTGTGATATTAGCTGCAAAATATCGTATTGTGTAATTAACAAAAGGAAGACATCATATCACATAATAGATATATAATAATATTTACATCATTATATTATATCACATGTTTTACGTAAGTACGTAAGAAATTATCAGAAACTCCGAACTAGAAAACGCCATACAGTTAGCGAAAGGTGGAGTAAGAATATGGCATTTCATGCCACTACGTTCCACATGTTCTCAGTTGCTTTCTGTCTTTGCAGTGACACTATGATGATGTATATGAGCCGGCATTTGTTGGCTGTTAGCTTTCATTATAAGATCTTTGATTACCCAGAACTACTACACACTGAAATACTGCTAAGTGATCGGTGTGGGTGTCTGTGTACCATTTACATAAGAAAAACATGCATTCAAATTGAATTGTCCCAGTTCCAAAAAAATTGCGGGACTATTTAGTATATTTCATTTTGTGGGTCGGAGGACCAATATTGGAGTACTTCCGAATGAGTCTAGAATGCTACCAAAACAGATATAATTCCTAGGAATATTCTTCCAAATGGAACTATGCTAACGCTAGTATTAGTAGGTATATCACCTCAAAAATAATCGCAGCAGAAACACGTTATTTAATGTTCCTACATTATTGAGCTTTATTAAAGCATCAAAAATCAAAAAACAGAATTGAAATCGGTCAATGCATTGTGATGTAGTGTCAATTTAAAGATGCTCGTAGATGGAATGAAATCCTGCCACAAATGGCTGTAATGACGAAATCGGCACATTTCGAGATTTTGAAGGTTTATTTGGACGCTTGCTTGAAAAAGCAGCGTTAATTTAAATATCACATGTTAAATGCCTATCTTTCCTGACTTCGTTATAGAAAACAAAATTTAAAAAATCTATCATTGAATAATTATAATAAATTAACCAATTATACTATTTTAGCAATTTCGGCCAATCTGCAGACAAATTAACTCTCAAAAAATGACTAAGTTCAGCTAATTAATATGCAAAATTGATGCCAATAGAAAACCGTACATGATATAAAGGTGCGGGTTTTTTTTAATACATATGTATACAAAGTTCTTTCAATTGATAACAAAAAATACACAAAAAGTAATTAATTATGCAAATTAGGTAATTACAGTTAATTATGTATTTATGATATTATTATGCAAATTAGGCATGAGTAATTTTGGGTTTTTTTTTCAATATTTAATGAACGTCTGTTCATTCATCATAAATTTTTTAAGAATGATCCTTTATGAGGTTGAATAAATGAACTGCGGTTAATTATTTAAAAACAATACAAAAAATAAAAAGTTTGACATTTTGACGGTGTCTGGAATATAATTTTCATTTTTACTGTAAACATGGTATGTGTTACCATTACTCAAAGCCAAGTCCGAAAAGTAAAAATAAAAATTCAGTTGCAATGAGACCTTAAATTAACATTTTGTCATCACGATTAACATGGGAGGACAATCGGTAAATGGAACAGCTATTTTACTGTACCGCGTGTACAAAAGTAGTATGGCCTTGGACACACACAATGGCTTAGCGCTATTGTGGTTTGGAAAATTACTCCCTAAAAATATCATTGATTAATGTTTTGCTTCAACAAGTTTTAGGGAAGTGCTTCATTCGTTGTCGACGGAAATAATTTACATGCTAAGAAAGATTAGTATTTCAGCTAAATGGTGGTAGGTAGGTCCCTTTACTTCAATAGGCCTATATTTACTGACTTATGAGCGATCTTCAAAAATCCATAAAAACAGGCAGTAGTTCTTAAACAAAACAATTTTTAATTTTGGGGGACCCGATGGTAGCCTCGGGAAGGCTTCACACACCATATATTAAAAATTCAAACAATTTGGATAAATGAAGCATATGAAGAAATTCATTTATCGACATGGATGTTTTCTAAAAATTGTCAAATTTGAAAGGCGCCCTGTTCAATTCACTGTTATGCTTGCATGCACAGTGTAGCAGAATTATTGTGCAGCCACTGTGACATACCTAGTATTAGTTTTATTATTAAAACTTTAAAGTTATTCCCATTGTGTAAGTTATTTGCTCGGTACTTTCTGTAATAATGTTATTTTAAAACATTATTTGCTCTGTATTTGCTGTAATCCTTTTGTTCTCATTTCAGAATGATTGCGTATTTCACCATGATTGCGTTGTGCAAACGATAGGTATATTTAAAAAGATACACTACCTGCAGATCAAGTAATATTTGACGAATAACGGAGATTATTGTTGAATCCTACAAAAACACCAATATGTCTTCGGCAACATGAATACCCAAACGCAATCTGATTCCTCCAAATCCTTCGGGCAAATCCTTCCCTTTTCACCCATGGATTGATAAAATGGAACCGAAATAACACGGGAAACAAACAAATCACATATCAGCGCGATTGGCGGCGTGGAGTGGTTTCATCTTTATTTAGTTCTTTATGCCATGTTCAAAAATAAATGTGGGTAGTAAGTAGTATTGATGAACAAGTGGAAATGAGAATTTGGCGGCTAATATGCAACTAGCAATATAAGCTGTAAGAATGCAGTTTCGTTGCAAAAAAGTGCTCATAGAACTCATTACTTTCGTAACTCTGTAATTTTAGAGGAACTATAATTTGATAATATCAAACGATAAAAGACACGTCAACGGATGAAAGCATGTATTGTGTTTAATATCTTTGCGTCTAGACGTCGCATGGGAGTAGTTTAAAAATATGTCATGAAATTGAGCAAATAATATAGCAATGGCTGTGTATAATTTTGTTAACTGTATTTTCCATGGACCTATTCGTGTTACTAATAACATTCATGTTACTAACAAAATGTATTATTTTTAGACATATAGTTTTCGTATGCAACAAGTATCATAGAATTGAGAAACAATGTGGTTCCTGCTAACGTTCGAAAGAATTCTGACATAAATTTAACGTAGATCTTAAAAACGCAATCTCTTTTGACTGCGGTGCAATACTTTTTAAAGACACCTTTCACAAGCTACTATAAATACCTAGGAAAATTATATTAATTTGAAGTTTGTTACTGACATCCTAAATACTTGCAGATATAGACATTCTTGAGTTGCATATTGGTAAAACAAGCATTTTCTATCGCTAATATGCTTATCAAAATGGTACCCGTCGGCTTTGGTGTTTTTGGACAGACTGTTTCTTCCAAATGTTACATTGGATCTTTCAGAAATGAGTTGAATGTCCAGTTCATGTACTTTATAACATTAATCTACCAAGGTGGATCTAATGTTTCACTTTTAAGTGGTAGTCTGGTCCATAATCACCACAAACTGATGGACATCGACAATGATGATTACCCGATTCAAACAGCTCAATCTAGCATCCTATGTATGTAAATAATTATATAAAGTACAAGCTCGTAATAGTGCAAAATGATAAAAGAGTTCATGGTCGATATGACTAATTAAGGAAATCTAAATGGTGAATCAATGAATTGAAACAATGCAGGAGGCGGAATCTACGACGTAAGTATAAATGCAAATGGCAAAATTAAATATATGGCGCCAAGAACAGGAATAATTAAAGGAAAAATTAAATATATTGTCTGTCAATAATGTTTGCCAGCTGATCTTATCTCGCTGTCTTTCATCTTAAATTCAAAGTTGATATAAATAAACTAAGTTACTTTATAGTAAAATACAATAAAAATTTGCTTGCATGTTTCTCGGTACATTGTGAATTATGAAGAAAGATGTGAGATAAAGAAAGGGAAAAGAAAACGAGAGAGAAAGGGGGAAACAAAATGAGGATGGATTGAAAGGCAGAAGACAGGACAGACAGACAAAGAGAGAGGAACAACGAATCTAAAAGATGCGATACGAGGAAGTATATACCATAACTAATTATGGCAAGATATTGTGTCCGAAAGTCAAAGCCAATCCTAGTAGTAGTAATGCAGTCGCATGCACAGTTGTCTGTACTTGGCCCTTTCATTCTTCGTTTTTCCTTCTTAATCCGTTGATTAACCTTGATTTCTTCAAACCTCACAAAAGCCACAGCAAACTACTTACTGCAAACCCTTGGCTACTATTTTTGCAGTAAAAGGTAAAATGATGATGCAGGTATATCAGAGTGAATTGGTAATTGAATAGTACTCTCTGTGTGGCCTTGATTAAGGAGAATAAGAAACAAATACAGGCAGCTGGATTAATCACAAAAATACTGGGGCAAAGTCATACAACAACAGAAGAATGAGTATCGTTAATATTCAAAGTACACAAACTTATAAAGGATGCGGCGTTAGCTGAAAACAGACTGTGTCAGGTGGTGTTTTAGAACGTTGAAAGAATATATAGTACAAAAGTGACTCTATGTTGTCACTGATGTAAGGGTTACTTAATAGTGGTTATTGTCTTATGAAATAATGAGATGGATGACATTGATAATGGGACTATGTCAGCTGGTATTCAACAAGGCAACGAACGCAAGGTTCTCTGTGAGGTCATCATCCTCTTCCATACAAAATAAATAAATAATTCTTTACTATTATTAACTTGTGATGACTTGACATCGACAACCCATCCATTTGATCTGGTTACACTTGAGTTGGAATAATTATAGTATTTTAATTGGTTATCGTTCACTACGTCCCATCTTTTGCGTGTACTTGATGTTAAGGTCTCTTCAGTTATTATATAGATAATTGAAAACACAAAAATGTAGCACAATTGTAGACACTAACTTTGACCATTTCCACAATCACAACATTCACAAACTTCTTGATATTGAACCCGGACCGGATGGTAAATGAGTATGATCGGGATAAGAAAATAAACACTCGATTTGTAATCGGTGCAATCATAATCGGCAAAATCTCATCTCAAAAGATGGACCAAGTAGTCTGATTGACAAGGTGGTCAAGTATGCAAGCAAGTAATCAAGCAAACAATGAACCAAGCAAGCAATCAAAATAGTGAATTTATAAAACGATTCAATAATGTCTATATAAATACCCATGACCAGAGAGGCAGTGCTGGGAAAATATAGCTTTGAACTATAAACCTATTTTAATAGCAACGTCCAACGTCCCTCTCAATAGTAGTTAAAATACACAAGTATTCACTTGTAGTAATTGCGGATATGAAAAAAAAAACCATACATTTCAGGATATTTCACAATTTTTCATTTTAACAAGTTCCCTCTAATTTGACATTCACTGTTAAAATTGAATTCATTAGTTCACCGCCATTAATGCATGATTTAAAGAACGGAAAAGAAATACGCAATAGATAGTGAAGAATTTGCTACATCGCATTCTTCAGAGAAGTACACTTTTCCATTTAAACTTAAAACCTTGCAACGAGAACTTAAAAAGTAGTGTCAATTAATCAGTAAATCTACCTTTAAGTGTCAATCTAGAACACGTATCAATTTCTAGGCTTTTATCCCTCAAGGCAAGACCAAAGGCCCGTCATATATTGCAACATTTTCACACCCATAATAACAAGAATAGAAGCGAAGAGGCAGGAAAGTAATAATGAAAGCAGCGAGGTAAATTGGCAGTATGTTTTAATTCATAAAACAGGCAGGTGTGTTTATTGTTCCTTTTAATTGCTCATAACTAGGCCACATGCTCTTCACAGGTTGGCTTTCACCTGTTCCGTTGACAATAGTCAGTTAGCCAATTCGATGCTGGGAAACCTTTATAAGGGAAGGTATCTCTGTATATTATGTTTGTTTATTTATAAGTGATGCTTGAAAGAAAACGCACAACTGCAAGGTGTTACTGATTATAAATCCAATTCTTCACATACAGCAGAAGAAATTGACGTGCGTAAAATGAGACACTGTTCTATTATGAATTAGATCATTTGCAAGCAAAGGTTAAACACATTCAGAAATGATAAAATGAAGTCACTGTTGTGACTTTATCCGATAGGGGATTTGACTTATGTAATACAGTAAGTCAAAGAATTAAGGTACCAGTTATGTTCACCCCTGTATATCATAAACAAAGACAAATATGTCAAAATTAAAACAAGCAGCCAATACCGGTACTCTTTAACTTTGATTTAAGACCTTATTTGTTGAAATTGGTTGAGAATTAAAGAAACGGTGATCTAAAACCTAAGGAAGAAACGAAATCAAAAGTTGCATTTTTGTGTTCTAGTCAATGAACGCACTGCGCTAGTTTTAACATGCTAAGCAATGGAAGCACTGCGCTAGTTCTCTTGTTCAAGAACGCTTTGTGTACAAATCAATAGGGCATGCAATGGAGCAAACTGCCGCTTTTGAATTTGCATCTTCCTTGGTTTCTGGATCGTCGTGTTTTTATTTCTTGAACGATTTCAACGAATGTGGTCTTTCTTGCAGCAAAGTTTTCAAAAATGTTTTTGAATGCTGTAAAAACCTTGTATACCCTATATACCTATAACCCGACATTTAAATGTTTTCTGTGTTGCATGTGTTGTGTTTGCTGACTAATACCAAGGAAACTGTCTCATGGATATATACTTTTCCTTCTGGGACACTCTGTATTATAACAAAATATATAATTGATATTTTGATAATACCTAGGAGTTGTCATTGGTGGAATGCGTTTTCAACAAAGTGTTGTGTTTCGCCAGCTGTGGGAGAATTTCTGTTTTCTACCATTACAATTGTACTTTATAGGGTGAATCGTCACCCGAAGGTGATTAGAGAAAGATGGTGCATTCACTGATCAAATTTCTTTGTTTTCATAATTTGCTCCAAATACCTGACCATTTCCTCCGATTAAATACCGATCAAAATGTCTTGCCTTAATCCTAAACCAATGGGACATAATTACAAAATGTAGGCACACTTTTACCCAACCTAAGTCCTTGCATGTTCTATCAACAACCCAACAGTTGCGTTGCAACTATTGCTTTCTTCAGTTTTAGTAACTGCAATGCTGCACCCATTCACCAATCACCGTACTTGACGTTTTTCACCAAGGTAGCATCCGGGCATATTTTATATTCCGTCGGGAGTATAATTGCCCATAAGATACTCTATTGCTAACACCGTGAGCTCCTCTCTGTATTTCGCTACTAATTTGCTCCAAAAGTCAAAGGACCATGCAAATAAATGAAAAATAACATAATCCTATCGAATGAAGTCACAACAGTGACTTCATTTTATCATTTCTGAATGTGTTCAACTTGCAAATGATTTAATTCATAATAGAAGAGTGTCTCATTTTACGCACGTCAATTTCTTCTGCTCTTTGTGACGAGTTAGATTTATTTCATTAGCACCCAATACGGCTGTTTGTTTCCTTTCTAGCAACACTTAAAAATAAACAAACAAATATAAGGAGATACCTTGACCCTCTAAAGGTTTCCCAGCACCGAATTGGCTAATTGACTATTGTCAACGGAACAGGTGAAAGCCAACCTGTGAAGAGCATGTGGCCTAGTTATGAGCAATTAAAAGGAACAATAAACACACCTGCCTGTTTTATGAATTAAAACATACTGCCAATTTACCTCGCTGCTTTCATTATTACTTTCCTGCCTCTTCGCTTCTATTCTTGTTTTATGGGTGTGAAAATGTTGCAATATATGACGGGCCTTTGGTCTTGCCTTGAGGGATAAAACCTAGAAATTGATACGTGTTCTAGATTGACACTTAAAGGTAGGTTTACTGATTAATTGACACAACTTTTAAGTTTTCTATAATTATGTTTTAAATCAACCCTCTGACAAATAGTGCCATTTTACAGCCTTTTTGATTGGTTAATTTAATTAATTACATAGTATATTCATATGAGGGACCAATTAAAATACAGCTTATAAATGTTTAAGCCGGGTTCTCGTCAGCCCTACCGCCATTCTTACCATCTTGCTGATTGTCTTCTTATAACCAATCAGCAGGTAGTAGTTATTGGGTTAAAATGGAAAACTGTGCTTGCCTCAAGAATGTGATGTAACAAAATCCACACTACTTATTGCTTTCTTGCCTTCTTTTTTCCCGAACTCATGCACTTAAACATGTCTGATAGGCACTGAACTAATGAATCCAATGTAAACAGTGAGTCAAATTAAACAGAACCTGTGAGGTTCAAAATTACGATCTACTTAAAAATTGTCATCTATTATGAAATTATTATTCGTTGCGACTGTTCATATCCTGCCAGTTGATGGGAATTTGATTCGATAGACAACTTGAAAACTTGCATTAAACTCGATTTTGATTAATTGATTGATTTATTGATTGCTTCATTGCTTGCTTGCTCTATTGTTTGTTTGCTGGCTTAATTGATCAACAGGACAAAAAACCTGAATCATTGCCAATATAGACAAATCCAACGAGCCAAGTCATGGTCAGGATTTGGTCGGCCATTTTCGGGTCCCCGCATGCACCAAACAGGTGTTGCAGTGGCGTAGCCAGTGGGGGGCAGGGGGCCGGTGCCCCCCCCCCCCTGCTCGTCATGGCCGTCGGTACATGTAAGGCCGTCAGTAGACGGAAGGTGTTGTTGAAAAAAAAAATTCGTTCACAATAGACTAATTTTCACCCAGGGTGACAGGAAAAAGGGGAGAATTGTAAAGAAAATGATGAAAAATTGTGAATTAAATGCCTATTATCCTTCAAGGCCGCATCATTCATCTATAGCGGCAATATAGTGATACATTTCAGTGTCATCCAGTAACCACAGAGTTGCATAACCACTTTTGATTTATTGCGTATTTTGTTCAGTACAATGAACCCTTTTCTCTAATTGAATCTTAAGAATTTGTCTTTTTCTACTGATAATAAGTAAATGTGTTTTAAAGTGTGTACTTCCAAGGTCAAGTACAACAAACTAGGTTATAGAAGTGACATAATTTAATTCATCAATATTCAAGCTCTTAAGCAGTAAGATAAGAAATTTGGTGTCACCATAGATTTTTGATAATCTATGGTGTCACCTCATTTTAAAGACACATACATATTTTATTCAATAGCATTATGCAACTAATGTACCAGTTGCCTACCATATAGAGTTCAAGGACACTTAAGAAATGAATTTTCCATCAATTCGATTTTTGAGTTGAAAGCCTTGTGGTTCGTCTTCTTCTTACCATGTCCACACATGCTAGATATTGTGTTTCAACCAGAGCCACACAGTTCTTAGCAACAATATTATCTGCAAGGTTCCTGCTTTGCATTCTTGCTCCAATAGTCATCCTATTTTGGAAGTTGATCACTCTTGACATTCCTTTCTTAACCAGTCCACTAGCATTAGTTTATTTCTTGACCCAGGTGATCCTTCAAAGCATTTTTTGCCAACACCATAGTTTGAAGGCATTGATTTGCTTGTAATCAGCCTTTGACATGGTTCACAACATATAGGTGTACTTTGCAATGAGAGAGCTTAGCTTGTATCTATAGAGGCCCTGCATGAAATTATCGATTGGCTCCAAACAAAGGATTTGAGCCAGTGTCCTTCACCATAGTTATGGCGGAGTGCAGTCCATTCAATCAAATGTTGTCATCAACCTAGTCGTAGTGTAGGGTTATGTGTGTGAGACGAACTGTCACGGTAGATTGCAATCATGCTTTTGTTGAATGCATTTGAGTAGTCCGCCATATTTACGGGATGATACGTCACATGCAAGGCCTCTATTGTGTCTTAACTGCCTCAGTGATGCCTCTAACCAGAGAAGATCTTACATATCACATGAACTCCAAAATAAGCCACAAAATACATACAAGTGTAGGTTAAGTAATCAACTTTATTTCCTCCTCATTCATAAACAAAATAATTAAAAGTAAATGTGATACAAAAATCATATTATATGATTCAAGCTTCAGTAAAATGATAACATAATTTTCATTTTCTATTATTCTTCTGTACATAATTGATACTATGTAATATGTACATATTTCATATGCAGTATTTTATACAAAGTCCACATAGAGGATACAATACATTTTGTTTATATTGTTTATAGTGAATAAAACTCATACAAATTACATTAATCATACATAATCAGTTTTCAGCCAGGTGACTTTTCAAGGGGGCACAATTGGAAGAAAATGGGCAAAAAAGGCTTAAAAATTTAGATTCTCACTGCATC
Source organism: Amphiura filiformis (assembly GCF_039555335.1). Classification (NCBI taxonomy): domain Eukaryota; kingdom Metazoa; phylum Echinodermata; class Ophiuroidea; order Amphilepidida; family Amphiuridae; genus Amphiura; species Amphiura filiformis. The sequence continues at coordinate 1,770,109 of NC_092643.1, forward strand.
CCACCAGATGGAGGTGGGCAAGTAGGGGGCCATGCCACTCTACATTATGGGTATATGATTAACATAACTGCACCTAGAGGGGTATTCTTGGATTTTGGTGGGGTTCCCATACTCATACAAGCCTATTAGGCAGGACAAGCAGAAACTCCTGGATAGAGTATGAATATCACATCATTTCCCCAAAATCCCCAAAAGGATCCATTTTGCTGTATATCTTGGAAGCAATTCTGTTCGAAGTGTCTGTAAGCCACAGAGAGCAAATAAAATTGTATATATTTATGAAAAGTCCAAGAAAGGGTACATAGGATATTGGGGTCTTTCTGTGATCTTAAGGTCCCAAATAGCTCACATAGGGGTAATTTTCACAGTTGTAGAGCCATTTAGTGTCATTGTAGCATCCATGGTGCATCAATAACACAGATCATGACCTAGTCCCCTAAACATCTCGACTGCACAGTGCCAGAAGTGGGTAAGTGCAATAGTTGCCATGTGTAGCTGCCATGTGTAGATGAGTACAATACATTGTGTGTAAATTGCCAAATATTCACAAGGCAGCTATTACACTTACTCATTTCTGGACTTAGGGCACTAGGATAAGATACAGTTTACTGCCCAGGCGTAAGTATGGCGACCCAACCAAGATCCATTAATCCTCCCCTGGGTAAACGCTATCTATTGAATATATAATCAGTTTGCATACATTGTTACGAGTTTGGCAGATTGCCAAATAGTGATTTGTCCCTTTGTATTCAGAGGGCAGGAGATGAGACGGTAGAGAGCTAGAGGGCAGCATATCAATTACTTAACAGCGATTCAAGATTCAAGATTGATTGTATTCAGCAGGATAAGTGAGTGGAACAGGGCAGCATAAGGGTGCACTGTCTGATCCCCTAATCTTTAAATCAATAGATTCACGCTTAACATGAATTTAAGAAAGAGATGAATCGCCATTTGGCATTCTGCAAACTCATAACAGTGAGGGAGAATGCGATTTAGTATACATTATGTCCATGGAGAGGAAAATAGGGCACTGCTGGATAGCTCCTACAAAAGTTACAAAATACAATGTATTTCATAGCTATTGTAAGTGAGATAGCTTGTAAATTGTGTTTTGTTTATATGGCACTTCATTTTTTTCAAATTGATTTTTAACTGGGACAGGTTGCGGATAATGTCCAGTAAATTATACTAGTATAATATTTATATGAGTTAACGTACATATGGAATGAATAATGAATAAGGTAAGGGGCTCATATACATAACACCCATAAATAAAAACAGCGGATACATTAATTTTAATGTCAGATTATGTTGTACATAAATGCAAATGACAAATTATGTTATACATAATTTAGATAGTTAAATAATATTCTTTGGGTTACAGGAATTGATACTGCTGTGATACAAAATATACACATTTATCTTGTTTTAAGGGATCAGATTTAATAAAACATATCCCTTCAATTTTGTTCAAAGTCGCCTTTTTTTACATGCATTTAATACTTGTCCATAGTTATACTAAAATCACTACCTGATATTGGTAAGCTTAAGGGGGTACTACACCCCTGTGGTAAATTTGTGACTATTTTTGAATTTTTCTCAAAAATAACAACACCCTGGTAATAAAAATTATGTATATTATTGGGGCAAGGAATCCAATTACTACACTGAAATTTCAGTGACTCAAGACAAGCGGTTCAGTATATATGATAGGAAATGAGGTACATGCTAGCGGTACCTTATTTCTTATCATAAATAACAAACCACTTGTCTTGGGCCACTGAAATTCCAGTGTAGTAATTAGATTCCTTGCCCCTATAATATACGTAACTTTTGTTACCACTGTGTTATTAGTTTTTGAGAAAAATGCAAAAATAGACACAAATTTAAAGGGTGTAGTACCCCCTTAAATTAATGGCCTTCATGAAAATTAAATCATGATTAATTAATCAAATTCAGGATCTCAAACTTATTTCCAAAAGTTCAATAGCTGAGGGAAAAGAGAGTCCCTTCATGTTTTTATCGATTGACTTCAAAGAAAGGCTTCAAACTAGAGTCCCTGACCATGATGCAGTCTATTCAATAAACTGCTGGGATCAACCTATGGTGCAAGTTTTACATTTTCTGTGGAATAAATTGGTTAGCATTGAAATGAGCAGAACATTTGGCCATGACTGCGGCTAACAACATCACATGAAGGGCTTCTATACTCGTAATGTGTCTTTTATTTTCAATTTGATAGATTTTTGTCTGTAAATACCAGTTCAGTCGGCACACTGAGTATCCAAATAATCAAAATACAGCTATATTTTGTCCTGGATTTTTGTTTTCTCAATCTCATCTGATATTTTTTCAATCTGACAAAGTCCCTTTAACTTATCAAAATGATTTTGCAGATATTGCACTGCTATTACAGTTCATACATACATGTAGTACAAGACAATGTTAAAAAATGACATTGATTTTCAATACTGCTTTCGAGTTCCATCATAATTCAGAACATGCCATAAAACTGACACAAAACAATAATGCACTTGAGCAAATTGATGTCACATTTTGAAGGTAAAATCACTATTTTTTACAGGTGACCTGTTTTAAAAAGCCACTTTACAACATCATGTAACTCACACAAATTGGGTTTCCCAGTGCCCGAGGTTTATAAATAGCACTTTTATGTTGATACAAGAACAGCATTCTGACATAGCATACATGGTGTGAGTCCCCAATAGAGGGAGCACTGAGGCTCACTTAACAGTCATTCTACAATATTTAACTCTTCACACGGATGTCGACTGCAGACGACAAGTTTCAAATTTTGTTTTAATTTTTCAAAAATTTCAGAATTGTAAATATTTATGACCATATTTGGAATCGGCATGACAAATGCATTAAAATGAGTATAAACAAGCCTAGTATTGGTTCAGTGGTTCTTAAGATAGCTCTTGATATTTTGAGAAAATATCTAAAAACGTGGACTTTTTATGTTGAAGCCTATGGCTAGCATTCAGAGCATTACTGTACTGCTTTTAAATTTTCATTTCAATGGGAGGGGGGAGAATAAGCGATGCACTTCTGTTTCCTTTTTTAGCTTGTTTTTGTTCACTTACTGCATAATCTGTGTACAACACACTGTCACTACTTGAAAACTTGAAAAATAATCATATGAACTAGATTTTTATTTTACAGGGTCATTATTTAATTCCAGTTTTTATCAAAACCTTTTTCAACAACCCATATGTTATAAATAGTCTAGTCCAACATTTTATATCAGTCTTTCTATACTGGGCTATTCCATTTAAAATCCACACCACCCCTTCCACAGAGGGAGTATGAGTTTCGAATAGGGTAGCTTGAATTTGAAATACTCACTCCAGTTGTGGAAGAGCCATATGTGGTAAAGCCATAGTCCAGGGGGAGTATGAGTTTCAAAATTATTAACTCTGACCAATTACATTTGAAAAACATACTCCCTCTGTGGAAGATTCTTCCAAAATCTTCCACAGGGGTAGTGCGGATTTCAACTGCAATAGCCTAATTTGTGCAATCTACTGTATCTATTTTCAAGGAATTCTGAGCATAACATACTCTCTTGTAAATGTAACTGTTATGTTATGTTTGATATTTGTGTAAGCTTTGAAAATGTGCTTTACTGGTTTTTTTAAAATTATTATTGTGGAAATTTTTTTTATTGTAAAGTGCCTCTTTCGATGTATGAATCAGGTCGAAAGTGATGGCCACTTAACTGTTAACCCAGCATACACACAAAATGTTTACCACCATTTGTTTACAAATTACCAAAACATTTTAATAACATTTAATGTCAGGTTATAAAATGTCCATAATACTGAATAAATTGAATTGAATTAAATAATACTGATTGCAATGAAAGGTTAGATTTATTAGGACTAGTATTTGTGTTAGGGTTAGAAAAAGTGTTTGGGTTAGTAAGAGATTTTGATATTGAGATTAGCATGATTAGGCTAAAGGAAAAGATCAAGTGCTGTACCATGGTGAATACTGCTATTATGTTTCTCTGATTTTCATCACAAGTATGACAGTAGGTACAGTGGTGCTGCCACGGGTAGGCGTGGGTGGCAAATGCCCCCTCCAGTCAGAACTCTTGCCCCTCCCAGTTAAAACCGAAAATTACAAACAAATGTCCACTTTTTGCAGCAATTTTGCGCAAAATTGGTTGAAATTCACATTGCCCCCCCCACCCAAAAAAATTTCAGGTACTGAATTCAACATACTTAATAGCCATTCTTTGATGAATTATCCATCAGCGTAAGCATCCTCTTCCAGAGTAATTATTTGCATGAAGTTGGATCGAAACTCAAAAATCAATAGAAGAAAGATTGTCTTGGCATTCAGTTTCAATGATTGCAACTTTTATTCTACTTCTTTATCATAAAGTGAAGCAACAGAGGGTATGCAATACGACATTACCCTCATTTAAATAAAATTCTGTACTCCGTAAGGTACCACAGGGCAATTTGCATGATAATACAATAAAACAGGTGATAGGTATGAATGGTTGTGGAATCGATCTAGAGACCTGTCCCTCTATCATCGTAAGCTATTTTAGAACTGTCCTCCAATATGGTTGCCATTTCAATCGGTATACTGTTCCAGTTAGTTTATTGTATACACTCTATAGTTTTGAGTGGAAAAATGTTCAGTTTACCCTCACAACTTTGGCCTATTGCAACAACTTTTATTGCCAATCATGCAAGTCATTTGAAGCAATAGAAGCACTAATAAAGTCAAATATAAGGCAAGGCGGGGGTTCCAAGATGAAAAAGTTGTCAAGTGTAAAATATATTTATTATATTCATTTTATCCATTTTACTTTTAGGCACTCACATTTTCAATTTAGCTGCATTTTTTCAACTTCAATAAACATTTCATTTGGAAAAGAATCAAGGTCTGCAAAAAAGATGGAAATTTACGTAATTTTGGGTTTTTACAGGGCGAGCGAGAGTTCTGACAGGGGGCATTTTCCCCATGCCCCCATGGTGCCACCACTGGGCTTGGGAAAAGTGCTAAAGCCTGGTCCCATCAGAATCAAAGTGTGTTCCCTCACTGAATACAGATAGATAATACAAAAGGCACATACAAGTACACAGAGATTCTACTTCAAAATCTTGCCTTAGGCCTACCAGTGATATTGCCTATTTATGAATGGCTTGAGCCTGCATATCAGGGCCCAAGTGTGTTTCCATACTGAAGACAGCTAAGAGACACACACATCATAAGATTCTACTTTAAAAATCTTGCCTTAGGCCAACCAGTGATATTGCCTATTTATGAATGAGCAATGCAAGAAGATGGTGATAGGCGTATTACTTCTAATCCCGCTATTTACCAATCATCTCAGCTCCCTATTTTTAGACGGTTCATTCATAATTAAACGCTGGCATACTTTTATCATCACAATCAACTTCTCAAAGCAAAGCAAAAATATATAACTCATTTTATATTCACGATACATTTACTTTGTAATAAAATAAGTACAAAATGAAAATGGTAGCAAATATTGTGAAAACTATTAACAACTATACATACAGTAGGTTTGCAGAAAGTCACTTTCATTAATTAAAAATATTAAACATATCTTGTGAAATCAGAGCGCAGTATAAATTCAGATGTTTTCTTCAGCATGATGTACGGTTTGGTAGTCAAATCTAATTGAATGGCAAGCGTTTTAAAAGTACAACAAAGCGGCAGTTAATGGCAGACAGCAGTTAGTCAGCCAATCATCAAACATACACATACATATTCCTCTTGTATGGATCATTAGGTGACTGATTCTATGTGTACTGAAAGTACGGTCAGTATTCCAATGTGAAACAATGGGCCATGCCTGTTGAAATCCATACGCCCCCTATGGAAGACATGACCTTAATCTCCCACACAGGAAGTGTAGATATCAAATGGAGTCCCCCGTTCCGGTAACCCCATTTGAAATTTACACTCCCTGTGTGAGAGATTAAGGTCATGTCTTCCATAAAGGGTGTATGGATTTTAACTGGAATAGCCCATTCTGATCCAACCAGGTCAAAGGCGTCAATTGTGAAATGAGGAACATAACCTCAAACAACCTTTGACCTCTGTATGTGACCTTGGATACCACCAATACCTGAAGGTGCCCACAGGTACAACCCAGATTTGGTTGCATTAGGATTTAAACTGTTCATGAGAAAAGATTTTAACCAAAAGTCTCCTGTGGATACTCATCAGGTGCAATACTACTGGTGCACCATAGCTAAAGTAGGTACTCTATAGGTACACTGGAGTGTATACATCAGAGGATAGGTAATCCAGAATCATATTGACTGCTCAGTGCCAGAAGCAGATAAGTGCAGTAGCTGCCATGTGAAAATTTGGGCATTTACACAAGGTAGCTATTGCACTTACCCACTTCTAGCAATAAGCTGTTGATATAGGAGATAATCTACAGGGGCACTTAGTACTCTGCTGAATGGATACACTGTTGGTACTTTTGAAGGTACATTGTGGGTACTTCTTTGAGGTATACACTGGAACCATTGTGGTCTATACGAAGGAACCTTATTATAACAAAACCCCTACAAGAGGGAATTTGCCTGTGCACTTCTTTCATCTACCACTCTCTAGACAACATGGTCTATTTATGGACAATGTGATGAAGTCACCTAATTTAGTGCATGATCTAATTTTGAAATACAAACAACATCGGCATGTTAAGACAGCATGAAACCAATCACATTGGCCCACATAGTTATGGTACAAAATTCTTTTGAGTAAAAAAGTTTTCATTTCAAGCTTTGATGTCAAGATGATTATTTTACATTATGAAGAAATTGCCAAAGAAATTGTTGTTTTTCTTCTGATATCTGGTTGACTCATAAAGTTCTCACTAAGTTTCCCACATAGTTAAGGTACAAAACAGTTTTGACTAAAAAAGTTTTCATTTCAAGCCTTGATGTCAAGATGATTATTTTACATAATGAAGAAATTGCCAAAGAAATTGTTGTTTTTCTTCTGGTATCTGGTTGCCTTAGAAAGTTCTAAGTTTCCCAAATGTAAGACCTGTAAATCACCACGACATTTAGCTTATAAGTTGTAGAGACAGAGGTCATGTGACCCAGTCAAGCAAAATGGGGTAAAAAAAAAGAATTTATAATTGAGCACTTCGTGAAATAACATTCCAGCAAAAACAAAAATGTTTTTAAAATGTTACAAATGCATTATATGTTATGGGTTTAGCCAAAACATGTAAATAACATTTAAATGTTGGGTTGTATAAAGGGCATGAAACATGTTTTTTAAATGTTTTATGCGAACAAAAAAAAACCATTTTAAAATCTCTGTCAAAATGTTATTGTTAAATGAATTTAGCTGAGTATAACATTATGTTCAAATGTATTTTAGAAAGTTTACAAAAAATGTTTTGGAATGGTATTCAAATTGTTATACCCTTTATATAACCTGACATTTAAATGTTTAGGCAATGAAAAAAAAAACCCTTTCAAAACGGACCTTTCAAGTAGGGTCGGTCAGTCAGGCTTTTTTTTATTTTTAGAAATGACCCAAAAAATCACCAAAATCTGTAAATATTTTGCAATTTGGGAATATACACACAAAAAATTGGTCCTGAAATTTTAGGAAAATATTTTTTCCCAATTTGTTCAAAATCTGGGTCCCTCGAGCCCGTAGAACAGGGTTTTCCTTTTTCATCGCCTTACTGGGATTTACTTGGTTACAGTTTGATCTGATGCAATCTCAATTATACCTATATATGATGACTCCAGTTAACTCAAAATCAACTTTGCAACATCATCCTCTTTGGGCTTCCCCAGTTGAAATCCATACATCCTCTGTGGAAGACATGACCTACACAGTGGGTGTAGATTTGAAATAGAGTCCACACATTTAGGTAAGCCCATTTGAAATTCACACTCCCTGTGTGTTAGATTAAGGTTGTGTCTTCCATAGGGGGTGTATGGGTTCAAACTGGAATATCCTATTATGCATAATCGTTGGGCAGGAAAAACCTCCTATGAGTTTGTGGCCCCTGAACATGTTTAAAACAAAACTGCCAACAGGTTACATAAAAGGTTTCACTTTAAACATGTTCAGGGGCCAATAACACATAGGAAGTTTTCCTGCCCAGTTACACTGAGTTACTTATCCTCTTATCGTCTACAATCTTTGGAAATAAGTCTTGGAACGCTTGCGTGTAAAGAACAGAAAACTATCACCCCCTCTCCCCCGTGGAATGTTGGGAAATGCTAATTTCAAACTTCAACAGTTTTCCAAAGTGTTCCAATGTTGACAGAGGGGAAGGGTAAATAATTGTAAATGACCCATCCATAAACAAAACTGGCATAGAAAATGCAGTCATTGATATACCAAATGGCTGGAAATGGGACCAACATTTGTGGCACATCTTCGTATGGTCAGAAGTACAAAATCTTCAGAAAGAGCATGTGGTTTTTGAGCAAACACTCAAAATAGGCAAAAAGGTTGAAAGAAATTCAAGGTTATGCAAACCATCCATTTTGGCACTGAATAACACAATAATAATGGCTGCGTGGAGCACAAAAAAGTCAACTGCTTGTACAACTTGGTGCACAAATAGGTTTATTGCTAAGGATAAGCAAAGATGATTAAACCTTTTGTGCTCAAGCCCATGTAGTTAGCCCTTTAGTAGGGATGGCCAATGAACCATCAACTTGATTAGAACACTCCCATAGACATGCAGGGAGCTCAACTGTGCACTGCTTGCACAGACATTTCTAAATTGATCTCATTCTTTTATTTTTCAATATTTTTCTGTACAAATTGGGGAAGTTAATGCCAATTATATTTTGTAACTATCTTGCAAATTACAGCAACATAACTTATTTAATTTTCCTTTAAGTTCGAATCAAAATTGGTCCATCACCACAGTGCGCTTAATTGCCAGTGGCTGAGTTCAGCACTGCTCAAGAATGGCACAAAATATTCATGTCAATAATTTCAGGTGAAAACGTGGCCTACTGAGCTGAAATTTGGCAGAGTTGCCAGTAATACCTCTATCATACCCTCTGTACAAAGGTTAAAATATTGAACAAGTAGATCTCGAGTTAAAATTAAATCACCAGCTTCCCTTTGGAATTTTCATATTCCTTTCGAATCATGCTAAGAAGACACCTTTCTGAACATAAATGTGAAGTTTCGTGCTCATTTGATGTATTTTTCACCTGATTTCAACCCTAAACATTTTCTTATATTTATACCATCTGCACTGATTTGCTGCTAAACACGCACAGGAGCTGTACTTTTAAAATACGCGTCTAATCAATAATGAGTCTTTCACTCCATTGTTAAAGTATTGTGCTCCCTGTAGCATATAAAGTGACCAGGCCCTGGAGTGTGATGGTTTTGTAGCACATGACAGTATTCATTCAAGCCTATCAAGGTCAGTTATTAGCCACTTGCTGAATGGCTGGGCATTATCAGCTATCAAAGAGATACCTTATGCTACTGCCAATCACAATAGAGGTTAAACATTTTGTTAAAACCCCAGAAGTGATATCAGGACAAAGCTGTGCATGTTGGTACTTGATTGTTTGGATTCCTATGTTGAAAATCCCTTGTAGTACATTAGTATTTTTCTTATGTGTAGTGTATATAATTGTAAAAAAAAAGTTCACCTGGACTTTTGATTTTGTGCCACTTTGGCCATTATGGATGATTTTTGGCAAATGTTTTCTAAAAGCATGATTTGAGTGCCACGCTTAGAAGAAATACTTAATGCTATTGACTAGTAAAGTGCCATTTCATAAGAAACCCTTTGATACTTTCACAATATGCTTGTTTCATGTTTGCATATATATTAAAATAAAGAAATATAAAAGGTAAATATATGCTTATACCAATTTTGCTCACATTGCTATATTTAGACTTTGTCAAGTTATTTCGTTCCAATGACCGGTCAGAATGGGAAACTTTGAAAATTCATAATCCGAAAAGTTTTTGACCGATTTTGACCATTTAACCACCATAATACTTCTGTTGATGAGTTCTTTCCAGAAAACAATCTTTTGTAGCAATAGGGGCAACATGAAATTATGATGGTCATCCCTACGGCTTTAGTGCTCCAAACAAATGATAATATGCTTAGACACAAGGCAGTTGCCTTCATTTGTAAAGCCATATTATAACATTTCCAAAAAAAATAGATTAGTATTTTGTTTCCATAAAATGTTAGCTTTTACTGTTAGATATGCCCCTTTTAATTTTGAAGAGAAGAACTGAGGTAAATTAAAAAAAAAGAAAATTGAAATTTACTACCAGCACCAATGTCACCAATATGTATCACTCTGTCGGTCTTGCTACGGCAAGGTCCTTTGATGTGTGTATGACTATCCTGTATGTCAATGTACATACTGTGTTTATGAACATCATGTATGCGGTCCACTAACATTTCCATGGTAATAATTAAACGACAGTTCCTGCACGATTTTGACAAAACTACAGCACTAAAGTCTTGATTTTTGTAGGATGTGTTAGTGTAATAAAGTACATTACAATCACATAAAAATCAGAATTTTGAAAAATATTAAAGGTCCTAAAGTCCTCAGCAGATGTTACAATATGGCTTTTATGTTTCTCTCTCACTAAACCAGTTTAAGTCACATGCAGTGACTTGAACAGTCGGAATTTACAAAATTGATAAAAATTCAGTTTTTGGCAATTTTAGAACAAGGAGTTATTTGTGATGTTTATGAAAAAAGCATGAGATGTTATGATCAGGGACAAGTGATTTGCTCGGAACTTTTTTTCTGCGCAATCTCCGCGCAATTGGCTATTTTTTTCCTATGGGCACGGATACATGATTTGCACTGAAAAAAAGTTCCACGCAATCTCCGCGTAATTTGCTATTTTTTTCCACGCAAATCGCCTGTCCCTGGTTATGATCAAATTGATCTGATTATGCTACATTTATGGCATTGTTATAGACAAAATATTTTGTACATAAAAGTGGACTTTAATCAGCGAATAATGGTTCCATATTTTCCACATCAGAATCGGTCAGAGGTGCATCGACAGACTTTGCAGGGCTGCTTGTATCAGTGCCGGTATCCACACCCCTATCAACATCAGGGGTTGAGCTAAGGGCTTCGGCAAACCCAACCCGTCGCTCATCCCCGTGCTGCGGGGATGTCTCCGAAGATGCGCTTGCTGCTTTCCTCATATCCATTGCCATGGCGGCCATTTCTTCTATCGTAACGTTAGACGAGCTGCGTTTGTGAGTCTTTACTGTTTCTGTGGGGATCTCCAGTTCCGTTTTGCCGCTGCCCTGGTAACACTTATCGCTCATGTCCTGCATCTCTGTTGGGGAAAGAGGTCTCGGATTACTTACCCGACCCACTTTATCATCGTCCATTTTATCGGTGACATCTCCACTAGCTTCAATTTCCTTTGAGCCTCCTCCACCAGTTTCCTGTTCTCCGGCACTTGACTCAACATGACTTTCTTGTGATGGTTCCTCATCACCAATACTCTCTAAATTGTCATTTTTTATTTGGATTTGTTTACTTCCTTTCATCTCAGGTTCACTGTCCTCTTTGTTTACGCTTTCGTCGTGATGCACGGCAACGTCGATAACTGGCACACGTTGAGCTTTTACATCACTCGTCGCATCCTCCTCCTCGGCAACGTGACATGTTCCATCATCCCGCTCTCCGCTCGTTACCTGCTCTGATTTCTCATGTGGCGTAGCAGAATATTTTTCCAATCTCGCTCTGCTACCACTCTCATCCCCATCATCGTTGGCAGTTTGCACATATGCATCATCATCTATAGTTACTTTACTAACCTCTGCGGTTTCCTCGGCAGACGTCTCGCGTACGTCCTGCGGTCTCATTTCGCTAGAGCCTCTCTCTAGTTTCATTTCTTCGATGTCCCATTTCCTCCTACCAGCGCCATCATCATCCTCATCGTTGTCGTCAGTTTTAGCATCTCCTTCCTCCTCCCTGTGTCTCTCTTTAATTCTGACATCCTCTGCCTCTAAACGCCATAACCTTGGACCGCTCTGGTCTCGAGTTTCAACGTGCTTGAGCATACGGTGATCGAAATGCTGAATGGATAGCTGTAGGTAAAACAGAGAAAGAAATACAAGAAAATATGTAAATAATAAGGCAATCATCACAGGATGGCAAATACACTAATGTACAGGTGGAATTTTTGTGAGATCAATTTTTCACGCATTGCCAATTTTGAACTGTTTCAGTTATTTTTAAATTTGTGATTCTATGCTTCCTTACACAGACCTATACACAAAAAAGAAATGTATTCACACATTCTTCTTAACCCCATGAGAACTACCTGCTGATTGGCCAAAATGAATATTGCGTCAAATTTTGAACCAATCAAGGAGGGTATTAAAAAGATCATCTACAAATGCAAATTTGACCTTAAAGCCTAGACATAATTGGCAATTGAAATGAACATTTCAAGTTATTAACCAATCAGAAATGTTGTTAGATGACCAGTAGTGTCCAGGTGGTTAAAATGCGAAAAATAAATGTAGCACAAAATTTCAACTTTTACAGTATTCCTGAACAGTGTTTGAAACGACTGAAGTACAAGTAAATCTCCCGCTTTCTCATCAATGTAGGATTAAAAAGAAATGACTGATAAGAAAGGATTTAAGTTAACAAAAAAATGTTTCAAACAAGCTGATAAATGATGTTGGCAATGTTTGAAAGACACATGTTACAATTTTTGGTGTGGTTCTAAATGTTTGATTGCTGTTATTTTCAAGGTTGACTCAAGCAATAACAAAAACAACAACACCATATATATCTATTTGTAGAGGGACTAGCTTGTCATGTGGGGGTCGGACAGTTGGGATTTTCTATAGCTAAATTACCCTAAAAAATCACAAAAAGCTTGAAAAGCCTGAAAATATTTCGCAAACATATTTTGAACATTTCAGCCCAATAATGGCTGGTAGTAATTGCATACACCTAACAAAAATTCCCCCAATGCAAAATCTGTGTCCAAAAATTTCTTGCAGATTAATTCATTTAGCACAAATATCGCCAAATTTGAATTACATTCTGGTACACCAGAACAAAATAACAACACAGTGGTCTATGGAGCAGTGTACTAAACATGCATAACTTGCAAACGCAAAATCAGAATCACTGAAATTTTGGGAATAAGCTTTTTTCATGCATATCTACTGAAAAATGTCATAAAAAGAGGATGCTATAATCACAAAATATTTCTTTAAGATGAATACAAACATACCCAGTATATATGGTACAGTGGTTCTTGAGATAGCTCTTGATATTTTGAGTAAATGCCTTTGACTTTTAATATAAGCCTATACTATGGCTAGCATGCAAAGAATTAAGCACTCAGTGCCCTGCAGAAGCGCTAGAGTACAAGCATAATGGGAGTCCTTCCCCCTTCTCTTTTCTTCTGCTAATGTTCTTTAATGTGACCAAATACAAGTGATAAGCTAGGCAGAATTAAGCACTCAGTGCCTTGCAGAAGCGCTAGAGGACAAGCATAATGGGAGTCCTTGCCCTTTCTCTTTTCTCCTGCTAATTTTCTTTAATGTGTGACTCAATACAAGTGATAAACTAGGCACATTAGAAATTCATGAATCATATTGCAATATTGTATGGATCAAAGAAAATTTCACTCCCAGGTTTTCACTACTTAAATTAAATTGTTTTCCATTCAAAGATTATGAATAATTTAAATTTGCATTATCCGAATAAGATTCATTCATTCATATCTGAAATATTGGGTATTGAAAAATTGCATCTTGCTAACAAGTTGATGGCAAAAAAATAATTAAGTTATTCCAGTTGAAATCCATACACCCCCTATGGAACACAAACCCTTTAAATTTCACACAATGAGTGTGAATTTCCAGGGGGTGGTACTCACTAAAAATGGGTGACAGGGATGTTCGGCCACATTGACCCCCATTCAACTCCCGCTCACTCAATGACCCCCTTTTTTGTTTTCTTGTCACAAAAGACCTTTTTTTTCAAAAATTTTGGGAACATTTCTGAAAATCTCTTACTGAATGACCTGTTTTTTCATTATTTTTCTTCAAATTTTTCAAAAAATTTGAAAATTTTGCAACAAATTTTATATCTTGACCCAAAATTTTCCCTAGTCTCACGGAACGACCCCCTTTTTTGGTAAAAATGTTTTCCAGTATCATGGAAAGACCCCATTTTTGGGGGCCTTCTCACTGAAAGACCCCCCTTTTTCGGTATCTAGGCTCTCACTGAAAGCCCCTAGTTTTGAACTGCTATCCGCACATCCCTGTCAATTCTAAAGTCGAGTGCCCCCGAGTGAATTTCAAATAAGGTTGCCTGAATGGGCGACTCCACAACTCGAAATCTAACCCCCTGTATGGGAGATTTAAGGTTGTGTCTTCCATGGGGAGTATGGATTTCAACCGTAATAGCCCATTTCACACATAGTAAGACACCTTTAAATTAGTGCGGTTTCTTTCTTCATTTCTCAAAACTGATTTTGATCCACTACAAGTTGAAAAATGTGATTATTATTTTCTTTTTGTAATTTTCTGGTGCAATATGTTTTACAATCATAGCTTAAAGGTCATTGGAAAAATATTATGTAATATGAAAACATAAGTATTGAAAATTCTCACAATACCGGTTATAAAACCAGCCATGATTGAATCACATAATAATGGAATCATTTGTTGCAATCACATTCATGCATGTATTTTTCACAAATAAATTGCGACAGAGTGTAGAATAAAAATTCCCTTTAAAGGGAAAGCCAGCTTCAATGCAGAAGATGCCTTGTAATAAGTTTGGGTGGTGGCATTTTAGGATCACTCTTTTTATGATCCATCATGTTTCATGACAGTCCACCAAACCATCAATGATGAGAACATGCACACAGAAACAGCAAACCAAACAACTCCTATAACTTCCTGTCAATTAATTACTCCAAATTGTTCTGTCTTTTTGTCTTTTCTGCCTTTTAGGCTACCCTTAGCTCATTATTAATATAAAGAAATGCAGTTTTTAGTTAATTGGCTAAAAACTGCCATCCTACTTTGCCTTATACATGCACATTAATTTTATATTAATTAGCAATTTATACGTAATATAGCACATTATAAAATGTATAAAGACTGATATTGTTCAATTATAATAGGCCTACATGTATATAAATTATACCCATATCAAAAATAGGCCCTGAAATTGCATCGATTTTTTCCCGTTGAAAAGACAAAACTGATGTTTAAGATAAATTATTTCATAAATGACATTTTGAGTCATTTTTATCCATAAAACGATACAGGATATAGGATATTTTTACTTTGACTTTTACGTCCATAAAGGTTTTAATCATGTTATCAATACACTCACATCTCATGCTGTGCTGATCTCCAGGAGGTCTGCTAATGTAAATCTAAGAACGCCTGATAACAAGGATTCTATAATTTTCTTTCGTTGATATGCTGTGGAAACTATTATAGGCCTGGCATGAACTTTTAATGTCATATTTCCTTCAAACCATAACTTTTGAAATTCTCACTGTTTTCATTCGTTGAAACGGCAAAACATACTTTCTTTTTCTTACAAATCCAATAACAGGTCTATTATATATTTTCACCATAAAAAGTTCCGCAAAAGTAATTCAAACCAATGCTAGTACCCGTAATCTCTTTAGCAAACAAAGACGATCTCCGAATTAGATCATAGCCAGCTAACGCTGGCGAAAACATGTAGTGTCAGATAGAGCACAGTGGGCTGAAGGTTAGGGCATTCAACCCCATATGACTCACAATCACAAGGTTGTGTGTTCAAGCTATGTCAAGGCCAATGTGTTGGGTTCTTAGGCAAGCCGCTTTATCTTGCATGCTACACTCCACCCAGTTGTACAATGGGGAGCTGTTAGGGATAGTCATACCGGTGTAAATGTTGTTGGCAGCACATGGTGTGATATATCCTCGTGGCAGCAGAAATAAATGTGAAGCACTTGGAACAAATACCACTATGAAAATACTTAAATAAAAATGGCTACCTTGGTAAATTCTATACATGGGTGCCTCCCTCAGAAGTTGGAAATTTTAGGAAAATGAAGGTCCAATTGAAGTCATTCTGTGCACCTTATTACACAATCATTGATATTATTGCTCAAAAGTGTATGGGTGTCCAAAATGGAAGTCAAAATGGCAAAAAATATGACCCTCATATATTTGGGGCCTCCTCTTCTGAAGAAAATGACAGCCCCTGTAAGTCAGTGAACATGAAAAAACAAATTACACACATGTACTTGGCGAAGAGAAAAGGGTTACAAGGAATTTCCAACATCAAACCAATCAGAACTGTTTTTCTTTGCCTTCTCTCTCATGCAGTGAATCAAAACATCCTTCCACTTGCATTGTATGGTATCTATAAAACACGACCCAATCAGGCACAGGATAAGAATCAACAAACTGAATTGCGGGACATTTTCATGAAATGTTTATTTTCTTGCTTTTTGTGTTTGTTTAATTTCAGAACCATGAATTAAAAATCCAGCGAAAATACTTTGGACCCACTGGCTTTAATGTCCTAGTTAGGCAGGAAAACCTCCTATGTGCTTATGGCCCCTGAACATGTTTTTAAACAAAACTGCCAACAGGTAACAATAGAGGTTTTGCTTTAAACATGTTCAGGGGCCAATGACACATAAGAGGTTTTTCCTGCCCAACGTCGATGTGTAGCTGTTAGAAACCGTGGATAAAAGATCAATGTACTTGACAATGAGTAAGGGCAAGGAGGAGAAATCCAAATATAAGACCAATCACAATTGCTGCTCTTTGCTTTCAGCCACATGTAGTGTTCCTGCAACCATCGATGTTATGAATCAAAATATCACTATGTTGGTATGACGGTTTACACAAATGTGACGCAGTAGGAGTCAGTGAGATACAGTTTTAGGATGAAAGGAATTATGCCAATAAGATGACATTCAAATTGTTTACATTTTTTACTTTAATTTTTCAAATTTTATAAACTTTTGGTTTTCAAAGTAAGTGTCGTTTTTTATTTTCAGGAAACTATACATTAGACCTTTAAAAAATCTGCATACCAAAATCCACAAAGCCAATTCAAGTGAGGTGTAGAAAAATAGTGAAATAGCACTGATACTCAACACATGAATTGAGTATCTGTGGGAATAGATTGCTGAATAATATTATATGGAAACACTGTCATTTAAACTGGCTCACCCACGAAGGCTCACCCAATTCTCGTTTGGTCACTAATAAATTGCTTTATGGTTTGAGCAAGGCCGAACTGTGGCTAACATCATATGTGACACATTACAAGATATTATACCTTATAGACTCCTATTGGTTCTAATTTACCAACAGTTTAGTTGAAAGGGGAATAATATAACTCATCCAACCATACCCTGATCAATATAGCCTTCCTGCATGACACCTGTTACCAACTGTCAACATTTGACAACTAGTTGACTCTGACAAAAGTCACTTTCTGGAAAGCTGGACTGGGTCATAAAGAGCACTGGACATGGGGAACACAACTATCACATAGAATTGCTTACAACTTCATGGGACATGTAGCATAAAGGAACCATTTGTGCAATTCTTAAATGAGGATTTCAGTTTTATCAGAGAGAGAACAATTTAAATGTGAAGATATGAATTAAATATTAGTATGTTTTATCGTTTTTCATATAATTTGCAAACTTTAATCATTGTTATCTGATAAATATTGTTATGCATTCACAGGAACACCATATTCATGAGGATCAGGTGCATCACTGTGGGGATCACTGTTAGTACCTTAACTCTCTTCACGCGGGTGTCGACTGCAGACGACATGTTTCAAATTTTTTTTTTTAATTTAAAAAATTTCAGAAATGTAAATTTCTATGACCATATTTGAAATCAGCATGAAAAATGCATTAAAATGAGTACAAACAAGCCTAATATTGGTTCAGTAGTTCTTAAGATAGCTCTTGGTATCTTGAGAAAATATTTCAAAACTTGAACTTTTTCCGTTGAAGGGGCATGGCTAGCATGCAGAGCATTAAGGGACCTTTAAACCTACATTGTATCACATATGATTTAAGAATTGATGCACAGATTTAGGCATTAAGTAAAATATAGACCATGAAGTAGAAAACTTGGGCAAGGACAAAACATGACTTGAATTATGTAATATTTGGAGATATTTGCGCGTTAAACCTTTTATACTTCATATCATTTCTATTTGTTATCTAGCTTGCTTTTGGCCATCAGTAGTGGTGTATTTACGGAAGTATATTTCTCCCTTTTGTAATGATTGTATATACAGTGGAAATTTGTTCCATTTCTTGTGCTCTCTTGAGAGAAGGAGTTTTTGTCTGCAACTGAGAAAGAGAGAATTACCGCGAGTATTACCCCATCTAGGTGTAAATGTAATGTCAAATTGTGACATTTCACATCATCACGTTTATACAGTATATATGATAATACACAGTCTCCGACATAATTCGATTGGAACCTACTAGAGTAAGTAAAATACAGACTAAATCAGAAGATTATTGCATCTGCGCAAAAACTTTTCCTACAGTTTGACTGGGTACATCCCCAACTCTAATGGTCATAGTTCCAACTAGAATTTTGTGGTTCTCATTTGTAGCATCTGTGACAAACTCAACAGAACAAATATGGGATATTCAATTTCAAATCCACACTACCCCTGTGGAAGATTTTGTTCAAGTCTTCTGCAGAGTATGAGTTTTGAATCAAACAGACAATTGGGTAACTTCCATTTGAAATACTCACTCCAGTTGTAGAAGATATACTAGTAAAGCCATAATACAGGTGGCGGTATGGGATGGGTTTCAAAATGATTAACTCTGACCATTTACATAAATACTCCCCCGTGGAAAATATTTCCAAAATCTTCCACAGGGGTAGTGTGGATTTTAAATGAAAATAGCCCAATCCGTCTTGGGTGTGGATAATGTGCGAGTTGCGAGTTGCGAGTGCGAGTGCGAGTTGTGAGTTGCGAGTGCGAGTTGCGAGATGCGAGTTGCGAGTTGCAGTTGCGAGTTGCGAGATGCGAGTTGAAATTTCCGAGTTGCGAGTTGAAATTTCCGAGTTGTCAAAGGAAGTTGCGAGTTGGTTTGCGAGTTGCGAGTAGACATTTGCGAGTTGAAATTTGCGAGTTGCGAGTTGAAATTTGCGAGTTGCAAGTTGAAATTTTGCGAGTTGCTAAGAAGAGTTTCGAGATTGTTCACAAATTCAACACATGTCAACATAATATTCTTCACATTCTGAAATGAAATCACATCACCTTAATTGGATTACTTATATGGGGATTTAATTAAAGACTACATGCACATGAGAGTATTGAAAATATTTCTCCGTATGATACATGTATGATAGGCCGATATCTTTAAAGTTAATGTTGCAGGTGACTTTGGGGTAATGTTTTAAAAGTACACATAGTGTAGCACTACTTACAGGCTCTGTTGCTTTAGTATACTATAATATTATAAAGCTGGGTTGCATTCATCTTGGTTGCAAGTGAAGCGAGCACCGAGCTTAGCGAGGGCTACTATTGGTGGAATATATCTTGGATCATCACAAGTATCAGAGTACACCACAGAGCCTGTGCTACATATAGGCTTATAACAGGAAAGAGCTCTAGTGGTGTCATGCATCATTGATTCTCTCACATCTGCACAAACAGGTTATAAATTACCTAGACTTGTGCCCGAGTTTACCTCATCTGAGTGGAGCCGAGTTGATTCGAATCCGAGTCCGAGCCAAGTCCGAGTCCTTTTGTATCCGGACTCCAGACCAGGGTGCCAAGTCTGAGCCAAGTCCGAGTCCAGCAAAACTATACGAACTGAGTCCAGCTCAAGTCCTGACTCAGTCCGAGTCCATGTTCAAAATTAAAATTATGAACATTATATCAAAGACTCCAAATAGAGATGAATTTGAACTGGTCCTATTTAGGTAGGCTATAGCATATGGGAAGCACGGTGGCCCAATGGTTCAGGTGCGAGCATCATAATCGAAAGGTTGTAGGTTTAAGCCCCACTGAGGCCAGTGTGTTGTGTCCTTGAGCAAGATAGCTTAATTCCCAATTGCTTTACTCCACCCAGGTATAAAATGGGGAGCTGCTGGGGTAATCACAATCTAAGTCGCTGACAGTACCTGCGCATCAGTTGCGGACTTGGTGAAGCACAAATATTCTGATATATCCTAATGGCAGCGGAAGTGTTGAAGTGTGCTTATAATTAGGTCATGCCTAGCTGAAGCACACATTTAATAAATCACTAACATTTACTTGATCAAAATGAATCTTTAGTTCACATATTTGTGAGTGTGTTGATATTGTTTCTCTGTTTAAAAAGATCCCTACTCTCTCAGGACTGCTCTCTTTTATAACAAAACTGGTGAACATTATATTTTGTCTAATTTTGAGAACGGAAACTGTTTGGAATTGACATCACATTAGTCAGTTCAATTAAAGCAATGTTTACAGTAGAACATGCTTGAACTTTTCTATCCTTTTGTCTGGAAAATTTGATACCCCACTACATCTCATTACAATCTAAAATAATATAACACTGTAATGTGGTTGAGCTTGATGTATGCTTTGAACAGGGAACCATAGAATTTTTAACTCTCAACGTAATGTCCAATGTTGTGCATGGAACTAGAGCACAGGCAATGAAGGTCTAGTTCCAATAGGGGTAAAACAATTTCTGCAAAAATTCGACAAATTAGCAACTTGGAAGAACTCGCAAATGTAAACTCACAACTCGCAAATGTAAACTCGCAACTCACAAATTTCAACTCGCAAATGGTAACTCGCAACTCGCAAATCAACTCGCAACTACCCTTGACAACTCGCAAATACCAACTCGCAACTCGCAAATCAACTCGCAACTACCTTTGGCAACTCGCAAATTTCAACTCGCAACTCGCAGATTTTCAACTCGCAACTCGCAACTCGAACTCGCAACTCACAACTCGCAAAATACCTTAACCCATCCGTCTTTAACCCATCTGATGATTTTATCACAGTTTCAAGTTAACAGGGGCAGTGTATAGGCTTAATAATTAAATATTCCTTTGTCATATACTTGATTTGCTTGGAGAGGAATTGGTGTTTTTACAAAAGTCTGATCATTCTTGTAAAGACATGTTAAAACAATCCCCCTGGGACAATCCAACATGATTGCTAACTGATGGACCAGTGCAATACAATGTTTGACCTATGAAATGAATTATACCACTTAGTTCTCTGGGTTGATAGGATGAACAAATTTCAATCTTTCCCCAGAGCAGCCAGTACACATAAACATTGAAAAACAAAACAAAAACCAGTGCATCTGGCCTGATTCGAACCGGCGACATTCGTAATACAAGCACAATGCTCTAGCCAACTTTCTTACCTGTGTGACTGTGTATTTGTTATAAATATGCAGTTCTGATGCCTTCCGATAGGAATGCAACAAATATCATTCAAACCTAATGCCTTTATATCTTCCATTGCGTGCCTCTGTGGCACATCCCTACCCAAACCAAATTTGAGTACCCCCAACCCCGGGTCCAGGAGCATAATTTGGGGATAGAATCCCACAGATCCAAGTCACTAGCACTAAAATGCTATTCTTGTCTGCATAAGGATTAAGGCCTCTTTGATAGTTATGATCCAATTTTTACCCGATAAGATTCAGTATGTCCATCATGCCATACCCTTACTGTCACTCACTTAATAAGACGAGATTCAGACGTCAGTGTTTTGCCAGCGCCTGGAGCTGATTGTTCTACATATTGGGCTTGGGAGTTATGCAAACAACCTACATTTTAATGGCTACAATGATTTTACTACGTAAATCCTGTCTAAATGCGATCAACTATGGAAAAATTAATTTTGTATGATGGTGTAAAAACAAGAGATAAGTGATGAAGTAGGGTGAGGTTGGTGGTGGAAGTAGAAGGCATGTCTTATATTGTGTATTTCATTTTATATAAAAATGCAGGTTGAAGGGCCATTCATAGCACAGATCTATCCCAAACTACAATATTCCACTCACCTGTCATTAGCTTGCACTTTTCAGATATTTATTAATGTAGTAATCAACCGCTATAATGACTAAGCTGTAGACACTGTATTTTCATGTTAAAGGGGTGTGGTTCAATATATTGCAATTATGGCTGATTTTATACATTGATAATAATGCAGGGGTGTTCTTTGTTTGTTCAGCATCATAGTTAGGATGCCAACATTAACATCCAGAAAAAAGGGAGGATTCAAACAAAAAATAGGGAGGGTTTCAAAATGCAAATTCAATGGCACAAAACTTGCCAGAAATAGGGAGGTTGCCAAATTTGGGTGTCAAAATGGACAAAAATGTTTACAAAAATAGGGAGATTCCATCTAAAATAGGGAGAGTTGGCATCTTTGCTATTAGGATGATCAAAGTAAGAAAGTAGCAAGCTAATGTATATAATTAAAATGTCAATTAACAGAGAAAATGTCAAATAAAAAGCAAATATTTAAATATTTTGCAATTCTCAATTTTGGATGCAGGAGGGAAACAGTAATCTCAAAATCAATTGTGATGGGCCTAAAGGTTATTTTCCCCGATTTGTGACCCCTTGGCACAACTGAGCCCGGATGTCGCCAGTGCCACTATTGAGATATGCTCCATCGAACTTAATAATAAACAATAGGAAACAAAGGATTTATTGACTGTTTTATTGATTTTTCACTACTAAAATGTCAAGTACTATAGACATGATATACATCATTTTAAAGCTAATTTCAAGCAGAATATTTTGGTTGAATATCTCAAAATGATGATTGGCGACTTCAGGGCTCAGTTGTGCCGAGGGGTCACATTTATCAAGCATTTTGAGTGACTTCAGAGTGCGTTGTTTATTGACAGATCTGTGAAAGTCCTTTAAACACATCCATGTTTTGTGTACACTAGGATCTGGTACTGCCCAAAAAAATTGATGAAAGATGTAACTAAAATTCTGTTTAAAGGTTTTTTTGATGGTGAAAATTCCCATTATAGGGCTGAATTTAAGGGATATGTGAGGGCAATCAGGCTTAAGGTAAAAAAAACACTTGCTATATTGGCTACTTTACTGTAGATCTCTACGGGGATTTAATGCTCTAATTACACATTAACTCAAAATTACTCTGTTGCCCTACAAACATGACTCCAATTAAGTATAAGTTGCAACTGTGTTAATATTACTAATATGCCAACAAAATCGGATTCGAAAAAAAAAAATTAATCAAAAAGATCTTACATTATGAAAAATCATGCCTCACACCAAAAGTTCCACATTAAATTCAAGGATAAATGTGAACCATGAAATATATACCTGTGTATGATGGTAGTGCTTTATAAAATGCACAATGGCATAAATGATGCATTTCAGACTGCTCTATGCAATCTAAATAATATATGAAGAAAACAGTTTGGAGTCAAATACAGTAGCCGGATCATGTATTTTTAATCACAGCCTCATCTTCTATCAAATATTGATAACTACTGTTGGTCTAACATTTAGGGCATCACAATTAAATGACTGTAAACAAAACTTAATTCTAGGGGGAAAACTCACGTTTCTCAGTGATGGCTGCGCAGCCACTCGAGCCCGCCAAGGCGAGTATACGACCAAAGTATATCATAGAGTATCAGAGAGCACCACTGAGGTCCTGGGTTTGTGCCACAGCTTTTCCCAGGTGACGTTATGAGCATTTGGTTTCCAGTCCATACCAGGGGTGAAAATAAGGAGTGATGGACCAGGAGCTACTTACTTTTACATAAAAATGGCACCTGGTTCAACAAATTTAACTAGGAACTAGGGGCCATCTCCAATCACCAAAGGGCCAATATAAATATAGTTGCTTTGAATTTGAAACTTTTGGTTCCCTATCCAGGGAGGGGGCCAGTTTTGTGAAAAAGTGTCCCCTGGTGGTCAATTAAATTGAGATGGAACTAGGGGCCATTTCAGAGTTTCTGGGGCCAAATGACTCCCGTCTCCCACTTATTTTCACCCTGGATCCATATGTCATCTTGCAGGTTTTCTCCAGGTTCTCCGGTTTCCTCCTGCATCTAAAAGTGGGCTTCTTCACTGAGTATATCGATCTTTCTTGTCTCCCGTATTGAATATGATAATCAGGTATTGGAAAATGATGCAAGTGGTCTGAGCCCGGGTCTGAGTAACCAATTAGAGCCATGCCGTCAATAATTGCAAGCAGTCACCAAACTTCTCCATTTTTTGTAACAATTTGCCAATAAACAAAGTTTCCAAAATAAGGATACTGACGTGGGAGCTTGATTCATAACATAATTATCAGATTGAAAGAAGCCTCTCTCTTATTTGCTATGCAAATAATAGCTTCACTTTTTTCTTGTCACCATAACCAATCACATCCAAACAATTTGACACCGAAAAGAAAATTTTTAAAACGAAAAGGAAAAAGTGTTGACGTCGGAGTTTGATTCATAATGCCATTATAAAATTGACAGCAGTATCTTCCTCGTACTAAGAAAATAATAGGATCACTTTTTTGTCAATAAATCCCTCAAAATCTGTGCAACAATTTGCAACACTAACTTTTTAACAAAATAAGGTGTTGACAGGGAAGTCTGGTTCTTATAATGCAACTGTATTGTCAGCAGTTGCCTCCTTTATTCTAAGCACATAATAGGTTCAGGTGTTTAATAGGTGTTTGACCTGCCATTTCTAGCCTCCTTGATGTAGTTTGTCATGATTTTGTTGAGGAGTTTAGTTACCCCCATCCACGCATACAGATTGGCTCTTGGGAGTCGGCACGGACCTGCTAGCAATCACCGTTCTGTCTTCACTATTCACCGATTTGTAACACAGGAATCTTTTCTTCCTGTTAATGTCTTTATGCAGTTCATTGACTTAAACTAAAATGTGGCTAATGTTCTTTTAATGTGTTTTACCGGAGTACATTTGGCAAATACAATTTCATTGGATCTATAAGAATGTATAAATGATGGCATGGAAATGCAGTAGCACCTCACTGCATTTCAAACTCTTGTCAGTGAATACGAGCTATTCCAGTTGAAGCCCAATTAACTCTCTTTCCTTCAGTACCTCACTCTGTCAACTTGTCATTTGAACACCTCTAAAAAAGAAAGTTCCACTTGTTTGAATGGTCATATTTAGATGTAAGCAGAAATAAGTAAAAGCAATAAGGCCTAAAAATGTTTTCTGGTTTTTTTCCATATTTGAATTTTCATATTTTTAGTATAAAATTCAACAAAATTTTGCCCGTTTGGAAATTGTACCTGCAAGTCAAGAAGTGTCAAAAAGAGAAGAGTCGAGTCAAGAAGAGTCAAGAAGAGACAGAAAGAGTCAAGGAGAATCAAGTCAAGTCAAGCATCTGTGAGTCAAGGAGAGGAAAGGAGAGGAGATTAACTCTCTTCACGCGGGTGTCGACTGCAGACGACAGTTTCAAAAAAAATTCAAAAATTCAACAATTTCAGAAATGTAAATTTTCATGACCATATTCGAATCAGCATGAAAAATGCATTAAAATGAGTACAAACAAGCCTAGTATTGGTTCAGTAGTTCTTAAGATAGCTCTTGATATTTTGAGAAAATATTTCAAAACTTGAACTTTTTCCGTTGAAGCGCATGGCTAGCACGCAGAGCATTAATTGATGGTGCTCAAAGTTAAGATGACTCAAACTAGCAGGGACTTTCTTTTTTAGTGTGTTTATATCTCACTCTCTCCCCTTTTCTAACACAATATACTGGAATTTTCAAATCACCACCTACTTCATTAACACAAATGTTTGAAAGCTTAATTAATATTGGTATTCAAAAGTTACTCTATTAATTCTGTCACTATCTTGCTCTCTCCCTCAAAATACCACTACATTAGAATTTCAAATTACCTACTACCTAGAAGTAAAACAAATGTTCATTACAAATCATTGTTGTACTACATGGTATACAAGTAGGCCATTCTGAAATAGCAACAATGTGCTGCAAAGTGGTTAAATCTTCTATCCTGAACACAATGCATAAGTGTATATAGCCACAAATGCCAGTCAACCTTATTTGTGCCCCCAAAATGCAACATGATGGCAAAATCTGAGGACTTCTATTTTGAAATATTAGCACTTTTGAGATTAGCACTCATCCACTGTAGTTAGATTATAAAAATATCAAAATATGACATGATATGACGAAGTTATACCACACAATGTTGGTCATAAAAACACTGAAAAACATGCTGGCTTGAATGTAAAATTGGCCTACAGCTCAAGAACAAGTTCTGCAACATTGCCCCTATTTCACATCTTAGATTGTGTGAGTGCGAACAAGTGCAATAGCTGCCTAATGTTAGAGTTTGAAATGGCATTTGAAGAAGAATCAGAAGACTTGACATAAATGTTTATCTTATTGGGCTATTCCAGAAATTAAAGGCACTCCCCCTAAAGAAGACATAGGATTCCCAACAGTTTTCACTGTTTTTGCTCTGGGAATTCCCCTAAAAATGGTAATTATTCTCAAAACCCTAAAGACGACATGGGTATTCCCAAGAAAAATACCACTTTTTAGGCTTGGGAATTCCCAAAAATGTTGGCAAAATTTTGCCTGTCTTCTTTAGGGGGGTGCCATTACTCTTCTGGAATAGCCCATTAGGGCAGTTGGGGTGGTTTATCAGGTGGTTAAACTTGCTTACTTGCTTCTGGAAGCATATCATATCAAACCCAGAATTTGTTGGTCTCATCACATACTGAGTTTAATACAAAATTGTTTCACAAACATAGCTGTAAGTTTAATATCACATAAACTCTAAAGATTGACATGTAAATTTCACCAAAATTAAAACTTTGATGCATCCTCTTCATAAAAAATACCCTGTTGGGGAAAATTAATTGAGCAATCTTTTGAGTAACATTGTTTAACATGATATATATAGCACTGGATGTGAAAATATTGTATTGCATCAAATAGATCAGTATGTGATGTGACCAATGCAGTGCTACCAAATTGGGCTATTCCAGTTGACATCCACACTACCCCTGTGGAAGATTTTGGAAATATCTTCCATAGAGGGAGTATAAATTTCAAATAGAATGAACAAATTACCAGCTCCACTCAATCTTCCTCAAAGAAAGATTCGGGTTGAATCTTTCTCAAAGGGCGTATGAAATTCAAGTGGAACTGCCTAATGTGTTCATTCCATTTGAAATTCATACTCTCCCAGCAGAAGATCTTTCCAAAATCTTCCACAGGGGTAGTGTGGATTTTATATGGAACAGCCCAATTTTCAATGTCAAAAGGTAGCTATTTACACATACTACTTTCTTGCACCCAGATGGTGATGCATCAGCAACTAAATTAGTCAAGTAACAACCCATGACTAATTGATGATTCGGTTCAGGTAATTGCCCATTTAGTATCCAGTATAATGTTATACTGATGACAAGATCAATTAGCCTAGATATAGAACTTAATACAAAGTCACACACATCTGACATGCATACAGAAATTCATGCCCTACACTCATTGAATCCACATTTAGGTGAACTGAACTACTTCAATAGAAAAAGTTAGTTTAGTGAAGTTTTCTTCTAATACAAGTGAAATTGAGATACCATAAGCAAACTTTGTTATAACATACATTTCCACAAGCAAATAAGTATTATAACCTTCCACTAATAATCCTTCAATCTTTTCAAGGAAATGATGACGAAAAAGCAATTTTTTATTAACTCAAAACATCAACAGCAATATGTACCTTTCCCCAACAGATTTCAGAATCCATATCATGATTATTTCCCCCAACAGATTTCTGAATCCATTTCATGGTCATTTCCTTAAGGGCTGGGGTATGAACGTTTGGACAGTATTTATTTTGGGACATTAGAGCACATCAGACATATCGAATTGCATTCTGAATACGAAGAATGTTATTCTGATATCAAATAATTTTGATTTTTTGAAATTCGCAATTTAATACACATTTTATTACAAATCATTAAAATTGATATTTTTGATATTTAACAGTACTTGAAGTAAACTTTATAAATCTGATGATTTATACTTAAAGTGTATGTAGGTGGGATGAAAAGCCGACGATCAATTGGAAATTTTGACCTTTCGTATTGAAGATATGGATTTTTTTTCCCCAAAACACCAAAAAAAATTAGGTCAATTTGAAAGGTCAAAATTTTCAATTGACCGTCGGCTTTTCCTTCCTGCTACATACACTTTAAGAATATATCATTAGATTTATATAATTTACTCGAGGACTGTTATATATCAAAATTTGAAAAATATCAAATTTTTATAATTTGTCATAAAATTTGTATTATATTGTGATTGTCAAAAAATGAAAATTATTTGATATCAGAAAGACATGCTTCGTATTCAGAATGCAATTCGATATGTCTGAGGTGCTCTCATGTCCCACAAAAATACTGTCAAAACGCAATAAACGCTCATTTTAGATCCCTTAACAGATTTTACAAAATCCATATCATGCTCATTTTACTTCAGCTTATGCGTATCATGATTGCCAATGTACCATGTGGCCATACATTAAGCATCTTATGGTAAAATGATACTTATAAGTATCATTTTTAACCTTGGACCAATGCTTCAATGCAGAACAATAAGAATGTCAATGACATCTACAGAAAGTTATCTTATTTATTAACCCTAACACTGAACACGAACATTAAAGAAGAAACAAAAAAGGAGAGAAGATGAACAAAGAAGTCACTTGGCACCCCTGCGATTCGAACTTTAGACCCCTTGCCTGCCAAGCACACAATCACGGACCGGTAGCCACAGGGGTTTCGCTGCCCCGGGCCAGTGATTCTGTGCGCATAAAGCACTTATGGTGATTGCGTCATGAGATCACATGGGATTCATGCACAGTGGTTATCCTCGTGGTAATTTGTGGTCTCTAGGCATGTTAGGGTTAAGTAGCATTTTTTATTTAACCTTGTACCGATGCTTCAATCCATTATGTGCAAAGCAAAAAGAATATCAATAACAGCAGCAGAAAGTTATCTTATTTTTATTAATCAAAATGATCAACCTGTGTCTGTCTTCCAAAATATGTAAATCAGCTATTAGCTTGTGCAAGCCATGGTTGCTTGATTTAGATTACATTGATTTAAACTGTAGTTCAATTGCATGATTTTTTCAATAAAATCATGACTTTATTATTTTATTTATTTTTGGATTTTACTAATTATGAACAATTCAACATAGTTTTGGTTATATAATTGTCTGCATTCCATTTTTATGTTTTGTAAAATTTTAAATTACTTAAGGGGGTACTACACCCCTCGATAAATTTGTGTCTGTTTTTGCATTTTTCAAAACTAATAACACAGTGGTAACAAAAGTTATGTATATTATAGGGGCAATTCCAATTATTACACTGGAATATCAGTGACCCAAGACAAGCGGTTCGTTATTTATGATAAGAAATAAGGTACCGCTAGTATGTACCTCATTTCCTATCATATATACTGAACCGCTTGTCTTGAGTCACTGACATTTCAGTGTAGTAATTGGATTCCTTGCCCCAATAATATACATAACTTTTGTTACCAGTGTGTTATTATTTTTGAGAAAAATGCAAAAATAGTCACAAATTTACCACAGGGGTGTAGTACCCCTTAAAGAACCTTTTGTAGGTATTTTACCAGTTAGGATTTTTACGCATTGTGTTTGGGGAGATTTTTTTTTTAAATCTGATATAAATTAAAAAGATCTGACTTAATATTTTTTAATCTGATTTTTTGATCAAATCATGCATCAACAATTAGCTTGTGCAAACTCTTCACACTAACTCACAGCTTTGTGCTTGCAACAAGATTGCACATTTCATACTAACTCACAGCTTTGTGCTTGCACATTTCACACTGGCTCACAGCATTGTGCTTGCAACAAACAAGCTTGCACATTTCACACTAACTCTCAGCGTTGTGCTTGCAACGAGCTTGCACATTTCACACTAGCTCACAGCTTTGTACTTGCAGCAAGCTGGCATATTTCACACCAGCTCATAGCTGTGTGCTTGCACATTCCACACCAACTCTCAGCTTTGTGCTTGCACCAAGTTTGCACATTTCAAAATAGCTCACAACTTTGTGCTTGCAACAAGCTTGCACATTTCGAACTAACTCACAGCATTGTGCGTGCAACAAGCTTGCACATTTCACACTAACTTGCAGCATTGTGCTTGCACATTTCACAATAGCTCACAGCATTGTGCTTGCAACAAACAAGCTTGCACATTTCACACTAAGTCTCAGCGTTGTGCTTGCAAAAAGCTTGCACATTTCACAATAGCTCACAGCTGTGTGCTTGAAGCAAGCTGGCATATTTCATACTAGCTCACAGCTTTGTACTAACAACAAGCTTGCACATTTCACAATAACACACAGCCTTGTGCTTGCAACAAACAAGCTTGCACATTTCACACAAACTCTCAGCTTCATGCCTGCACCAAGTTTGCACATTTCACAATAGCTCACAACTTTGTACTTGCAACAAGATTGCACATTTAAAACCAACTCACAGCATTATGCGTGCAACAAGCTTGCACATTTCACACTAACTTGCAGCATTGTGCTTGCAGCAATCTTGCAGATTACACACTAACTCACAACTTTGTGTTTGCAGCAAGCTTGCACATTCCACAAACTCTCAGCTTTGTGCTTACAACAAGCTTGCAAATTTCACACTAGATCACAGCTTTGTGCTTGCAATAAACAAGCTTGCAGATTACACACTAACTGTCAGCTTTGTGCTTACAACAAGCTTGCAGATTTCACACTAGATCACAGCTTTGTGCTTGCAATAAACAAGCTTGCAGATTACACACTAACTCTCAGCTTTATGCTTACAACAAGCTTGCAGATTTCACACTAGATCACAGCTTTGTGCTTGCAATAAACAAGCTTGCAGATTACACACTAACTCTCAGCTTTATGCTTACAACAAGCTTGCAGATTTCACACTAGATCACAGCTTTGTGCTTGCAATAAACAAGCTTGCAGATTACACACTAACTCTCAGCTTTGTGCTTACAAGCTTGCAGATTTCACACTAGATCACAGCTTTGTGCTTGCAATAAACAAGCTTGCAGATTACACACTAACTCTCAGCTTTGTGCTTACAACAAGCTTGCAGATTTCACACTAGATCACAGCTTTGTGCTTGCAATAAACAAGCTTGCAGATTACACACTAACTCTCAGCTTTGTGCTTACAACAAGCTTGCAAATTTCACACTAGATCACAGCTTTGTGCTTGCAATAAACAAGCTTGCAGATTACACACTAACTCTCAGCTTTGTGCTTACAACAAGCTTGCAAATTTCACACTAGATCACAGCTTTGTACTTGCAATAAATAAGCTTGCAGATTACACACTAACTCTCAGCTTTGTGCTTACAACAAGCTTGCAGATTTCACACTAGATCACAGCTTTGTGCTTGCAACAAACAAGCTTGCACATTTCACACTAGGTCACAGCTTTGTACTTGCAATAAACAAGCTTGCAGATTACACACTAACTCTCAGCTTTGTGCTTGCAACATGCTTGCACATTTCATACTAACTCTCAGTTTTGTGCTTGCAACAAGATTGCACATTTCACAATAACTCACAGCTTTGTGCTTGCAACAAGCTTGTACATTTCACAATAGCTCACAGCTTTGTGCTTGCAACAAGCTTGCACATGTCACACTAACTTTCAGCTTTGTGCTTGCAACAAGCTTGCACATTTCACACTAGCTCATAGCTGTGTGCTTGCACATTCCACACCAACTCTCAGCTTTGTGCTTGCACCAAGTTTGCACATTTCACACTGACTCTCAGCTTTGTGCTTGCATCAAGCTTGCACATTTCACACTAGATCACGGCTTTGTGCTTGCAACAAGCTTGCATATTTCACACTAGCTCAGTTTTGTGGTTGCAACAAGCTTGCACATTTCACACTAACTCACATCTTTGTGCTTGCAACAAGCTTGCACATTTCACACTAGCTCAGTTTTGTGGTTGCAACAAGCTTGCACATTTCACAATAACTCACATCTTTGTGCTTGCAACAAGCTTGCACATTTCACACTGGCTCACAGCCTTGTACTTGCAACAAACAAGCTTGCACATTTCACACTAACTCTCACTTTGTACTTGCAACAAGCTTGGCCATTTCACACTAACTCACAGCTTCGTGCTTACATCTAGGTAGAACCATAAGCTTACACAAATTGAAAAGTGACTGTTATGAATATCCTTAAAATATTGAGATTTTTCACCATACCCTCAAAACAACTGATACACAGTCATTAACCTCTAAATATTACATTACAGCATGTCATTCCAACTAATGTTAATTCAGGACAATAGAGCAGTAAGTCAATAACACCACACATTTGGTCACTCAAGGCCATACTCGATTCTCCAAGCAATGGTTTCATTTTACTTGATCCCAATCTTGTTTGCGAAACACCCAGATATCTTCTAACATGACCAGCCTCATTCTGCAAATGATGGAATCATGTATGACTATAATTGCTGCCCTTTGTTAGATATCAATTTATCATTTATGAAGTCCATTACATTAACTTAAAACCCAGGGTCTGTTTTGTTCCATACTATTAACAAGCAAGTAAGGGAACTGATTGAAAGCTTCATAGAAGATGAAGATGGAATGATGTATGACAATAGTTGCTGCCCTTTATTAGATATCAATTTATCATTTATAAAATCCATTACATTGACTTAAAACCCAGGGTCTTGTTTTGTTCCATACTATCAACAAGCAAGTATTAAAGGGAACTGATTGAAAGCTTCACAGGAGAACATACAGGAACATCTAATCTCTATTGTGAAGCTAGTTTAGTGGGTTGGCAAAGAGCATGTTTATACTGAACAATTGAATTACCATGCTTTTATTCCCCTGCATTTTTAATCCTCTCACATCAACTGGGGCGTTTCTACCGTTTCTACTGTGGCCGCTACCGCATATCCCTCATACCACCTTTCATTCCCCGTCAACCGTTTGCTCAGTAGAAACACGCTGTATGTGATCAGGTGGAGGAACAGCCTCATGCTGGCAATTGATGAGAAAGAGAAAAACCCATAAATAATGGACTTATAACATCAAGAATTGGAGTGGGAATAACTTTGAGTTGAAGACTTTATGGAACAGTTGGAGAGGGCAAGGAATAGTGGAAAATTATATCTCAAGAGCCAACAGCCTTCCAGGCAGCCTTCCAGCTATGGCAACAGATACAATGTTGATGAGTACAATTTTGATTTGATCATATGATTCAAAATGTCCGCAGCACAAAGTAGCTATTGTGTAGACCTGGTAATATCAGTTGCAGACAGTCAAGGCTGTGTGGTAGATAATAAGTATCAGCTTACATTGCATATTTAATGGTCACCTTGGTAAGGTTCCATTATCATGTCCCTTTGATACATTGAGGCCATCTATGTGTGACACTGAATCCACATCAATGTGCACTACTTCCAGATCCAGATCAAATTGGACTTGCATACTGACTTTGAGACTGTCAACGTGGCTGTCATTGTTATAACATATCAGCTGTAGCATGTTAAAATGCACATCACACCACTTGTATGGGCATTAAGGTGCACATTGCATTACAAGATATGTGGTAAAAGTTGGGAGGGTGTTGCTTGTACATGTTCCCCGAGACATGTTCATCACACAGTGCAGTACTATAGCATGTTAAAATTCAGATCACACCACTTGTTTGGGCATTAAGGTGTACATTGCATTACAAGATGTGCGGTAAAAGTTGGAAGGGTGTTTCTTGTACACGTCCCCCAGGACACGTTCATCACACAGTGTTGTAGCATGTTAAAATGAACATCACACCACTTGTATGGGCATTAAGGTGCACATTGTATTACAAGATATGTGGTAAAAGTTGGGAGGGCGTTGCTTGTGCACCTGTTCCCCGGGACACGTTCATATCACACAGTACAGTATCGTGGTACACCTGTTTAAAGGCACTGCAGGCCACGGACGTACCAGTGGCATACCAGCAAAAATTGCAAAATCATCCCACTGATCCGGTACCACAATGACATTACCCAGGCAAATGTGAGTGAAGTTTGCAAAAATTGCGATTTCAATGCTATTAATGGCCATAACGGGCCAAATGGAAAATTCACATCACAAATTTTGGTCATTTTTGTTCTGGTATTTCAAGCCAGAGGGCAACTTGCTTACCCTTCCCCCAGTCAGTATGCATAGAAGTACACATTGATGCACATTGTTGCAGATCACCTTTCCCGTGTAGCGCATTTATGGTATATTCATAACATTCGATACAATTCTATCAATATGATTGCATTCATTTCGATCCACATAATGTCTAAAAGCTAATGTTTTCAATAGTCAATACCAAAATCACTAGGAGCAAAATGGTCTCAATCCCAATGGTGCAGTTCATCAACCTACATTCAACAATCATACCTTAAAATTTGACCTCAAGTAAGGGAGTATGAGTTTTTGTACCCAGCATTCAAAGGTCATTCTATATGTGCAAACATATTGGGGTTGGTTAAATAACTGTGCTCTCTAACAGATTAGCATGTCTGAGATTCAATAACACTATGGTTTAGAGGAGATATTTTCATAAAGAATTTTAGAACGTAATTACAAATTTATGATACTTTTTTGCCTTTTCAAAAATGATTATAAATATCATGTTATAATGGATTATAATTGAGTTTGCAACCTTTAATAATTTAAGAAGATGGTGCATTGCCTTGGTGAGTAAATGGTTTCAATGCATTTGTCAGTATACATTACATTGTACCAGAGACTTTTTCTCATCTTCTCTGATAGTACAAAGTCATATATTCTGTCGCTCGGCGTGATGTCACAGTGTAACACTATCAAGTCCAAAACATTTTAAAATTGGAAAATTCAAGACCACTCCATAGACACCCCATAAAAAGTTTCACTCCAGTTTAGGTGAGTGAGTATGTCAAATTTAACAACCCTGACCAACAGAATAGAACCGATGGGTTGTTGTCCTGTCCAAAGGACATTGTACTCTCATGGTTTATTTACCCAATTCTAAATAAATCATAGGGAGAGTGGATATCCAAATTTTATCTATTGCCAAAGAAGGCAGACTTGTTTTCCCAGCAGGTTCCTAATGTTGGGAATTGAACACCAGACCTAATGCACCATCAGTAAGCAAGTAGCCTAACCACTGCACCATGCTGTAAAAGATCCGGAGGTTTATTGACAAAACCGCCTCTTCCACATGTAACTTTGGATCCATTTAATTATTAGCAATTTATACTGATTTCAGAATTTTCATCACACTATGCTATAGATCAGGTCATTTAAATTTATTCTTGTGTTGTCTGCATAAGAATTTTATGCACTTGCGTAGAGTTCACCATATTGCTATGTAATTTGACATTTATAAAGCCTTTCTTCCTTCCGTTAATGTCTGGCGGAACTCATAACACATCCATTCATATACCCAGACCTAATTAATGATCAATCCGGGTGATCAATCAATTAAAGTACAAGTTCATGTGATAAATTACTGGGAAACAGTAGACTTTCCCATAGGGTGATAGAACCTGCTAGTATGGGTGTCAAACACAGAAAACAGCTACATACAACACACCACTTCAATTATACATACACAATAGGTGTTTGCAGACATCAATAATCAGTGGCAGATCCAAAGAGGTGGAAGAGCAGGGACTCATTATCCTTGGGTACGAAGAGGAAGGGTCAACAGCAGACTCCAGTCTTATTTATTCGCTGTAGCAGTAGTGACGTAACAGGATTAATACAATACCACTCTTTTCAAAGATGTTAATCGTTCAGGTACGAGGGAACAGCATGATACGAACATTCTGTAGAATTACAATTCAGGTCTTTTCCCCTGTTCTTTGATAATCTATGTGCAATGCATGGAACAGCACAACATCTACTGCAGGTCAATACATTCAAAATATAGTGTAAATCCATTGCTACGGTAATAAATCCTGTTACATCACAACGTCTAGTGCAGGGCAATATATTTTTGTGTTCTTTGCATTATGGTTGTGTGGTCAACATAGCATTAGTCCAGTGCTGATGTCTGACAGACTTTCCTTGGCACTAACCAATTCACTGCACTCTCACTTGTGCAATTGTACAATGGTTTGTATGTGTCCTTGGTTATCTGACATACAGTAATTAAATGTGATGTGATCTGAAAAGGTGGAAACACAAGTGACAACAGTCTCCTAATTGAAGACCCACATATATTCTCCAGTTGGACACCAAACATTTAAATACTCCCTGATTATGGATAAGCATATTACTCCAGATAGAGGACATAGCATATTACCCCCAATAGAGGACATATCATCAAACTAATGCATCTTTTTACATTTTTCCTTGCCTTTCAGCTGCAACAACTAAGGACATAATTGAATAAATTGTTTGACCTCGTTTGGTAGCAATTACCAATGCATACATACATACAAAGTCCCATACATGGACACCATACATAGATTGAGACTGACACACACACCCAGTCAATGAACTTTCATAAGTGACAGAAAAAACCTTGCGATATGCCTTTCCTAATGAACTGTCAGTAACAATACACTAAAGTATCATACAAAACAACTTAATGTAGTCCATCACCCCAAAATGACATTCTTCATATCTCTTCGCTCATCCTCGATGTATAGTGTATCGGATTCAATTAGCCGAAAGATTAATTTAAACTTGAGGCCAGCGGGCAGAACAGATATGCAATTAATATGTTTGGAGCATAGTGAAGGTAACTTGTACTCTAGGCCATGTGAACTTGCTCTAATGTTTCATTGGTTTCCTTACAACATGATGGCATTATGAACCAAAATGGCCTCATCCTCAAATGCATAGTTCAATAACTCTATTTAACAAGCAGAACTCAAAATATGACCTGAAGTTGTGGAGTATGAGTTGTTGTACCCAGTACCTACAGAGGTCATACTATGAAGGTACAAACAGAAGGTCAAATAACTATGCCTGGACAGATGAGAATGTGTGGGTTCTATAGACGATGGTAACCTTCTTATTTGAGAGTTCAGTTTAAACTTGATATATGCATATCAGCAATGATGAAAGGTAGTGATGAAGGCAAGCCATGACCCACTGGTGCAAGATGACCATCCTGTTTTACACATTAGGGTAGGATCCGGATATGATGAGTGCCCATATTGGAAACTTCCATGCTCTTGAATAAACCTTCTATGTGTGCTTGAATCAGTTACTACTTCTGATTCCAGAAAAATACAGCACTAACTTTTCTGGATTATTTTATCATCTTGTTTTGACAAATGAAACATAACTAAATCTTAATCCTTTAGTTATAAAGAACTGGTAATAAAAGTCAAAAGGCCAATTTTTAGAAGCAAGTCCCAAAACAATGTCGTTTCAAATTCAAGGACTTTGAAATGATCTAGGGTTGGCTTGATGCAACCCACAAGTGTAATTCGGGAGAAGGAGGGAGTTAGTTCAAGAAAACCCAATCTGCAATAGCTGCCAGGTGTCAGATTTTCAGACATGTACAGTACGCCAAAAAATTAAGGTACCAGTTGCGTTCACCCCCTGTATATCCCAAACAAAGGCAAACATGTCATAATTGGAACCAACAGCCAATAGCTTCATCTTTCAGCTCGAATTTAAGACCTCATTCGTTGACATTTTCCAAGAAATAAAGACATGACGATCCAAAACCCAAGGAAGATGCAAATATAAAAGTTGCAGTTTGCCACATTACATGCCCTATTGATTTGTACATAAAGCGTACGCGAACAAGATAACTAGCGCTGTGCTTTCATTGATTAGCACGAAAAACAAGCATCGTGCTTTCATTGATTTGAACACAAAAGTGCAACTTTTTATTTCGTATCTTCATCAGGTTTCGGACTACCGTTTCTTTTATTCTCAACCAATTTCACAAATAAGGTCTTAAATCAGAGCTAAAAAGTACAGGCATCGGCTGCTTGTTTTAATTTTGACACATTTGTCTTTATTTAGAATATACAGGGGTGAACACAACTGCTACCTTAATTCTTTTGCTTACTGTATATAATATTGAATGCAGAACTAGGGCAGCTATTGCAGAGAACACCATCTTGCATCAGCCCTTCATCATTCCATTTTCCTCTCAATCTACCGTAGTCAATGCAGACATTGGTCTGACACATCACAGTCCTCTCAATCCCGCACTCAATCCAGACATCAGTCTGGCATATCACGGTCCAGTTCCTGCATTTCTTCAGTGCTGGTAATATTCTTCATGACCAGGGTCCACTGATTTCTGCAGAACAAATTCCCACAAAACTCCATGAAATTTCTCTGAACAATATACAGTGGCATAGCCAGTGGGGCAAGTTACCCCCAAAGAAATTTTCATGGATGAAAATGGGGACGGCAAAGAGTAAAGTGTCATTAAAATAGGAATGAAAATTGACAAATGGGGACAAAAATTTGGCTTTTCACCCTCACACTAAAAATCTGGCTATGCTGCTGACAATATACCCAGCTCATATTCTTTCATGTCATGATTTGCAAATGTATAGTCTGCTGTTTGTTTTCATCTCCTGTCCAGTTAGCCCAATTAAATTGAAATAGAAATAACAACTACTTTTTTCAAATGCATTTTTTGCAGCAATTCACCATTTATTTTAATCCCATGAGAACTACCTGCCGATTGGTCAAAAAGAAGTTTTCATTATCAATTGGACCAATCAGCAACATTGTTAGAATAATTTCACAACACAAAAAAATTGGGGTGAATTATTTGCAAAACTCCATTCTGATTGGTGATAAAAGTGAAAATATCATGTAATTGACCAATCAGAGGCAATGTTAGATTGACAGGTAGTGCTCAGGGGGTTAATGCATTTCCAGTAGTAGTGTAATTTGCTAAAATGTTGTCCACATAAGTTGTTGTGAATATTGTGGCATGTTTTATTGTGCAATCACCGGACCCTCCTTGGTGACTAATTATATTTTACTCTGATTGACCAATCTGTCTGGATCTGTGAAAAATGGATTACATTGGCTACAAGCAGGTTCAATGGAATTAGGTTGATGGATGGGTTCAAATACATATGACCGAGTGTGACCAGCATCAGCATCGATGAACACACAGACGCCTAGCATTTCTATAGCCCCCTTTACATTCTCTTAATAAAGGGTAACCTCACTGATAGCCTCATCCCCTCACCTTACCCAATCAAAATGCAGATCTTGGTATCAAGTGAAAGCTCATATTTTTCTCAATAACATATTGAAATTGGGCATTCCAAATTGGTATATTTTATGAATAAATCATCAAAAAACTGTTGAATTAGTCTTAGCCAGCGGGGCAAATTTCCCCCACATAAATTTTCATGGATGAAAATGGGGTGGCAAAGAGTAAAGTGTTATTAAAATGGTAAAAATTGGGATGAAAAATTGATAAATGGGGACGAACATTTGGCTTTGCTCCTTCACACTACAAAGCTGGCCAAACTGCTGACAATATACCCAGCTCATATTCTTTCATGTCAAATTTTGTATGATTTGCCTGTTGTTTTCATCACCTGACATCCAGTTCTCTCAAATAAATTGAAATAGAAATAACAACTACTTTTTTCAAATGCAATTTTTGCGGCAATTCACCATTTATTTTAACCCCATGAGAACTACCTGCTGATTGGTCAAAAAGAAGTTTTCATTATCAATTGGACCAATCAGCAACATTGTTAGAATAATTTCACCACGCAAAAAAATTGGGGTGAATTATTTGCAAAACTCCATTCTGATTGGTGATTAAAGTGAAAATATCATGTAATTGACCAATCAGAGGCAATGTTAGATTGGCAGGTAGTGCTCAGGGGTTAATGCATTTCCAGTAGCAGTGCAATTTGCTCAAATGTTGTCTGCATATGTTGTGAATATTGTGGCATGTTTTATTGTGCAATCACTGGACCCTCCTTGGTGACTAATTATATTTTACTCTGATTGACCAATCTGTCTGGATCTGTGAAAAATGGCTTACATTGGCTACAAGCAGGTTCAATGGAATTAGGTTGATGGATGGGTTAAAATACATTATGACCGAGTGTGACCAGCACCAGCATCGATGAACACACAGACGCCTAGCATTTGTATAGCCCCCATTACATTCACTTAATGGTGGGTAACCTGATTGATAGCCTCATCCCCCCACTTTACCCCCATCAAAATGCAGATTTTGGTATCAGGTGAAAGCTCATATTTTTCTCAATAACATATTGAAATTGGGCATTCCAAATTGGTATATTTTATGACGAAATCATCAAAAAACTGTTGAATTAGTCTTAGCCAGTGTGGCAAGTTTCCCCCACAGAAATTTTCATGGATGAAAATGGGGTGGCAAAGAGTAAAGTGTCATTAAAATGGGATGAAAAAATGATAAATGGGGACGAACATTTGGCTTTGCTCCTTCACACTACAAAGCTGGCCAAACTGCTGACAATATACCCAGCTCATATTCTTTCATGTCAAATTTTGTATAGTTTGCCTGTTGTTTTCATCACCTGACATCCAGTTCTCTCAAATAAATTGAAATAGAAATAACAACTACTTTTTTTCAAATGCATTTTTTGCGGCAATTCACCATTTATTTTAACCCCATGAGAACTACCTGCCGATTGGTCAAAAAGAAAGAAGTTTTCATTATCAATTGGATCAATCAGCAACATTGTTAGAATAATCTCACCATGCAAAAAAAATTGGGGGGAATTATTTGCAAAACTCCATTCTGATTGGTGATTAAAGTGAAAATAGCATGTAATTGACCAATCAGAGGCAATGTTAGATCAGCAGGTAGTGCTCAGGGGGTTAATGCATTTCCAGTAGCAGTGCAATTTGCTCAAGCATTGTCCACATAAGTTGTTGTGAATATTGTGGTATGTTTTATTGTGCAATCACCGGACCCTCCTTGGTGACTAATTATATTTTACTCTGATTGACCAATCTGTCTGGATCTGTGAAAAATGGATTACATTGGCTACAAGCAGGTTCAATGGAATTAGGTTGATGGATGGGTTGTAATACATATGACCGAGTGTGACCAGTACCAGCATGGATGGACACACAGACGCCTAGCATTTGTATAGTCCCCTTTGCATTTTCTTAAACGGAAAGTCTGTTTCATTGGTATCTGCTGAAATCATCACAAAATATACTCTTTTAAGTACAATATACACGTGTTTTTGTTTCAGTAATTTTATGTTTGATTTGATTATACATTGTAACAACCAATTTAAAAAAACTTAACTTCAATCATTCCTGATCCTATACTACACATGATTGTCACTCTTTCAATGCACTTTTTCATGTACATTCTAAAGGTTGCATATTTGACACATTTCTGAACAAACTCAATTTAATCTTTTGCAGTTTACAACACTTGCTTTGAAATGGTTAAGTTTGCTACTAAGCTGATCCGATATGATGTCCTAAGGATACCCTAGATCTTTGTTCAGTTTTACTCAATGCTATAACATCATGACTGCACACAGTGTAACCCACATTTTGCCTAATAAACCTGATATATGAGATCAATACACAGTGCAGAGGTAATTCTATGTTGCAATCTTGTGGGAGTGTTACACTGATGCTTTAATTTCTAAAGAATACATGATAGAATCCACTTTTCACCATCCCAGCTTCCGCCTAAAGCCAACAAACCCTTGAATTTGATATTTAAAATTTAACCATAAACCACACAAGAGTGATCCCATCACATTCCCAAGAATTCTCCAAAAGTCTTTTGATATCATTTTCTCATCGCAGGGAAAGTTTGCATTTTTGGTTTGCCTAGGTAGGGTCGATGAGGGTCCAATACGTGAATTGAATTCAGTGAGTGCCTCGACTTGTGTTATAAAAAGGTATATAATTATGATGATGCTTTAGTTGCATGGTGTAGATTGGTCATCCTGGAAGGAATTCAGTCAAGAATAGGGTTGAATTGTTAAGGAGTGAGAGTCAGCTTGAGAGAAATGTTATACTGTATAATGTCGCTGCGCTTATAATGTAATTCTTTCAGTTTCAATGCACTTTTTCATGTAAATTCTAAATATGCAAGGAAAAAAGCCCAGTAAAGGTTGCATGTTTGACACACTTCTGCACAAACTCAAATTAATCTTTTGCATGCAGTTTACGACACTTGCTTTCAAATGGTTAAGTTTGCTGTTAAGCTGATCTGATATGATGTCCTAAGGATACCCTAGATCTTTGTTCAATTTTACTCAATGTTACAACATCATGACTGCACACAGTGTAACCCACATTTTGCCTAATAAACCTGATATATGAGATCAATATACAGTGCAGAGGTAATTCTATGTTGCAATCTTGTGGGAGTGTTACACTGATGCTACAATTTCTAAAGAATACATGATAGAATCCACTTTTCACCATCCCAGCTTCCGCCTAAAGCCAACAAACCCTTGAATTTGATATTTGAAATTTAATGATAAACCACACAAAAGTGATCCCATCACATTTCTAAGATCTTCTAAATATCTTTATAACTCCCTTAATGGGTATTATGCATGGATCATGTTTATCTTCTCATCGCAGGGAAAGTTTGCATTTTGGGTTTGCCTAGGTAGGGTCGACGAGGGTCCAATACGTGAGTTGAATTCAGTGAGTGCCTCGACTTATGTTATAAAAAGATATAAAATTATGATGATGCTTTAGTTGCAAGGTGTAGATTGGTCATCCTGGAGGGAATTCAGTCTAGAATAGAGTAGAATTGTTAAGGAGTGTGAGTCTGCTTGAGAGAAATGTCATACTGTATAATATAATTCTTTCAATGCACTTTTTTAATGTACATTCTAAATATGCATGTAAAGGTTGCATGTTTGACACACTTCTGAACAAACTCAAATTAATGTTTTGTGGTTTACAACACTTGCTTTGAATTTGTTAAGTTTGCTAAGCTGATCCATTATGTCCTTAGGATATGTGGATCTTTGCTCAATTTTAATGAATGTTACAACATCATGATTGCACACAGTCACATCAGTATAACCCACATTTTGCCTATTAAACCTGATCAATATACACAGTGCAGAGGTAATTCTAGGTTGCAATCTTGTGGGAGTGTTACACTGATGCTTCAATTTCTAAAGAATACATGATATAATCCACTTTTCACCATCCCAGCTTCCGCCTAAAGCTAACAAACCCTTGAATTTGCTATTTAAAATTTAACGATAAACCACACAAGAGTGATCCCATCACATTCCCATGAATCCTCCAAAAGTCTTTATATCTCTCTTAATGGGCATCATGCATGGATCACGTTTATTTTCTCATCGCAGGGAAAGTTTGTATTTTTGGTTTGCCTAGGTAGGGTCGATGAGGATCCAATACGTGAGTTGAATTCAGTGAGTGCCTTGACTTGTGTTATAAAAAGATACAAAATTATGATGCTGCTTTAGTTGCAGGGTATAGATTGGTCATCCTGGAGGGAATTCAGTGAAGAATAGAGTAGAATTAGTAAGGATTGGGAGTTTGCATCTAGTGTATACTGTGATTTTCTTTTAAGATTGTGGTTTACATTTTGTGTGAATGACATTGAAAACTTGTTGTGGCCGTACCGACACCAAACTCAGTTTAGCAGTGCCCATGGAGTTAAGATTACCACACAATCATGGTGAACAATGGAGACTAGATGTTTCATCTCATCATGCTCTGACAAAACCACATTTTTTTAAAGTTAGAAATAAATGACACTACAATCTCATCACATGACAAAACCACATTCTTTCCCGTTACGAATAAATGATGTTACACACCATGACAGAATGACAAGAATGTTTTTGTTCTTCACAAATGTCATCATTACTAATAGTAACATGACCCTACACCGCCTACCCAACATTACCATCATACGTACTCGCAGCAAACAAGAAAAGATGTGTAATAAAACTACTACGTGCAGCTCAAGTTGTGCTTAAATCTTTCGATCAAATTTCGCTGAATGCAAGCTTACAGTGTTGTTATTTTTCAACACACCGAAATGTTGTGATAAACCCTCATTGCATCCACTGTGAATTGAGGCATCCAGTCAACATACTTGGGACCCCTTTGGGTATACATGAGTGAGATAAAAGACAAAATGAATTGGCTACAGTATGCAATTGTCAAATTTTAATGACTATAACGGGAACAGTTTTGGGTATCGGACGTGAGCCAAGATGCTGTATTCCCCTCACATTTCACGCCTAACTCCATTTGAATGATGTGATTGACGGATTGGATTGTAACACTTAGAATACCCCTGTACCTTCGGCAATGTTCATACGCAGTCGATTGTTACTTATTCGACACATGGCAACATTCTACCTTGCCAGTGAATGATAACATGCAATGCAATGATGTAACAAACAAATTGAGGAAAAATCGA
Source organism: Amphiura filiformis (assembly GCF_039555335.1). NCBI lineage: Eukaryota > Metazoa > Echinodermata > Ophiuroidea > Amphilepidida > Amphiuridae > Amphiura > Amphiura filiformis. The sequence continues at coordinate 1,814,657 of NC_092643.1, forward strand.
TTTGTCGGTTTTCCAGTTCTGACAATCCTATGTAAGTGAAAATAAAATAAATATCAACTATAGATGCAAATATACACATTAATAGTATGAAAAGTAAAATTCTACAACTTTTACAGGACACATTTGAGAGTTTCTCAAAATGAACGCAAGGCCAAGTTTCAAGACAATTCTGAAAAATGAAATCTGCATAAGTCTGTATGCATAGTTTAAGTAAATATTAGCCTATGTGTCTGTACTTCTGGTCATTTAACCACATTGACTGCATTAATTCTTGTTGCAAAAATTAAAATAGAAAAAAATAATACAAGGAATCTAAAAATACTTGTATTGTGAAAATAGAATGTCTGCTTTACTCAGGCAAAGAGAATATTGATTGGGGTACCTTGCTCAACATGATGAATCTACCACGTCTGTATTACAGATTTCGAGAAAGGTAAGTACTTTTTCAAAAATAGGGGATGTGTTACATCATAATATTTCTAACTGTGATTTCAGATTGCATAAGTGACACAATCTATTTCCAATCTGTTCATAGTCAGCAATAATGAAATTAAAAAAAATATAAGAAGCGAAAAACAAACAAAACGAAAAGCATGAGGAATTGGCTTGCAACCAAATACCATATTTCCTCGATAGTCACTCCTGGGGCGTTGCATTTTCCAAAAGGGGGCGTTTATTACAGGTCATTTTTAGACCGAAAATTCCTGCTAAAATCATTAGGTAAGCTTAAAACTCACACTGAAATGATGAACTATGAACTTAGGAACAACGACTTCCGGTTCACTTCCGGGTTTATGATTTTTTCGCCAATTACCGATGCCATTACCTACCATGTGTGCACCTTGGTTGGCTTACTATACAAGATAGCATGGAAATATCAGCATTTTTTAAACATCTTGGTTGGAAAAAGTGGTGGGGGCAATTAATTGATTTGAAGGGGCGACTATTCAAGGAAATACAGTATGCCAGAGACACAAATATTTCAACTTCAGTTAGCTGAGCAAGTTAGTAATGGTAATAACTAAATTACAAAATGCCCTACTTTGGTCTGAGTCGATCAGATCATATCACAAAAATGGGATTATAAAAAGAAGAAACTTTACTTGGTTTTTTCTTCATATCTTCAAAACCAAAATGTATATTTAAACAAGCGTGGTATTATTTTCAAGCTTTAATTGTTATCTGTCTAGTAAAGGTTAAATCGCAATTAATTGTCATACCCATAGGGTCTTTAATCACAATGTGTCACAAATGATTACATTAACAACATACCATGTGATCTTTCGCTCAACATTTTCTAAAATCCATTCAAGCTGAGATTTGATCCTGTTCTGAACTTCTGTTTACTTTACAAACAAATGTGTTGTTACAAATGTCTGTTGCTAATAGCACAATCAATTAAGCAAGATCATTTGTTTACTTTATAATTAGCTCTATGCTCAAAATATTGATGCAGATATAAATGCCTTTAAAATACTGATGTATGCCAAGAACAGAATAACCTAAATAATTTACAGATTATGTATGAAAAAACACCATTGTCATTGTTTACTTTATAATTAACAGCATACCTGAAATATTTACACAGACAGATCTACCTTTAATTTTTAAAGTATGCCAAGAATAGTTTCACTTTCTAAATAATGTTACAAATTGTATATGAAAATAACAACATCTTTTTCCACGAAAAAGTATCAGGCACAGTCAGTTTTGCTTAAAAATTAAATTGATATATTTCTTCCTTGCAGGCAAGATGTTGGCTGCATGTAGTATCAGGATTTTTTTATATAGTATCAGCATTGATTTTGTATGTAATGTAGAACACTTGCCCTTGTGGCGTGTACCTAATATACTAATATGACAATATTTCCATACTTGTCTGAATTTCAAGCTTTCATTTTTTTATTATTATTATTTTGTTATCTAGAACACGCACTGCTACAAGTTTTCAGTGTGAGAATAGCATAATGCATAATAGTAATATTAATAGAATTAAAAGGAAATCATTTACCAATATTCAATGCAAACATGCTTGAGTGTCTGTGGTTCTATAGTTCCTATCTTTTAGGTGGGGTAGTCTGATTGTAACAAATGGTGTTTTAAAACTCACTTTGATGCCCATAACCCAAACATTCTTATTCTAAGTTTTGATTAATATTGCTCAAGCTACATACATTCTAGATGCATAAAGTGTGTATTGCTAAAGCCCATAAACAGACACAACTAGCAGGGTGGCAATAACCAAACTACCATTTTTTTGTTCATAATGCCTAAACAAAACATACTCCAGGCTTTAAATGTAACTGGCTTATGACAAAAATATGATCTTTCCCCTGATACCAATATCTGTATTTGGATGGGGTAAAGTGGGGGTTGAGTCTGTCAATCTGGTCTTTTTAGATTGTGGTGCATTGATGTTTGGTGATGCCAGTTCGAGCCCAGGTGCAGTCCAATTTTGGCATGTTTGAGCTAGCTTGAAATTCCCCCAGACAATTAAGGAACTAACTGCTTCTGGTCTTGGTTATCTGTATGAGAGCTTCGAAGTTGATCCAGGCTGCGATGTATGGTGTGTCTTGATGAGCCACCGTGGTCAGCAAATTCCTATGTGTGCTGAAGCTTGCGGGTTTATGCCTCACACTATAAGTCACTTTTGTTAGTAATAAGTAAATTTGGAACAATATGAAAAGAGTTAATCTAAATCAGTTCCAATCTTCTACTATTTTCGTTTGTCAAATATAGCACATTTCAAAAGCTATATACTATAATGAAAATCCTCATTTGAGTTTCCCAAGAGACAAAGATTTTTCATGCTTTCAAAGACAGTGAAGCAGAAAATAAATTGAATGTAATTCCCCTCCATATTTGATGATCATCTTAATGACAAAGTACACCGGTTCTGCTTGACAATATAACAGTTTGTTATTTTAGGATGCAACGCTCTATCCGACTTTACATTATATTTGTCACATGTTATCAATTGCATTGTCTATACAAATAATACAAATTCACTTAATTTATATTTGATTATCAAGGACAAATTTCACAACCTCAAATACACTGTAATACATTGATATTGAATACATTTGATCTAATCGAAAACCACAACTCAAACTCCGGAGGTATTTTCTCCACAAAGAAGACTTTTCACCATTAATTATTGTTATTTTGACATTTAAATGCGTCAAAAACATTGAAATAAAGAGGAAGAAATATTGACCTGAATCGTGAGAAAACTTCTTTCCATTAATTGATGAAGCATGTAGCAGTTTACAGATATAGGCTAATGTTCTTGCTTGATGTGCTATAAAATCATCACATCAAGAAAACAACTTTGTGATAACTCCAGGCACAACAACGATTTTCATAAATGTCAATTCCCAATTAAGACCCCAAGCTGCATTCTATGAATTTTCACTATGTTTTTTCAAATCAGATCTTAATTGTCACCCGCTGGGCTAAAACATCAACATGATCAATGGAATAATACAAAACTGAAAGCATTTTCTTATTTTTGTGAAATATTTACGACGCTTGGTAGATTTTTTCAGAGATGATCGGTGTTTTACTTGTGAAAAAATGACTAAGTAGGATGTATAGTTAATGGCACCTTTGAGTCATTTATAAAGCTGCTTAATGGATAAAGCTTAACATGGTTTCTACAAAAATAACAAAATAAGAACGAAAAATTCTACAATAAGAAATGGCATTGCCCTGGATAAATTTAGGCACAAAAATCACAACCAAACCTAGTTTGTGCTGGATTTGTAGTAGGAAAGATATTAATGTCCTGTTTTTATAACCACACCCTAATGTGTAGCTGGCATATATATTTACCAAATACAAAATTCCTATAAAAAACTTAATCAGTTCCAATCTTCTGCTATTTTCTTTTGTCAAATATAGCACATTTCAAAAGCTATCTACTATAATGAAAATCTCATCAAAACCACACTGAGTTTCCCAAGAGACAAAGATTTTTCATGCTTTCAAAGACAGTGAAGCAGAAAATAAATTGAATGTAATTCCCATCAATATTTGATGATCATCTTAATGACAAAGTACACCAGTTCTGCTTGACAAAATAACAGTTTGTTATTTTAGGGTGTAACGCTCTATCAGACTTTACCTTCTATTTGTCACATGTTATCACTTGCATTGTCTATACAAATAATACAAATTCACTTAATTTATATTTGATTATCAAGGGCAAATTTCACAACCTCGATTACACTGTAATACATTGATATTGAATACATTTGATCTAATCGAAAACCACAACTCAAACTCCAGAGGTATTTTCTCCATAAATAAGACTTTTCACCATTAATTATTGTTATTTTGACATTTAAATGCGTCAAAAACATTGAAAACAAGAGGAAGCAATATTGACCTGAATCGTGAGGAAATTTCTTTCCATTAATTGATGAAGCATGTAGCAGTTTACAGATATAGGCTAATGTTCTTGCTTGATGTGCTATAAAATCATCACATCAAGAAAACAACTTTGTGATAACTCCGGGCACAACAACGATTTTCATAAATGTCAATTCCGAATGAAGACCCCAAGCTGCATTCTATGAATTTTCACTATGTTTTTTCAAATCAGATCTTAATTGTCACCCGCTGGGCTAAAACATCAACATGATCAATGGGATAATACAAAACTGAAAGCATTTTCTTATTTTTGTGAAATATTTACGACACTTGGTAGATTTTTTTTCAGAGATGATCGGTGTTTTACTTGTGAAAAAATGACTAAGTAGGATGTATAGTTAATGGCACCTTTGAGTCATTTATAAAGCTGCTTAATGGATAAAGCTTAACATGGTTTCTACAAAAATAACACACACAAAAAATCTACAATAAGATTATGGCATTGCCCTGGATAAAATTAGGCACAAAAATCACAACTTAAGCTAGTTTTATTGGATTTGTAATATGAAAGATATCAATGTCTTGTTGTTATAACCACACCCCAATGTGTAGCTGCCATATATATTTACCAAATACAAAATTCCTATAAAAAACTTAATCAGTTCCAATCTTCTACTATTTTTTTGGTCAAATATAGCACATTTCAAAAGCTATATACTATAATGAAAATCTCATCAAAACCACACTTGAGTTCCCCAAGAGACAAAGATTTTTCATGCTTTCAAAGACAGTGAAGCAGAAAATAAATTGAATGCAATTCCCATCTATATTTGATGATCATCTTAATGACAAAGTACACCGGTTCTGCTTGACAATGTAACAGTTTGTTACTTTAGGGTGCAACGCTCTATCAGATTTTACCTTCTATTTGTCACATGTTATCAATTGCATTGTCTATACAAATAATACAAATTCACTTCATTTATATTTCATTATCAAGGGCAAATTTCACAACCTCAAATACACTGTAATACATAATTTGAATACATTTGATCTAATCGAAAACCACAACTCAAACTCCGGAGGTATTTTCTCCATAAATAAGACTTTTCACCATTAATTATTGTTATTTTGACATTCAAATGTGTCAAAAGCATTGAAAAAAAGAGAAAGAAATATTGACCTGAATCATGAGGAAACTTCTTTCCATTAATTGATGAAGCATGTAGCACTTTACAGATATAGGCTAATGTTCTTGCTTGATGTGCTATAAAATCATCACATCAAGAAAACAACTTTGTGATAACTCCAGGCACAACAACGATTTTCATAAATGTCAATTCCCAATGAAGACCCCAAGCTGCATTCTATGAATTTTCACTATGTTTTTTCAAATCAGATCTTAATTGTCACCCGCTGGGCTAAAACATCAACATGATCAATGGGATAATACAAAACTGAAAGCATTTTCTTATTTTTGTGAAATATTTACGACACTTGGTAGATTTTTTTTCAGAGATGATCGGTGTTTTACTTGTGAAAAAAATGACTAAGTAGGATGTATAGTTAATGGCACCTTTGAGTCATTTATAAAGCTGCTTAATGGATAAAGCTTAACATGGTTTCTACAAAAATAACACACACAAAAAATCTACAATAAGATTATGGCATTGCCCTGGATAAAATTAGGCACAAAAATCACAACTTAAGCTAGTTTTATTGGATTTGTAATATGAAAGATATCAATGTCTTGTTTTTATAACCACACCCCAATGTGTAGCTGCCATATATATTTACCAAATACAAAATTCCTATAAAAAACTTAATCAGTTCCAATCTTCTACTATTTTTTTGGTCAAATATAGCACATTTCAAAAGCTATATACTATAATGAAAATCTCATCAAAACCACACTTGAGTTCCCCAAGAGACAAAGATTTTTCATGCTTTTAAAGACAGTGAAGCAGAAAATAAATTGAATGCAATTCCCATCTATATTTGATGATCATCTTAATGACAAAGTACACCGGTTCTGCTTGACAATGTAACAGTTTGTTACTTTAGGGTGCAACGCCTATCAGATTTTACCTTCTATTTGTCACATGTTATCAATTGCATTGTCTATACAAATAATACAAATTCACTTCATTTATATTTCATTATCAAGGGCAAATTTCACAACCTCAAATACACTGTAATACATAATTTGAATACATTTGATCTAATCGAAAACCACAACTCAAACTCCGGAGGTATTTTCTCCATAAATAAGACTTTTCACCATTAATTATTGTTATTTTGACATTTAAATGTGTCAAAAGCATTGAAAAAAAGAGGAAGAAATATTGACCTGAATCGTGAGGAAACTTCTTTCCATTAATTGATGAAGCATGTAGCACTTTACAGATATAGGCTAATGTTCTTGCTTGATGTGCTATAAAATCATCACATCAAGAAAACAACTTTGTGATAACTCCAGGCACAACAACGATTTTCATAAATGTCAATTCCCAATGAAGACCCCAAGCTGCATTCTATGAATTTTCACTATGTTTTTTCAAATCAGATCTTAAAGGAGTATTTCGTGATCCTAGCATCCTCTATATATGTCATTTTTCATTAGATATCCACGGAAAAAACCTATTCCCAAAATTTCAGTTGATTCCGATTTTGCGTTCGCGAGTTATGCATGATTATGTGCATTACACCAGAGCTCTGGTATTACACTGCTCCATAGACAATGCGTTGTAATTTCGTTCTGGTGCACCAGAACGAAATTCAAATTTCACGATATCTTTGCTAAACGAATTAATCTGCAAGAAATATTTTGTACATAAACATTATGTAGCTAGCCTTGATCAAGTCTTTCTCCCGTTACTTTTCTCTATTCATGCTCTTCTTAATACTATAGGACCCATGGTCGAAGTATCATATACTGGACTCCCTCTGATTTTTAGTCAGGTCAGAATTTTTGGGTAGGACGAAAGCCTTGACGGGTTTGTAATTGGATTAAATCTGGCCCTACACAAATGAATGGGAGAGCAAATAATCTGCAACACAGATCAGAAGAAACCAATCACATGCTTCCCCTGTTTAAGTCACTGCTATTTGGGAATCATAACTTTTAAAAAGGACCAACTTTGAATTTCATTTTAAAGAAATCAATGGTTTTGTTAAGAAATGTTCAACTATAGGAAAAACTATATCCCATTCTCAGGAAATCAAGCTTAACCATCATAAAGGAAGTGACATTATTTGTATAAATATTATATATTTCTTTTTACATTTTGTGTATAATTTGCAGTACAAACCTACTAAAATAAATGGACTTTCCCAGATTTTGAAAAATAACTGAAAGCCTCCCATGGTGCATTATGTAATCAATTACCAACTCTACAAGTCCTTGGCGCTGGCAACATGAGCTAGGGAGGAAGTATAGTATACCTTGTGGGCATGGTGTGCATTTTGCTCAAACACTACCCCCGGCAGTGCACAGTATGCCTGGGGTAAAGAATGATAAGAAAGTGATGATGGTAAATAATTATTTTGAAAGAATAGATAACTTCAAAACTTTGGAAAGAAATAGACATTTTTGGAAGATGTGGCAAAGCTTCCATGAATTTCACATTCACTAACTATGGACGCCAAAGGACTTGAAACAAGTCTATATGTAGCCAGAGGTTTCCAGTGATATAAAAATCTCAACTTTTTTTGAGAAAAGTGGGGGGATGAGGCTGTGGATCACGAAATGCCCTTTTAATTGTCACCCGCTGGGCTAAAACATCAACATGATCAATGGGATAATACAAAACTGAAAGTATTTTCTTATTTTTGTGAAATATTTACGATGCTTGGTAGATTTTTTTCAGAGATGATCTGTGTTTTACTTGTGAAAAAATGACTAAGTAGGATGTATAGTTAATGGCACCTTTGAGTCATTTATAAAGCTGCTTAATGGATAAAGCTTAACATGGTTTCTACAAAAATAACACAAAAATTCTACAATAAGAAACGGCATTACCCTAGATAAAATTGGGCACAAAAATCACAACCAAATCCAATTTTTATGGGATTTGTAATATTCAAGATAATGCCTTGTTAACAATAGATAACCATACCCTAATCTGATCCAGTAGTAATCTATGGTAGTGTAGCTAGCATATTTACTGACTGCATAATTCCTCAAAAAATAAGCTTACAGGGCTTTTGATTCAAACACTATAAAAAGGATTTTGTGATTATGGGCCTATATTTAGCATAATCTGTTCTAAGCCAATGTTAGAATTCTGATCTCACATCATAAATACAAAATAGAAATCTGAAACTGAAAAAGGTATTTTGTGATTGTAGTCTTATCCTCTTCTTATGGTATCTTTCAGTAGATATCCTTAAGGGGGGTACTACACCCCTCGATAAATTTGTGTCTATTTTTGCATTTTTCTCAAAAACTAATAACACAGTGGTAACAAAGGTTATGTATATTATAGGGCAAGGAATCCAATTACTACACTGGAATTTCAGTGACCCAAGACAAGCGGTTTGTTATTTATGATAAGAAATAAGGTACCGCTAGGATGTACCTCGCTTCCTATCATATATACTGAACCGCTTGTCTTGAGTCACTGAAATTTCAGTGTAGTAATTGGATTACTTGCCCCAATAATATACATAATTTTGTTTACCAGTGTGTTATTAGTTTTTGAGAAAAATGCAAAAATAGACACAATTTACCACATGGGTGTAGTACCCCCTTAAAAAAAGCTTAATCCAAAAAATACTGTTGATTCCTAATTTGCATTTGCTAGTTACCAACTACTAGCTAAAGATTTACTTGCTAGTACCTACTAAGTCCTGACTTGACATTTTATTCACTGCTACCAAAATATGTGTCAATTTCCGGAGATCATTCGGCATGGTTTTGCTATGTTATTTGCCTGAACACATAGCACTTAGCTCCTCAGCACCCAAAGAAAAACGCTTCCAGCATTCATCACAATGCCAGCCCGTTGACTCACAGCAACAAAGATGACCGACTTTACCAAGCACACCCTGGGAGCATACCAAGCACACCCTGGGAGCATACCAAGCACACCCTGGGAGCATACAACTTTTCATCTTCTTATGTAGTCATTGATCCATGAAAATTGAATGAAATAACTACCTGGTTTATCAGTTGCTCAAGTTATTGGCATATTTTGCATAATAGAGCTGCATTGCAAAAAAAGTAGCATACATCTTTAATATAGTACACAGGGATTGAGTTTTAAGGCCCGCGAGTGCAACCACACACCATCAAACATCTTAAGTCGCCTGTCCGAGTGCGATTTATAGTACACAATTCCTAAACTTTTTACTGAGTGCAAGTTAATAGAACAACTGACAACCCACTTTAACATTTCCAAAAGCGTGATTTGTAGCACTTCTGTTATTTTTAAAACTCAATCCCTGAGCGTACTAAGTACAAACAATCCTAGTGTTAATGTATTTTCATTTTAGTTCAGAGAAGTTACGGTGATGATACATACCCAGAGATGCCAACATTAACAACCAGAAAATAGGGTGGATTCAAACAAAAAATGGGGAGGTTTTCAAAATTACATGCAACTTTAATGGCACATAACTTGCCAGATAGAAATAGGGAGGTTGCCAAATTTGGGCATCAAAATGGACAAAAATGTTTACAAAATTAGGGAGCCTCCCTCTTAAATAGGGAAGGTTGGCATCTCTGCATACCGCAATGACAGTTTTGTGCTGTATCACAGCACTTTTTCAATTTGAATGCTCAGCTTTACCGCTTCTCGTCACCTGCTTCCTATTGGATGCTGTCATAGGTGTAATTTTTTAGCATCTGGTCATATAATATGCAGGAGGAAGTAGATACCACAATCCCTATTGTGAGTGTTAGCCTGCCCCCCTCTTTTTTTATCCATATTGTTTCCTTCATGTGTCTCCTTTTCCTGTTGGCTTCAATGTCTCTGATTTTCGCATATACATGACGAGCAGCGGTAAAAGCTGAGCATTCAATTTGAAAAAGTGCTGTGATATAGCACAAAACTGTCCTTGAGGTATGTCACATCCAGTGGCGGCACCACAAGGGGGAATGAGGGGGCAAATGCTCCCCAGTCAGAACTTTTACCCCCCCTGAAATTCACTTTTCCCCCCTAATGCCGCCCCCACAAAAAAATTCCTGGCACCCCCACTGGTCACATCACCTTTAATTGCATTTGTATAAAAACTATTGAAAATATAATTTTATGAACTATATATTTGTGGGTGCATTTTGCCATTTCTGATAATTTTGTAGTTGGTCTTAACACAACTTGTTTGGCATTTGGCTTTTGCTCGTTCTCGACATTATTTTATGGAAAAAATGCCCTTTACCCTGTTGTGGTCATTTTGATCTTTCTCTAGAAGCTTACAAATGAAGCATTCGGCATGATTTGGACATTGATATATACCACACGTAATGTATTCAGGCAATGCCCGCTACTTTGTGGTCAGTTTGCCCATAATAGCTACAGACGAGACTCGTGATTGTCATCCTAACGGTCAGATATAGGCAACCAGGCCAGGATAAACATTCAAACGTCTTCGCTAAACGAATAACAGAATAAAATCCATTTCAAGTGGTCAGTATTGCTGTCATGGAACGTACACAGAGTGCATTGCTTGTGTCATGCACACAACCATTTCACAGTTACAGATCAATAGTCCGAAAAACCGAATTTTAACCCTAACCCTGACCTTCACTCTATACTAACCCTAAACCTAACCCAAACCTTATTCCTAATCCTAACCTAACATGCCCTGAACCCTAACATTTTTTCATACACTCCTATATCAAAGCAGCCAATCAGAAAAGCAGTTAGAAAAGTATGTGGAGTGCATTGATAGTGTATAATGGCACTCTGTGTACTAAAACCAATATTGCAAGAAAATTTGACCCATTTTTATATGCGAGGGCCAAATTTTTGGCCAAATTTAATAAAATTGCAACATTTTTACACAATTTCACTTTTTGGGTGCTCCAGTAAGGGTATTTGTTTTAAAAATTTTGAAAAAATTACACTTTTATATCAAAATTGCATAGAAAAGGGGGCCATTGTTATACCACATGCACAAAAATGAGACCTGTATTATACAGCACATCCCTGTATGTCATTTGTACTGAGGATGTGCTCCTTTTCTTATAGTCGTGTTCACATTTTGAGTTACACCCGGCGTAAACGTACGCTAATATTGATCAAAATTCCCCAAATATTTCCCTACTCCTACCGCGTGTCCACACCTAGCCTACTCCGAGCAGTACGCCGACTAGTTCCACCAATCATTCACTTCTGGTCGGCGTAAACATTGGCTACCACTTCCGGTGTTTCTGTGACCTTTATCAACCACGCGATATGTAATTTCTTAGTTCTGACCAACAAAAGGTCAAACTTACTCTGGGTGCCAGGCGTAATCTGCGTTTACATTGCAACTTACGCCTGGCGGAGGTTACACCCAGCTTGCTACTCCTGACTTTTTTCAGGAGTAAATCGTTGGACGTACGCCTGGCGGAACTTACGCTGACCATCGTTCACACTGTCACTACTCCTGGCAGCGCCTACCGCTACTTCTAGCAACTTGTGCCGACCAAGTTCCGCCGGGCATATGTCCGACAATGTGAACACGACTATTGGCTGGAAATTGTGCTCCTTGCTCACCACCTGCCACTGCATTCGCCATGCCTATAGTATGATCAATATTGGTAACCCTGGGTCTTCATCCTAATTATGTTGTTCATGGAAAAAGGGGAATCCCCACGGGATTCGTTACTGTCATCGCTGAGTACTGAAGTGTAGACTATATTTAGTGCGTATCTTTCCTCGCTTTTCATTTATTGCCTCATTACATTGGCTTGTTGATGTTGTGAAATGAGAGACAAAAACTAATATGTCGAGTTTGTTTGTTTGTCAATCTGCTAGTAGTGATGATAGGAAGCAGTCAGGTAGGCTGACAGTATGTGGTGCTTTAATAAAAAGGCAAAGGACTGACTTATAGTGTTATTTCATAAGATACTAGCCTCGATCAAGGCTTTGTTTTTACTTTATCTGTAACTAGGTCAGCCATCCGGCGGCGGGAAGGGGGTGCGTTCTCAAGTTTGGTTTGGGTAGGAATGTGCCGCACGACATCAATATTTTTGGTGTAAAACAACTCGGCTTTACCTCGTTGTTGTACTTAATGATGTCGCTTGTGTTATATGAGATGATAGATGCACTCCAGTGGCTAAAAACAATATTCTCTTAATTCTCAATCAAAGTTAAGTGCTGCTAATTAAAAGCATGGCCACATATACATGCATATATTTATGGGCATCAATAATCCTGGGGGGACGGGGATGTGTCCTCCCACCTTTTCAGCCACTTTTTGACAATTCATGCCGGATATTCCACCCACATTTCAAGACGGATTGACAGTAATGCCTATATTGCTTGCAGGGTGTGTTAAAAGATTTCAGCCCGAATCGCAGGTCAAATAATCGAAAAGTCGTCCAATTTTTCTCTTTACCATTGGTTTCTATGGGGCATGAAACTATCGGAAGTCACGGGGGCCAATGTTGAAAAGTCGCCCAAATTTTTTCTTAACCATTGGTATCTATAGGACAGGAAATTGTCAAAAGTCACGGGAAAAATCTTCAAAAGTCACCCAATTGGGCTACTAAATCGCGGGGTTTGGCAACCCTGATTGCTTGAATAACTAATTTAGATTCTGGAAAAGGAAAAAGACAAATGAGATGTGATTTTCATTCATTAACTATGGACGCCCACAGACTTGTACAAGTCTAATAACATCCTTGCCCATCTTCAATGGAAGGTAATGAGAGTACAAGAGGCTCTTTTGGGGAGTCAACTAAGATTGCTTTTTATACTCCCTACCAAAACAATCTGGATACTTAATTGCACAAGAGTCAATTGCTGTGTTAAATTGGTTATATCATAGCACATGCCAATAAACTTAAATTTGAAATAACACATGCATCCGCAGGAAGAAATTCACTTTGACCCTATCGTAGTTGTCATAATTTCTATTGTTATCTCAAGATGATACCTAGGGTCACTGGAGCATAGATACCGTAAGGCATCGATACAGATCTGTATTCGCTGTAATAAGAGGATTAACTACCATAGCATTAGATGAATACAATTTTTGAATATATCACACTGCACTACAAGCAGGTTGCACTCATTACCTGTGTATGTCTGCAATCATAGATTGAATGCAATACCACTTTCTTTCAAGATACTGATCTTTACAGGTGTGAATGATCAGCATGATATGAATATTCTATAGAATTTACGATCCAGGTCTTTTATCCCTGTTCTTTGACATCTATGATTCAATGGATATGTACCGCATGAACGTTGTAGTGCAGGGCGATATATTCAAAAATTATATTCATCTATTGCTATGGCAGATAATCCTCTCATTTCTATGGCAACTTAAGTGAAAGAGTATCTGGATTGTTTTTACAGAGAGAACACTGCATACAATTTACAATTTACAGACTCAATTTTTAAGGTTCAACACTCAAACATGCCACAAACAAAACATATTGATTCCATCCATATTATGGGCATTCAAAAATTGTTAATATTGTTCATGAATCGATGACACAGTAGTTAACAAACACGTGCCTCAACTCAACCTCACTGTTTGATGCTATCTGATAGCGCCAATTACACTGACTGAAAAGACTTTGTGGCCACTTGCGCTATGCTCTTTGGCCAGTGCCACAATCAAGTACTAGCTGAGCCATTTCTAGTAGCATTTTGATCTCTGAGAGGAGATTGTTTCTTTACACAACAGGACATAAATTATACTGTCATCTGAAAACTCCACGGGCACTACCGGCCAATATATTGGCTTCTAAAAACTAGTTTGATTGGTTACAAACAGGGCTTTATTATGTATTGAGCCAATCAGAGAAGTGGTATTAGTTAGTAGGGCTGAAAGAAGGGATTAAGCTTAAAACCTAAAACCTCTATTTTGATTGGTTACTCAGATGATATCACATAATTAACCAATCAGAGTCACTGTAAGAAAGGTAGTAGTGCCCATGGGGTTAAACGGATGAACTCTTGGGAGGAATCTGGGTTAAAGACAATAATGATTTAAAGTGGCCTCATGTATTGACAGGCAAGATAAGAGTGAGGAAAGAAGTAGCGCTATTGAATTTCATGTGACATCATTTGAGCACCAATTGACAACGACATAGGTCAGGATAGGGTGTCTTGTTTTATTGAGCTCTATATAATTCCTTTGTTTTTCAACTCATGATAATTATTAGTGATGCAGTTCCAATATACAATTGGAAGGATTGAGACAAATTTATTGGTCAAGCTTTGAGTTTAGAAATAGTGCACAAGACAGAGTTTAGCGCAGTATTTTTAATACTCATAGCGGAACCAATATATGTGACCGTACACCACGAATGAGCCATAAATTTGCCAAATTGTATTCTGAGTTACAGTGTAAAAAGTGTATAAAGGTCGTATTCATAGACCTAGTACCTCAAGTTGGTGCTACATGTATCTCATTTTGGTAGTGCCAGTCAAACACCTTTTAAACCAATCAATAATCATATTGTTTAAGAGGATAATAAGCTTCTACCTATGTCTATAGAATTCTTCAATAGCTCTAGTCTTTGTTTGCTTTGGCTAAATCCTGTTCAAGTGGTGGGTTACAAAGCATTGTATTTTGTCTTGGTATGTATATTCAACAATTAACAATGAGAGGACATTTCTGAACCTTGCTGACTTGGGGATGATTTGAAATTACCGCCAATTATGACTGTTTGATATTTATTACCAGCAATGTGGAAAAAGAGACACACGTAGAACCGAAATAAGGTACCATATACCATTTGAAAGCTTAGATATATATTTTCTAAACACAAAATAAAACAAACTTGACAGGGGCCAACTTTACGGCTGGTTTGTGGTGGACGGTCACATATTTGTGTTTTGTGCAAAAAAATTATGCGGTTTGTAACAAAGGCATGAAAATACCAAAGGTTGTAATTATAAAGAAAGAATATGCAAATGAAGTTGTCAATATTGCAATAGCAATCGCAACTGTACATTACTACTTAATCCAAAATCAAGAAACCCCTGGCCCAACACTTTTATATACTTTCTTTCCAGATTGGTAACAACATAGGTGCCTATTTCGCTGGTTAGAGTATAAATCGTGCACACTAATCTAATCACACAGAGCATATAGAAAAGTGTACAAGCACGGTTTGATGGCACGTCTTCCAGTTCTTGAGTTTAAGCCAATAACATACCAAACATACATAAATAAATATACAACTCCATATTTGAGTGAAAACACCGCTAAGTCACGCTCCTCTCCACCCTACTTGAAAATACTCAATGCGCTATTTGTGCCGTAGAATACAACCTTAATATATTTGTGCCACAAAGTCCCAATATCTATCCAAAGTTGTGAATGCCTTGTTACTTAATGGTTATGATACATCACCCCAGAAATGTAGTAGGTGTCGTATCTTTATTGCAGTGAGACTATGAATATCAATGATATAAAGCGTTTCAGACATTTTCCCAGGTCTTGGGTGATGATAATGATCATGAGACTCGTTATCGCTGAAGGTTTCAATATACAGGTCTTGCCATGGTAAAAGAAGGTATCCAAGTAAGCTTATTACAATTATTTACTTCCTTTTATTTATGGCTAGTCCCGTAGACATTCTATGTTCATTACACACAAACAGGTGCATGAACTATGAAAAGGAAAAGAAGTTACTGTCTTTTACCAAAGATTAATGTAAATTCCTAAATCATTGCATGGGAATGGTATAAAGCTGGTATCATTTTGATAAAGTTTTGCTTTTAAAAAATGCCCAAATACTGGTAACATGTTCACAAATGAGTCAGAGAAAATGAAAGTCAAGTTTACTGAAGTTTACTGAAGTTGATCGAACTTTACATCCTTCTTAAGTATAAATAAATGATAAATTGCAGCGACATCCTGCCTACATCTGAAACATTGAATAGATTCAAAGATTAATTTACTTTGATACATCCACAAACTGCAATTTTCCAAGAACGTACTATTTATTACCACCGCTGAGAACATGAATAAGTACTACAACTAATCAGGCTATAGGGTAACTGGGTTGACTGAATGATATAGGTTTATGCTAGAAAAAAAAACATACATGGATTTTCTGCCAAATTCATCACAATGTGTTTTTTAGTCTTTATTTGTTTTAAGGTAGGGGATCCAGTGAAGTTTGAATTTCCTTCAAACTTAAGAATAATATCATCGAAGTAGTGGTGGTAAAAAGAAAATAATTTTTTTGATAGTTGAAGAAGCAAGTTCTGTAGTTTCAGTACACCAGAGTACCATCATACTACTGAGGACCCTCATTTGATAACCTAAATAACAGAACCTGTAAACAAATCTTAGAGTATTAAGAAAGAACGAGACAGACAGACAGACAGAAACACACACCCCTGAATGACTAATTTTGGTTGATTACACTGGGCACTGGGTAAGGGGGGGTACTGAAGTATTGGTTTGGGTTGGAATGTGCCTTTGAGAAGTCGAAAGTGGACACATATTGATACTGATTTTCCAAGAAAATTTGAGACATTTTATGCCTGTTAAAAGTAAAGTTGGAGTATTTTGTTCAAATTTTTTTTTAACCCAGAAAAGAAGCTCATTGTCATATCAGTGTCCCAAAAATGAGACCCAAATTTGTGGCATATCCCAGTATTGTCATTTCTACCAAGTACCCCCTTCACTAGATCCAGGGTTATGCAGCAAGGTTGTGTCATTCTTTCATCCCTCTCTCTTTCTTTATCTCTCCCTGTATCTTTTCTCTGTCTATCCCTCCATCCCCCTCTTTCAGCTTTGTGTGTAGGGGTGTGCCTGTGGAGCAGTGTGTGGTGTGGTGCGGTGTGTGTAATAACCTGCAAACGTGGACCTAAATTAGGATACACACAGTGAGACCATGGACACATCTGCAACTGTGGACATCTACGGTTGCTGTCTATAACCAGGACAACTCAAATAATGTAAAAATGCATTTAAAAGTGGTCCACCTTTGGGGGTTCAGGACAGGTCACAGTTGTCGGTAGTGTGTGGGGTAGGTCCACGGTGTGTTGATTGAAATCGGGAGTGTGTGTCCTTGGTTAGAGCATTAAATCATATGCAGAATGAGGTCCTCATTTGCAGGTATTTACAAACAGGAGTGTGTGTTTCTATCTATCTGTCTGTCTGTGTGTCTGTCTGTCTATCTGTCTGTCTGTCTCGCTCTTTCTTAATACTCCAAGATTTGTTTACAGATTCTGTTATTTAGGTTATCAAATGAGGGTAATCAGTTAGTCATGTCATCTTATATTTCCTGTGTTTATGTGGGCTGCTGGGCAATTCAGATTAAACAGAACACAACTCAATAATGCTCATTTGCAAATCTTGCATTTTCCCACTTGATCCAATCAGTTAAAACCAATCAAACCTTAACCCCGTGAGAACTACCTGCCGATTGGCCAAAAAGAAGTTTTCATTGTCAATTGGACCAATTAGCAACATTGTTAGAATAATTTCACCACGCAAAAAAATTGGGGTGAATAATTTGCAAAGCTCCATTCTGATTGGTGATTAAAATGAAGATATCATGTAATTGACCAAACAAAAGCAATGTTAGATTGGCAGGTAAAGCTCACGGGGTTAATATAATCAAAAGTCTCGGCTGGATAGATACAACCTCTGTGCATTCACTAATCCCACCAATGGATGCGATGCCCTTGACAAATGTCTTTTAATATAATGGTGTAATGATGTTACACTGGTCATCTTCAATGATCTACAGCGATTTAAACCTGTGTGAGACATCTCATGAAACCAATGCGAGACTTCTCGGCAACTCGTACAACATCAGGTCAATGAGGTCGGTATTCCTTACAGCAGACTGGGCAACAGACACAAAATGCCTGGGATTGTATGCGACAGGAATACCGACTGATAGCAATACAAACATATAATAGATAGATAAATCGGCTCTTATAATGCAAAAGGATGGAACTTACACCTACTTTAACATCCAGACAGTGTTTCTATCTAAAACTAATGCAAGACTTTTTAGCAGCTTATACAGTATGGTCAATGATGTCAGTATTCCTTAAATAACAGCCATGGCAACAGAATGCCTCGGATTATGTGTGACAGGAATAACAATTGGGTAATAGCAATTACAAACATATCTCAAATTGTCTACAGCTTCAATTCACAACTGTAGATGTATTAGAAGCTTGACTAACCAGCATTACCTCCTGCACATGCCTGGCTTATTATGCTCAAAGTTTGCGCCATGTCAGTAATCGAAAAGAACATAACATATTGGCCACTGTAGTGAATATGTTAGGCCTATACCTTAGTTACTGGTTCAAGCTTGGTTTGTACACCTGTTAGCAACCATTGACTTTGTGTTGTGATCATTTTGATTGTGGTTCCGAACACAGATAGGGTGAACCAGTTGATCTGGCAACAATCAATTCTGACATCACACTACGACAATAGCCAGGGCATTTCAAAACCCAGGGGAATCACTCAAATTTAGCCCCTTAATAAGATAATTGAATATAGAATTTACCCCCTATTGAGTTTTTGGCTAGTAAAAAAATGCCCTTTTTGGACTCGTAATTTACCAAAAATTTGAAAAGGTACCCTAAACAAGTTGTTCAGATTCAGAAAACTACCCTTATTCTTGAAAATCAGTGTTTTTAGACCCTAAATGCGTCACGCACGTAACTTGCCTTGCCTTAAAAAACACCCCCCTTTACTTGTTTTTTGGTCACGCATGTGTACAGACCATTTATGTGAGTGGCCCCCCAGGTTTCAAAACTACCAACTTGCGACTTTACACTCATTCTGTGGTAGCAGTCATACAATATGTGGCACAATCTGATACAATCACACCAAAGGAATCAAATTTGAAAATTATAGGAAAATTAAAAGAGAGAAAGAGCACACAGCTTAAAATGTTGATATGTTCTCAGCATGTAATGCTTGTAAAGTTGACATGTTCTTGCTGTATGTAGTAAATGAAAAGTCATGTTTATACATATGTTTAAAATAAATACAAATGAAATCATATACAACAATATCTGGATCAATGAAAACATCCTCACACAATTTTGAAAACAAAACGAGAAGAAATGCCCACAATTTGCCTATGATTACATACACTTTCCAGCTTCTTTGTGTCTTAATATTGGTGTTGCTTACACAACATCCACATGGATCTAAAAAAAAGAGAAGAAAAAAGAAAACTTAAACCGCATCTAATCTGGGTTGACATTCAAATTGTAGCCGTAAGTAAATAGTGAATCTAAGTTACAAAGGACTACATGGTGAGTTTCAAAACACTTAGGGCATATGCTTTTATGTGGTTGAACCTTTCTACTAATCATGGAGGAGTGTGAATGCATTTACAAGTCTTTACTATTTTCAGAACAAGTATTTCGTAACCAGGATAGGGCTGTCAGAAAAGCAGTCAATTATTGATATATAGATAGATATATAGACATGGATATCATGAAAGTGAGAGTTCAAAGAGTTGGCTTACACAACGCTGCTAGAATTCTTTTTTAACTAACATTGTTTTATGCTAGAGATAGCATTTGGAGCTATTCACTACGTCAGTGTAGAGTATCTGTCTATATATTAATTTATCTACAAAAATACCTGGATGTATAGATGTTACCCTTTGTTATAAATCTGGGTGTATATTGTACCCTTTTAATGTAGCCTTTTTCATTGGAAAATTTTACTGAATAATGGCATTTTGTGCCATTCACTGAATATTGGAATTGAGCATTGTGGATTTTGCTGTAGGCCTATATGGTAGTTACACACATTTTGGTGCTTTTGTTCGACTTTCATACCACCTTCCCTTCCTGAGATATTGTAATATTTACCGTTCGAAAATCTTCAGGAATATATCGAAAATTTGAATTAAAATTCCTCTATATTCTAAGGAATATTGCTTTTTTTTAATTATTATTTTTTCATGTTTTATGCCGCATACAACGTTCTTTAACTGAATTACTTTAAATAAACAAAAATTGGAGTTTCCGAAACGTTCAAAAAATGGCATTTATTGCCGAATGAAATGAAAAATTGAAAAACATAAATAACAAAATTGAATCTTTTTCTTATTTCAAAAGCATTTATAAAGATGCATCAAAGTTAAAATCAATTTCTATTGCAATAGTTATTTCTAGACAGGGGTAAACATCTTGTGTTGTGAAAGGGCTTACATCCACAAAATGCATGAAATAAAAGAAACAATAAAATAACTGTGAAGGCTAATAATTTGTACCAAACCTATATTTATGTCCTTATCCATCAAAATTTTGTCCCAAAACAAAATGAATTGAATCAAACAATTAATAAATGCAAATTAAACAAATGTGTTTTCTTCCACAAGAAAGATTCCACCTCTGACCTACAATTTACTGTAGACAAAGCTCCACATTGCCCTTCCCATTGTAAATAGTTCACTCTTTTTTACTATCTCTAGTGGAAAACATTTGCAATGTGCTTTTAGCGATGTTTACCATTTGCTATCTACTGTAGACAGCACTTTATACGCCTTCATTTACTTAAGACTATAGCGTGCATCTCCCAATCAACTCAAACATTTTACACAAGAGTATTTGCATCATGTTTTTCCACAATGGGATATTCTATTTGAAAAACACCCCCCCCCTCCCATTAAGAAGATTTTGAACTTTCAACCAAATTAGCCATTCTAAATCCAACACTTTTCATCAAAAACAGTGGGAAATGTGGGTAAGATTTTGGAATTCCAAACAACAGCTAGCTTCAACTATATTTATAAATACCAATTTATAAAACGCACATTGACCCATGGCAGCACCATACCAAGACAGCCAAGTGGGACCATTTTAAATTCTCAAATGATTGACTACTAAACAGGGTTAACTGATACTAACTTTTTAAACAAATATCATCAAAGTTAGTAATAACTTGACTAACAAAATTATTTACACTTGGGGATTCTGAATTTTGGATATGTTATGAACAAAAACATTTTGAAAATATTTGCCGACGGAAAAAAATACTCATCGATGGAAACATTTATAATAATATAACAAAGTTGAAAAATAGACAATTTTGATGTACAATCTGGTGTCGCTTTACTGCTTTTGCATTCAAATGTACAGGAAGACCACTTGCCTTGCCAAATGTCACTCTTTCAAACTTCCTGTCTACAAGCTGTTATGGCAGCACTGTCTGAGGTAGTCACATGCGTATTTATAAATAAGTATTTATAAATATAGTTGAAGGGAGCTGGATAAAACTTCCCAAAGAAGGCTAAATTATGTAAAATCCAACTAGGTCTCAACTTTTTTTGATTTTATCATAAAACAGGCAAAAATGTCCACCTGGATTCACCTTGTCATTTAACTATGAATGACATAGCAGACTCATCTTCCACAGGGAGTGAGAAATGCAGATGGAATAACCCAATACGCTGATGTGTTTCTCTTAATTAGAGGCATATACATTTAAGAAGTGCCAAGAGTTTCCTTAGAAGACTGTCACTCATCACACATATCAGGTGTACTTTCATCCGATCTTGCTTAAAAAAGAACACATATACATCGTCAGCAAACACGACCGGCATCAACCGAGATTAGTTTCATCAGAGGAGCGGAGGAGATGATGAGAAGAGAGGAAGTTTGACCATTAGAGGAGAGACATCTACACAAACCGGGCAACTCCCAGTGCCCTGATATTGGATGCCAAATAAACTGTTTGTGCAGCACTCTCTTGTCAAATCAAATTAACTCAGTTGATGGGAGTATCATGGTGACACTATTGTGGTGACACTAGACTATGGACCAAGATGCTCTCATTTCCAATGGCAAAGTCCAACATCCTGCATTCAACAACCACAGCTGAAAAAGTTGACCTCATGATGTGGG
Source organism: Amphiura filiformis (assembly GCF_039555335.1). Lineage (NCBI taxonomy): Eukaryota > Metazoa > Echinodermata > Ophiuroidea > Amphilepidida > Amphiuridae > Amphiura > Amphiura filiformis. The sequence continues at coordinate 1,837,054 of NC_092643.1, forward strand.
TACACTTTTTGAACCCAAATGCATTCAAAGGTCATTCTGTAAGCCATATTGGGGTTAAAGAACTGTGTACTCTTATATGAGCATATCGTCGCTGTAATGACACTTTTCAGTCAAATTGAGATTTTCTACTGATTTTGTAGCTAGCAAGCCAGGCTTTATACTGGCAAAACCTTGTATGTCTATCTGCAACTATAAACACATAGTCACCTTATTTTCAAAATTGCAGTAACAAAACCTTGTATCTAATATATCAGATATGTTAAGATATAAATATGCAGTTACTAGGTTTTGGTCTTTACACATTTTAGCCAATAGGGAAAGGAATGTTTATTGAAAGTATTGTGCAAAACCTTATATCTCCAAAAATCAAAACTATGAAACTCCATTTTTGTGTCTTTCTTTATGTTTAGAGTTATTATAGTCATGACTGTAGCAAAGCGCATACAAAACAAATACAAATAAAAAAGCATATTGGTATTTTCTCTGCTAAGAATTGAGTAAAACTGAAAGGCCATGTACAAATAGAGATTTCTCGAGGATATCCCCTTTGACAGCCCTCAGAAATGGGTAAGTGCAATAGATGGAACAACCCTGACCGACCAAGAGAATTATGATAAGGATAATGAACTGAGTGCAATGCATTCGTCAAGATAATCGCACGCGCCGTGGAGTTATTGCATTTAGCTCGAGAGCCGATAGGCTCAAGAGCTAAATGCAATAACTCCATGGCAAGTGCAATTATCCTGACGAATGCATTTGCACGAGTACATTATCCGTCATACACTTTGAGTGTAGGCCTATTAAAACAATAGGCAATATTAATTGCTGCATTCATTATATTAGTTTTAATATTAGGAAAATATCTTACATTTTAAAAACACCGTCAGGACATTGACCAGCTACGTAGCATTTAACTGGTAAAGAAAATCAATCCCTGTATAAGTATGGTATCGATGGTATCGATTAAGCCATACGTCATACTTTAGTAACTTATTCACGCATGGTTTGTAACCAATTGACTTTATGTTGTGATCATTTAATATCGTGGTTTCGAACACAGAGAGCACTGAACCAGTTCACCTGGAAACGATCGATTTAGATGTCCGACTAGTACTACGGTGAATATCAACTGGACTTTATAGCTCTATAATTTGAACTTTAAAATCTACTTATATTAAAACACACGACATTGGGATTTAACAATTTGTTCATAGGCCTGTGTTTGATGGCCTATGGTATTATAAAGCATGATCATGATATTATGCGCTAGTGTGTGTTTCCCGGGCCCGGCTATGTTATTTTAGATATAGGCCTACATGTATTTCATTTGTAAAATGCTGAATATTTTGCAATGGTGTCATCTTGTATAATTATGATCCACCTGTTTTTGGCCCTTTTTAATTAATAGAAGCTCGATTATTCTCATTTGATGTTTGATTTATTTGAGGTCATTAATCATAATTTATGACAATGATATTTGCACGACGATTGCCGAATAGGGTGCAACTCTACTAGTCTTATTATAAGACTGTCCGAACCCAACCCTAAACCCTAACCCTAACCTCTGTAAACGAGGACTGGACTCAAGTCTAGCGAGTTGCACCCTATTCGATAATTGTACCCTATTATAGAACACCGTTTGTAACTATACCATTTTAACACCACAGAATGTATATTCGTACTTTTTTGTTTGTTTATATATCGAACAGACAATTATATAGTTATGTGACCTCTGTGTCGAAAGCGTCACCTAACTCTACTATATGGTTATGTGAAAGTAGTATTTCTAGTATTTGAGCGTGCACGTATTATCTAGAATCTATTGTTTAGCGTGCAGGTTTTAGATAATGCATTGTTTAGCGTGCAGGTTTATATAATTTGGGCTGTGAAGGGTAGTTCGCGAAAATAATGCACGGGAGAAGAATACATAACGATGAATAGAAACGGGCACTAGAAGTGTATGAGAATAAAAAGGTTTAATGAAAGTAAACCTCTCTGAGAAACAACCCTATTATATGAAGAAGGGTCAATAACCCCGTTTGCCACAGACATACCTCTCAAGTTGTAAACCATCAATGTATAGACATCAGGTTGGTACAAGCAATTAACTGTCATTTTGGTCAGCTTGTTAAAAGAAACATGACATATCAATTACTTTCACTGATTGGTCATCTATTGTTGTATCCAAGTAATAATGTTATTATTTGAATCTTGGAGTAGGGCCAAGGTCAGTCACATATGTGATGCGATCAAGCAAAATCAGTCGGAACTCGGAAATATTGATTTTGAGATATAGTCAAACAAAGGAAATATTTCCTTTTGATTCCTGTTGTTTTGGAAACTCATCAATTGCTCATATCTTTGAAACTGGTGTTCAATTTCAATGGGCGTTTTCTGCAAAATGCAACTTTGCAAATGCTATTTATTATCCTATAAGAAACTGAAAATTTAATATTTCCGAGTTCCGACTGATTTTGCTTGATCGCATCACATATATAGAGACTTCAACCTCTGTCATTTTTTGAAATTGCAAGGTTGAGAAAAAATTAATAAAAAAGATATTTGAAAAGAGTAGAATCTATTCTCTATGCTACAAACACATTTGATTGATATGGTCTTGTCAGTATCAAGATTTCTTAGACTGGGGGTACTTTTTGTTCAGATTTAACCATAGGCCTTGATTTAACTCGCAAATCCATGTCTCAATATAGTTTCTCATCAGACTGGCAACCCACTATCTTGATCAAAATTACTTGAAATAACAGAATTATTTGTATTCCAGCTACAGATCAGCCTGACTTACTATTGTACCAAAAACATGTTGATTTAACCCTAACCCTAAGCAAGTTGATTATCTAGCTTCCCTAACCATATATCTCATCCTATCCCCTATCAACCAATCTTGGGTGCTTCTATTTTAGTAGTACCCAATCCAGGGTAAAACTAATGGAAATACATGTACACCGAATGCCTAGGGTACCCCCTGCCTTTGCATTGCTGTCCCCCAAAATGTGCATCTTTGGACGTATTCTTTAGCCTGTGATTGCCTTGGTGCCCTCCTCACAAAAAGCCATAATGCTTACCCTGCCAAATCTCATTATTCAATATCGATCAGGGGGAAAGGGTGCATTGTAATGATGACTTCTAGAAGGGTTCAAGCTCAATTTTGATTGGGTTCTTCTTCTTTCCTACATATACTGCTATTGGGGCTATAGAAGCTGACCAAAAATGGGCAATTCCAGTTAGAAATCATACACCTCCTATGGAAACCATGAACTTAAAATCTCCCACACACAGTTTGAAATTCACACTCCATGTGTAGAATATTACCAGGGCTGGATTTTAATCCAGCACCGAATGGTTAAAACCATTGGGCCAAATGGGCCCGGACACAGAGCCCCCAAATTGCCTGCAAACAGAAACGTTTACATAACGTCATGTCCATCTTCCTTTTTATCCTGAAAAATACAAAAAACAAGTAAAAGCCTAATATATAGCAAAATTCGCCTTAAGTAGTATGAAATTGAAATTTTTTCGCACACACAAATGTCCTAGCAAAATCGGAACAAAATTGTTAATGCTTCCGCCCCCACTGTTGATCTTTATATATTACATGACTGCTTCGGTTGCAAATGCCTTCCCCAAGATGAGTTTAGGGGCCTCCAAATTTTGGTCTGGCCCAGGGCCTCCAAAAAGGTAAATCCGGCCCTCAAGATTACAGTTGTCTTCCATAGGGGGTGATAGATTTCAACAGGAATAGCCCTATATTTGGCAAGATAGAATTCCTATCATCATTAAGCATGTTAAGTGATTCTTACTCTCCCATTTGCACTGCCTCAATAATGTATTCTGTTCCTAGAATCCCTTAATATGTAATGCCTTTTTGGTTTAAATTAACTTGAATTTTAATGATATAAGCATACGATTAAAAAAGAGAGAGCAACCTGGAAAAGAATTTTAGATGAAATTAGCTGAATTACGGTTTTGCATGAATGCATGATGATTTTCAATATAACCCATGGATCCATCAAAGCCGAACAATTCAGCTGTGTATTGTTAATGCTTAAAGTGGTATAGCAGATCTATTATGTAGCTAAAGAGCTCAAATTCCATACAAATTGAATGAAAAAAATATTGTTAAATGAATTAGGTGCTCACAGAATTCAAATTAGAGTTTGATAAAACCTAATAAATAGACCCATAAAATTGCACAGAGATTGAATATCATTTGCAGCTGCATGCTTGAATGCATCAACAATAATTATTCAGCTTATATTTTCACAAATGCTATGCACAATTCATTATTATTTCTCTCTTCTTAATTTTGGAATCATTTTTTTCACAAACCTATGGCACTCCCAATCAAAGGAATGAGATTGGAAGACGGTTGATGGATATTTTCACATTTGTGATGCGATCGAGCAAAATCAGTCGGAACTTGGAGATATTAAATTTTCAGTTTCTAACAGGATAATAAAAAGCATTTACAAAGCTGGATTTTTCAGAAAATCCCATTGAAATTGAACAACCCGTTCCAAAGATATGAGCAATTAAAAAGTTTACAAAACAACAAAAAACTTGAACAAAAGGAAATAGTTCCTTTGTTTGGCTATATCTCAAAATCAGTATTTCCGAGTTCCGACTGATTTTTGTTTGATCACATCACATTTTACCTGTGGTTAGACATCTTTATACTGGTACAAAATGCTTATAATATTTTAACCCCCTGAGCACTACCTGCCGATCTAACATTGCCTCTGATTGGTCAATTACATGATATCGTCAATTTAATCACCAATCAGAATGGAGCTTTGCAAATAATTCACCCCATTTTTTTGGGTGGTGAAATTATTCTAACAATGTTGCTGATTGGGCCAATTGATAATGAAAACTTCTTTTTGGCCAATCAGCAGGTAGTTCTCATGGAGTTAAGTGAATATCAATGTCAAGGCTTGCTATTTACCCCATCTACAGCAGAATTATGCCCATATTCCACAATTTTCATCACATTTTCCCCCTTGAAAGCTGCCTTGATAATTCAGTTTTTAAACAGACAAAAGATTTTCTCTTCCAATTCTCACAACCAAGATGAAGATCAGCATTATCTAAAAGATATAAAAAACTTTTAAGTTGTGTTGATGTTAAAACATCTACCGGTAATTTCAGCAGTACTATTATGCATCATATGAAATGCTTCACTTTTTTTGTGTTATCATTGTTATATGCTTAGCATGACGAAATGGAGCATGAAATATTAGAGCATTAATATTAAATTAAAAGATGAATTTATTATGCTCCTCGCAATTTATGCTAAAAATAGTAATACTTTGAAGTTCCTTTATAACAATGAAATTAGATCATTTAACAACTGTCATGTTAAGTATTGGGCTATTCCATTTGATATTCACCCCCCTGTGGAAGATTAGACTGCTATTTGAATTCCAGTTGCATCACACCAGAGAAGATCTTGCCCTTCCCAGAATCCTTTGCAACATGATACATCACCTCATTTCATCAAATGACACTCCTATTTCTTTGTATAATTACGTTCAACTTGTTTTCATGTTGAGAGCAGACTGGCTAAACATGGGTCGATTTGCTGTCAAAGTGGTGTAATAATCGGGTTAACTACCATAGCAATACGCCGTAGAAGTGACGTATCTAATTGGATTAACTACCATAGCAATGGATGAATACAATTCTGACTATATTGCCCTGCACTGCAACGTTCACACGGTACCGATGCATTGAACCATAGAGGTCAAAAAAATGCTAATCACTCGCACCTGTCAGATTAGTATCATTGAAAAGAGCGGTATTGTATTCAATCTATGATTGCAGGCATACACAGGTGATGAGTGCAACCTGCCTGTAGTGCAGCGCGGTACATTCATAAATTGTATTCATCCATTGCTATGGTAGTTAATCCGATTATGACGTCACTTCTATGGCGTATAGGTTCAAAAAAATTTTGATGATATCGCGCTGCAAGTTGCACTCATCACTCATAGAATGAATACAATACCGCTCTTTTCAATGGTTCTAATCTTCCAGGTGCATGTGATCAGCATGCATATGAATATTCTATAGAAATATGATCCAGGTCTTTATCCCTGCTCTCTGACACCTATGGTTCAATGCCGAGGTACCGCGTGAAAGTACTAGTGCAGTGCGATATAATCAAAAATTGCTTGAACCTATTGCTATATAGTAGTTAATCCGATTATTACATCATTTCGACAGCGAATAGTCATGAAGTAAACATAATTTACAAGCTCTTGATGTGCTCTGTTCATTGAGGTACCTTCTGTCACTATCGACACGTTGCACTGGATAGCAAATCAGTATAGATTATTGAAATTGAAGAAATGCATTGTGGGAAGAAGTGTAAGATACAATGTATCTTTCCTGGCAGCAGAGAGTCAATCCAATTAGGGACCGTTCACAAACACTTGTAAGGGGGGGGGGGCCTGATGCAAAAAGGGGGCCCTGAAAATTTTCCACCCTCCTAAGGGGGGGCCCTGAAAAAAATGACCATGATTTTTCCTGGGAAAATGGAGTTTATATGCTTTTCTATGGGATTGACCGATAATTTTCATGTCGAAAAAGGGGGGCGCTGAAATTGTCGAGGTCTGTAAAGGGGGGGCCGAAAAATGTTCGCGATAATTTTTTTTTTCATCAGCCCCCCCCCCTACAAGTGTTTGTGAACGGTCCCTTAGTATGTTTTGCTTGTTCTATGTTAACGTCCAGTTCACAACTGGTAGAATTTTTGGAATTCTGTTGAGTCTTACACAATTGCCCCCTCATTGGAAAATATTGTTTGGAATTCCAAAATCTTCCACATATTTTCCAATATTTAGGGGTGAAAACTTTTGGATCTGGAATAGCTAAAACAGTAAAACTGTGTTAATTCAAGACCAAATGAAAGACTAGTTTGCGTATGATGTCCTGTCAACTAGACCGAAAATACCGTACTGTCCAGGTCAGCAACAAATCACGCTGCACCATTGCCTGACATCAGACGCAAACTAGTCTTTTTACTAGTAATTAGGTCTTTGATTATAATTACGGTTGAAATTCAAAAATGATCCTCAAGGGGGGGGGTGGATTTCAGATGGAATCGCCCATTGCTGGTTTGTCACTAATCTGTGTAAATGAAATATTCATGACACTTGTTCCCTAGAATATTTAAAGGAGGTTAGTGCAATGCAATAGCTGCCCTATAGACATTTGCCAATTTCTGCATTCCATACTGTACACATCTAAGAATCTGACACCTACCAGGCAGCTATTGCAGGTAGGGCATTCTTGTCTTATACCTTTGATATGATGTTTAGAGGAAACATGCTCCTTTTTTTATAAACTGCTGGAGAGGGTTGATGCAGCAAACTTCATAAATGCTCTTTTGTTAAGTTTTGAATACACGAAGCAATATCATATTCCCTAACATATTACGGTACCACATTCGACCTAATTTGCACACCGGGTGATTAAGTCAAGTCATGTCATGAGGGGAAAGAACTTATTAAAATGATGAAATGAATGTAACAGATAATAAGACAATCTTACTTTAATAGTTCATCTCAAAGCCCTTCCCAAGTTAAAAACCTAATGCGGAATCCATTTCTTAAGTGTTTTTGGTGGACCGCATAGCGGGAACTGCATAGCGGGAACACCCTACATTAGTGTATGTTACTAGCTTACTTACTAACTAACTAACCATTTGGTCTTAAATGGGCATATCTCGAACGAGAGGTCAACCAAGGTCAAAGGTCATATGGGTCAATGGGATAGGCTTAACTCGATCCACCAGTTTGCGGTGCAATAGCCGCTCTTTTTTTTCTTAATCTGTGGGACGAGCTTTTTGACAAACATAGACCACCTTTTCATCTCTTGAGGTTTCACAATATGAAGAATTTTATTGGGATATATGATTTAAGCTATTTTGACGTCTGGCGATATCAGACGTGAGATTTTTATGTGGTGGATTTGAAAAAAAAAACAGTGGGGAAAAAAAGAATAACATGCAAAAAGCGGGCAATTTTTCCAATGCACGCTGGGGCTTGAGACGAACTATTAAATTAAGATGGCCTAGTGTGCATAAACAGTATATCTGAAGACAACATCACCATAATCTTTAACCTGGAAGTTTTAGATGGTAATTTTATTCAGGCATATGGGATTAGTTGTACACGTATATTTCATAGGTGGGGGGACTTCGGCAGTTGTCCCTCGATAAATACCACAGAAAGCACTTATTAGGAGAGGGCACTTTATTAAGTCAAATACAGTAATAGTAGTTAACTGAGATGTATGAATGTGTAATGAAAATTTGTGACATGCATGAGATGCAGGTTTCAACTGCACCAATTTCCTTACTCTATTGATATTCAGTACTCTATTGATATTCAGCCTAAAATAATTGCCACTCCCTAGTTAGCTTGTTATCCGGGCTTGCTACAGGCCTTCATTGAAGAAATAAATGTGTACAGGACAGAAAATGTGAATAAACTCTCAAATCTGACACTCGTCTTGTCTCAAAATGTTGACTCATCTGACACTTGTCTCGAAATCCTATGGTCTGATATGTCCATTGCCATGACAACATAACCTCTTTACTATCAACCATAATAGTCTCATACCCAAGTGCAAATTTTATTAACCTCCAGTAACTATTGTACATCAAAAGTTGACCTCAAGTCATGGAGTATGAGTATGAGTCCAATACATTCAAAGGTCATTCTGTGATCGTATTCAGTGATATTGAGGTTGAAGAACTGTGTCCTGTAGATGAGCTTGTTTCATATGTTAGTGTCTACACATCGTAGACATTCAGACAATGACGTCAAATCTGTCTACATTTTAGGCATTTTATACTGATACCAAATTGTGACACGATCTGCTCCATGGAGGCCAAAGGAGGCATTTTTGAACATTGAGTTACTAGATAATTATTACCTTATAAAAACATTAGGCTATACTTAAAACACCAAAAGGTCTAGCATACTTGGTTATAAACTTACAAAGTTTTGTGATATCCATTTTGCTATGTATTTTCTTGTTTTTTGCTCCTTATTTTTGCCTTCTCAATTTCATATTTGCCGCCTTTGACCTCCATAGACCAGATCGCATCACAATTGATACCTGGTTATATGATTGGCATATGGTAAGATTTGTTTAAATTTTAAGTGCAAGGTCTACTCGAAGATAAGCCATTTTGAAATCTAAGCTGCAATTTCTGCATACAGCGGTTTAATTTTCGTACTTTTCACGGCTGAACTGGCAGCTGTGAATTATTAACTTCGCAAAAACATTTATTACACATAGTACTTTTAATTCTCATTTCCAAATATATTCACATTAAAATGTGAATATATTTGGAAATGAGAATTAAAATTAAAATTAAAAACCCACTTAACCACCCAGAATTGATAAAAATATCAGCAAAAATATCCCACTATACAACAATTCTACATTAACTAAAATAATTAGTTGCTTTCAAGAAAGCACATAACATGAAATGACCCCCTTTGTGAAAAAATAGTGCATGTAGTACTTCTTCTCTGTAAAAAGTTTTAAGACATTTTCAAATAGCTTTTCCTCAAAAAGGGGGCATAACACATGCTGTGGTACATTCCATTGTTGAGAAAAATAGGGTATTTATTTGAGGCAAATTTCAAATGAAAAAAATCGCTATGTAAGCTTAACCACTGTGGAAAATTATGACTTAATTCCAGGTTAAAACGGCTGCCAATTTAGGAATTTGTAAAAGATTATCACAAAGAAAGAACAAAATTGTAATTTGTATTTACTTCGCAATACCATTCCAGTGTAGTCCAAAGTAAATACAAACAATAACTTCCCAGCAAACACAAAATGTTTTACATGGAACGTTTAAATGTCAGGTTATATATATAGGGTATAAAATGTTTTAATAATATTCAGAAAACATATTTGAAAATTTAATGCAAATCATTCTAGCATAATGTTATTAAGTGTTGACAAAATATTTTGCAAATATGTTTGTCAGAAATATTTTGCAATAACATTTTGACAACCATTTTAAAATGTTGTTGTAGTGTTTATTCATAAACCTTTATGTAACCTGACATTTAAATGTTAGTAAAACATTTTGATCAAAACCAAAATGCATTCATAACATTTAAAACATATTTGTGTTTGCTAAGTTTACCCTTTGTGGATACCAAATTGTAATTTTTTAGATATTTTGAACATTTTTGGCTATTTCCGAAATATTGGTAATAAATTGTATTAAAAGAGGCTACAATAAGGCTAAGTTGCGCAGAGACAATCTTAAACCCCTGGACCCATCCATGAGGACTTCAAACTTTGCAATATTTTTCTCAGAAAATGTTCAGCACTCTTCTTCAAATTTTCAAAAAGACTAAACATTTTCTGGAGGACTGCACCTCAACAACCATCACGTTCCATTAACAACTAAATATTAATCTAATAGCACAGATGCACCTGATTCAACTCCAGCGAGATCTGATCAAAATAACATTTCCGAAATGCTTTCAATAATTGGATGAAATTTGAACAGACAAGAAACAAATCCCCTTATATTTGCACCACTTTCAACCAGCAGAGATAAGTTAACTCTCTTCACGCGGGTGTCGACTGCAGAAAAAAATTTAAAAATTCAAAAATTTCAGAAATATAAATTTTCATAACCATATTTGGAATCAGCATGAAAAATGCATTAAAATGAGTACAAACAAGCCTAGTATGGGTTCAGTAGTTCTTAAGTAGCTCTTGATATTTTGAGAAAATATTTCAAAACTTCAACTTTTTCCGTTGAAGCGCATGGCTAGCACACAGAGCATTAATATGAAAACCTATATACAACCCTATGAGTCTTACCACGCAGCTCTGTGGTATATCTCCTAGAATCATCCTCTCAATATCTTGAAATAACACATGAAATCTAAGAAACAATGTAAGATGTGTTTTGAGTTGAGCCCCTATCTATAGAAATCAGATCAAGTTATGTTTGGTTTAAATTGAGTAGGAATTACTATTTAATCATCTCCCACTGATTGTTATTTACAAATGCAATGCTCAAATATGGATATGTCTATAGAGGGCAGTATATAGACTTGAAACTTGAAGCTTGCATATTTTTGTAATACTATTTTTTTATAAAGCAGGTTAAAACATTTTAAAGTATACAAATGTCACATGGGAATGTCAACAAACTTCAGATAACATACTATTATTGTTCTAGTTGCAACAAATTAAAGTCAACAATTTTTTAAAGAAGATGGCAACCTTGCTCTGTCTTTTTAGAGGCAACAATTCAGCCACTAGGCAAGGAGCAACTATACTTTGGTAGCTCTTCATAGTAGACGAGAGGTAAGCTGCTCTAAATGACTCTTTTCAGAGGCTCTAGTTCTAGTACTACTGGATATCTGGGTGGACAACTTGTTTGTTATATCGTGCCCAGCTTGTCCTCTTGAACCATGAGGGTGGAGTTCAGATATTAGGACCGGGGATGATCCCCCTTCTCTTTTTCGAATAGCTCTGACACTTTAATGTGTACAGTGGTGACTTGTCCTATACACAGGACCAACGGCTTTATGCGACTTCCGAACCACGAGATGTCGCACATACACTGCCTTTACTGCACATGCTAAACAGTGCAGGGGGGGGGTGAGAAGAGATTCTACAATTACATTCTGTGGTGTAACTGAACGCAATTGCAGGATTTCTGACCTTTAGGAACATTATTTGGGAAAGGAAGAGAATTCTCACCTAAGACAAGTATAAGGCTCAAACCCTCGCCGATTGTATTCTCCCGACCGACAGTGCAATGCTTTAACCACTCGACTATCTCACCCAAATTCAACTGCTTATAATTAGTACAAATTTGGTAGGAAAGGAGCAACAAGCTTGGAATTACTCTTTTCAGAGATACCAGTTCTTTGGTACGCAAGGGAAAATTGCACTGAATATTTCTTTAAAGAGTCACGAATACATTAGTAGACAAGGGGCAACCTACATTAAATGATACTTTATGGTATAATGTAATCAAAAGTGCGACAAGTTTTAATCAATTTTGTTTCATATGTTGAAAGCTACGTTTCTGCTCAAAAGAAGACTCTGAAAAGGCATTTCTTTACGCATCAGATGCTGCGGAAATTGTTCTTTATCATATGATACATGATAAAGTAGTGCACAGGTTACAATTGAATACCTGAGTGGAAGAAGGGCCCAACTCCAATTTTTTACAAAAATGAGTTAGACCCAGCATTTTATTGCCAGCAGACTGATCTTCCTTGTGTGTGAAAGATGAGCCAAAATCCACTCTCTAAATAGTCTTTCACGTACACTTAATCATGGTTTTCATGGAAGAAAGGCCCAACTCCATGGAGTTGGGCCCTTCTTCCACAAATATAGGGTTAAAGATGAATTTTGTTCATCCATGAAATCTGCTTTTCACTACAATAAATTTTCTTGCTAACATATTACATGAGTTCTACATGTGCAATTAATGGTGATTACGTAATTTCTGTAGCTATTTATAACACAGAACTGGCACTTGCAGTATATTAGTGGAAGAAGGGCCCAACTCCAAACTCGTATTAAGACCTGTACCGCTGCCTTGGAAACATCAAATATAATTTCGAATGTATGTACTATTGTATGTTCATGTATTGAAGGTCCCCTAAAGATGAAAACGTTCTGTCTATAAAACTTTTCTAAAAATTAAGTTTTTTCTTAATATCTCAAAAACAGTTTTGATGGAGTTGGGCCCTTCTTCCACTCAGGTATTCAATTATAAGAAATTACAACTCCTAAATGCAAGTTTTACATCAAATCCTACTGGCTATTGGTAATGCTACCCTAGAAAATGTCTTAATCGTGCCATTGTGAGCCACAATGATATTATATTTAAGACAAAATCTGCGATCAATACATGCATGCAATTTGCAATTCTCATCCTCCCAGTAAAATACACATTAACACTGAACATACTCAAGCATACGTACAAGTAGCATTATCTTTAATATCTCATTTATGAAATAATGAATATTTGCTTTAAATGTTATAATACAAAATATCTAATATTGGTCTAGAAATACAATCAAAACAAGTCGATATCTGGGGCACAAAAAAAATCCACTTACATTGGTTACATTTATGTCAGACAGTTATCCGTGAGTTTTGACAAGCGGTGTTTTAGCTAAGTGGGTCAACTCATAGTAGGCTAGTAGCTAATGTAGCCTGGAAGAAAACCATCTATATACTATGAAACCACATCACAGATGATGCTTTCCCTGCATGCTTTGTTTCTGAACCATTAGGTTATTCCAGTGGAAATCCATACATCCTCTTTTAAGCAGTCAAGTTAGCTCATTCGATAAGGCGTTCGACTATGGTGCAAGAGGTTGTGGGTTCAAACCCTGGCGGTGCCTACGCACTCGTGGAAAATTGAGTTTGAAATTCCCCTGGACAAGGAACTTTCTGCTAATTGTCTTGTTGTAACCCGTATGAAACTCGGGGAGCTGATCCTGGTTGCGAAGGTTATTTGTGGAATGTCTAGGGTGGGCGCTCTTGAAGCAGCAAAGTCCCTGAATTGTTGTTGAATGGTTTATGGAATGATGTGGGACCGTAGTGGTCAGCGACAACCTGTAAAGTGTGATGGGGCTTGTGGATCAACGTCTGGGCATTGTGCCTGTGCGTAGCGCACTATAAATCACTGCACTTTCTTTCTTTTTTGAAGACATGATCTTCTCCCACACAGGTCTAGGGTTCTAAGGAGACACCAAAAATTGGCTTGAGTCAAGTCATTTGGCTTAGCTCAAGTCAAGCCACTGTACAATGCCAATGGGGTCCAGTCAGGCTGGCACATATTTATTATCAGTTTGACATAGTGCCTAATATCGATTCATCTATGTGCTAAATTCATGTTAGTTATCCATTACTTCGCTTTCCTTGCTAGAAAGGAATCAGCTATGTTGCCACTAACCCTGTATGCTGCCCTCTTTTGCTCACTTATCATGCTGATTCACTGTTAAATAAACGATATACTGCCCTCTGGCTCTCTATTGCATGATCCCCTGTTCTATAATTCAAGAGAATTCATGTGTCAATGAAAAGAGAAGAATCAATATTTGGTGCTCTGCAAACTAATAATGATGTAATCTAGCTCAATTTCCTGCAATGCATGATGGGAGGAATATATTGTCTACTGTGGAATGAACACAGCAATCCACGTAGGCAATCACCTTTGCTCATTACAGTGGTATATCACAACCTCTCCTCATTTTAAAGGTATGCTGACTATACCAGCATTTCCCAAGCAGGTTTGTGCATGTGCCCTGAATGAAAACCATCTACAGCCAAGGTTACCAAACATTCCAGCCCAAATCACAGGTAAAATTATCTAAAATTCACCCAATTTGTCTTGGCCATTGGTTTATAAGGGACAAGAAACTACCGAGAGTCGCGGGAGCCCATGTCAAAAAGTCACCCAATTTTTTTTAACCATTGGTATCTATGGAACATGCGGCGGTCAAAAGTTGCACAGAAAATCTTCAAAAGTTGCCAGGGTCTTAGCTAGAAATTGAGGGTTGCCCGTCATTTGAATAAAATTGCCTGTCCTAATGTGACATTTAAAACATTTACCAGACATCTATAGCCCATTGGGGGTTAAAAGAGTTCAGATATGTGCTGATCTGGCCTTGTTCTACAAATTGGGTGTACTAAAAAGGTCAATTAGCTTCTCAAAACATACAATTTATAATATAGCATCTGTTAAAGGCATTAATTTTGCCCGTCCCAGGAGCAAACTGGCCGTCTAAAATGACGGCCAGACAGGTGGCTAGCTAAGACCTTGACAGTCACCCTATTCGCTGTCAAAGTGACATAATAATTGTTGTAACTACCATAGCAATAGATGATGAATACAATTTTTGAATAGATTGCCCTGCACTACAAGCAGGTTGCACTAGTCACCATTTCTTTTATATTATAATGGTTCAATACATAGGTAACGCAAAACGTTGTAGTGCAGGGTGATCTATTCAAAAATTGTATTCATCTATTACTATGGTAGCTAATCTGATTATTAAATCACTTCGACAGCGAATTGGGCAACCAAATGACAAGTTTGATCACTCACCTGTTTTTCTTACCTGAGAGTTACTTTGCCTGGTTGCAAAACAACAACAACAACAACAACAACAACATCCCACTTGTTTTGCTTTTGGCCACCCATGTGTACAGTTTATTTCCTGAGTGGCCCACACTCATCCCTGGTTATGTATGATAACCGGTAGCAATGATCTACATGTAGTGTGATAGGCATGTTCCTTGCCCTCATTTTGTATTGATTAATTTCTCCACTTATTACTTACAGAGTTGACGCATGGTTGCCTCTGGTGTACGCTAAAACCACACCTTGCCTTGTACCTTCATTGGTAGGTAACAGGCGGGCTTCGTAACATTGCAAAATGATAATAAGTTCCAAGCAACATAAGGCATGTGTAATGCACCTTAGTGTTGATAAGATGGACACAATAGGGGATTTCTTTTATGCGTGGATGAACTAACCAAATAATTTCTGCCTACATGTTGATCAAATTGTACACCTACATAAGAACACCTATACCTTCATGAATTTATTATAAATATGCAGTTCTAATACCTTCTGCTAGGAATGTGACAAACCCCATTTAAATTGAATACCTATAGACCACTTGACATGGGACACCATTGCCCGGCAGTATGCGCACAAATTATGGCAATATCCATTGTTCTTTGCCCTGCAATGTGCGTACGCATTGTAGTTTGCTTAGGGCATATGCATTTTAAATTGCCCACCACATTTCATATAATACAAGAAAGTTATTGAGCAGTGTAGCAGTTCGTTCAAGCATATCGACAGACCAGTCCCTTGTTTTTGTTGATAAACCATGATGTCAAGTGAACTATAGATTTCAATCTTCCAATCTTCCATGCTTCTGTTGTTCAATTGATTAGAGCGTCATGCTAGTATTACAAAGGTTGCCGGTTCAAATCCGGCAAGATGCACTGTTGTTGGATTTTTTCACAGTTTATATGGGCTGGCTGCTCTGGCTAAAGATTAAAATTTCTTCACCTATACTTTGCTTACTTGTCTTTCAAAGTCCCTCAGGGTTAATACCCTATACTGGCTGCTCCCAATGTCACTGCTTTGCGAAACTAGGCCTTTAAACTTTATCAATGCTTTGTGAAACTGGGCCTTCATACTATTAATCCAAAACTACTGTAAATTGACAAAAAACTTGTCTTCATTTCTGCTTTATGATGATACCCCATCTGGTGCAGTACATTTTAAGAGACAGTTCTGTCTTCATTTCTGCTTGATGATGATAGCCCATCTGGTGCTGTACATTAAACCAGACAGTTCTAACACTTCCGAGTATCTGATGACTAAAGCAACAGAGTAAGTGTCAAGTTCACCTTGACATTCGAAAAATGTTATCGATAGCTACAAATAACAAAATTGAAACTGAAAGGACTGAAATTGAACCCTAATATCTAATTGGAATGCCACTGTGAGACCCATGTGTTGGGAATCTAGTCACTCATATGAATTTGAGTAATAAAATCTCAATTACTTCTGTTGTTAACACTTCCAAAGAGTGCAGCTGCTGCAGTAGTAACATACGTACACCAGGGTCTTTCTAGGATTTGACAAGTGCCTATCATTTTCACTAAAACTGCCTGTCCAAAATGTAACCCTGAAAATATAAACCAGATATCTGCCCCTTCTGGTTCAAGTAGTTCAAATAGCTATTGCTATAACCTTCAGTTGTTAGCCTGGTCTTGTTTTGAGTTAAAGGCGCACATAAAAGTAACAGATGTGGGAATAGGGAGTATAAACTGACCAGTAGATACCAGTTGTAGTCCTACTAATTCATGGCATATTGGACGGCCTAGGGGAAAGTTAGCCCATATTTGCAAGACTATCCTTACCTTCAAGGTGAAAGAAACCTACTCATGTTACCCTCTGACCATGGTCTGGCCTGCTGTCAGATCTTACCCACGGAAAGATGACATTGCAATATTCCTCTTTACCAGCCATTAATTTTACCTGTCTCTGGAGCAAACTGCCTGTCCAAAATGATCTATGGATAGGTAGCTAGCTAACACCCTGATATTATTCAAAATGTTCTTTTTCGATTTTAGCAGTCAAATTAGCTCAATCTGAAAGCTGCTAGAATGGTCAAAGATCCCACATGTGGAATGCTATCAGACCTCAGGTCAGTTTCAGTTAGCAGTCTCTGCAAGATGCTCTAGTTTTATGCTGTAAATGCCCAAACCACACTTGAGTACCCCCTCCCTGGTGTTAATGCCTAGATAGGCCTTAACATGAATTTAAAAAAAAAGATTCTGATGCATTGGTGTGAAGCAATGTGAGTTCAAGCCCTGACATTGTCCCTGTTTGTTCTCATGCAATAATTGCGCTATGGCTGTGATGGTTTATTGTGGATGTACAAGGATGTTACTGTTGTTAGCTACAAGTCCCTGTATGTTTCTAAATGGTTTCATGGTGTGCCGTGGGCCACAATAGTCAGCAAATGCGGGTTTATGCCTGTGCATAGTGCACTATAATCACTGCACTGTTTTAATTGTCATCTTATTCTTTCTTTAAATTTTGCATTTCCTCAACCATAATTGCATTCTACATGAAAAATGCAAGTACAAATTTCTGTAAAAAATATGCCTAGTCAGTAGTCGTCAAGTATTTGATATGTATAGTCTGGGCCTTCCAAAAAGACATCTATTTCTTGCAATATTTACTCTTGTTTATTTTGTTTTTGCTCTGTTTTGTTTTTATTTTTGTATTTGTCTTTCCTTCTGTCTTAGCTTTGGTGAAACATGCACAGTATCTGACAGGAAGCAGAACCAGGAATGATAATTAAAATGGTGATGAATGATTTGAGTAGTGGTTGTTTTTGAATTGCGCTATTCTAATTAAAACCCACACACCCCCTATGGAAGACATAACCTTAATCTTCCACACAAGGACTGTGAATTTCAAATGGGGTTACCTGAATGGATGACTGCATTTGAAAGCTACACTCCCTGTGTGGTACATTGCGGTCACATCTTCCACAAGGGGTATATGGATTTCAACTGGAATAGCCCATTGATGCTGCCATAGAGTAATATGCAGTCATCACCGCATACAGATTGTGTAATTACGAAGTGTCAAGATGACACTGCCATTCATCTCTGATAACTCTGCCCGATTCACGCTGTCAATCAAATCATAGCAACTCTAAACCAAAACAGACTCGTGGTCACATATAATGTGTCAACAACTGGTCAGGATCAGATTCTGCGAAGTTCCGAAACTAAATCCGGGGATATATCTTCATGGATCAACATTTCGCACTATTACATAAGTTCTGAATTTCCGTTGAGTAATTGGTGCGTAGGAAATAATCCACATGACTGGGTCAAGTGAAATGTGGATACAATCGGGAAATTACAATATGGGAGGTATTGGTTCTCTTAAGAAAAACAACATTTCATCAGTTGAAGTTAAGGAGGCAATCAGATATATGCTGTATAAATCATTTTGTAGATCTTCTCAAGCAGATGATCAACATGCATAAATAGATTTGATCTGATCATACTACCTCATACAAATCTTGCAAATAACTGATTATGTACAAGTCAATGGCTATCCCTAGCATTGACTGCTTGTGATCATATGTTATCTATACTTTCTGAATTCGCCAGGCTAACTTGCATTAGGAAAAAAAATAACATTCATATTCTGTATCCACAATTTCACAATCCTGTTAGATGTCTAATTTTTAGTAGACCATTAATTGCAACAGAATCTATTTCACAGGCATCCATCTAACAAAAGAAAAAAAACCAGAATTAATGATAAGAACAACAAGAAGAAGGCCACTCCCAATAAATTATGTTAACAGTAACAACCATAGATACCACAAAATACCACGATGAAAACCACTGCGCATGCGTGCATCCCAGGGTCTGCGATGACGCAATCACCCTAAGTGTTATATGCTCATGGAATCGCTGCGTAAGCCGTGTAGCTACAAGGTCATGCGGGGGGCTACATGTAAGGTTCAGATCCTGGGGGTGCCAAGTGACTTCTTTCTTCATCTTCTCTCCTTTTTTGTTTCTTCTTTGACTTCTGATAGCAAAAAGCAGGGTTGGGTGTTAGGGTTAATAAGTTTACCATTACCTTTGGGTCAATACAGAAGAACTTCACAATCCAATCTCAACTGCCACAGAGGTCGTTTATGCTGCAAAATTCACCCAAAACTTTTATTGCTGCTAAAAGCAAAGACTTCTTTCCCTAAGCAGTAAAACAAACTACATAATAGCACTAAAATATCATGGATTATCTAATATCTCATTTGGCCTATACTTACCCTATGGACCACAATAGCCTCATCCCAATGGCATAGTCCAAAAACCTCAATTACATAATCATAGTGCAAAATTTGACCTCAAGTTGCAGAGTATGAGTTTTTGTACCCAAATCTTCAAAGGTCATTCAATGAATGTACAAATGTATTGGGATTAAAGAACTGTGCCCCCAGTAGATGAGCATGTTGTGGATCCTAGTGACTGTCACGTTGCAAGTTGAAGGTGACAGGAGAGCATTTCAGAGTTTTGCAATATTAAAACACACGTGTGATGCTTGTAGCTAAACCAGAATGTACGCCATTGGCTTATCATATGCGTGTTTAACTCTCTCCACACGGGTGTCGACTGCAGATGACATGTTTCAAAAAAATTCAAAAATTCCAGAAATGTAAATTTTCATGACCATATTTGGAATCAGCATGAAAAATGCATTAAAATGAGTACAAACAAGCCTATAGTATTGGTTCAGTAGTTCTTAAAATAGCTCTTGATATTTTGAGAAAATATTTCAAAACTTTAACTTTTTCCGTTGAAGCGCATGCCTAACATGCAGAGCATTAATACAGCGAGGCTTGATATATGCTGTATTGTTGCATTCATGATGAGATGGTATAATATGCTATCATTCTTAAAGGTGTATTTTTAGATTCACAACTTTTCTCTCATGTTGTTTCCTTTTCAATTCTCAGACACTACGATATTCCAGAGGGCCTTGGTCAATGCTATAGGTGTACTTTGCAACAACTCCAAGAGTGCTGTTGTGGTGGTTGGCAACATCTCAGACAGAGTCATTGCTAGTGCCCATCATTTTCACCAAAACTGCCTGTCCAAAATTTGACCCTGAAAACATAAACCAGACCTCTGCCCCTTCTGGGGGTTCAGTCAGTTCAAATAGCTATTGCTATACCCTTCATTTATTAGTCTGGTCTTGTTTAGAGTTCACAGAACTTATTCATGCATTAATTTTAGAATTAAGCATATGTCACAGCCATTAATTTTGCCTGTCCCTGGAGCAAACTGCCCGTCCAAAGTGACGGGTGGACGGGTGGCTAAACACCCTGATCTTAAGCGTAATTTACATGGAGACTCTATTGCTGGAAATTTATTTCCAGCAAGGGAAAGTCCCCGTGTATATTGGTAATTTTGCCAGGCAATGCTCCTGGACCTCTGACCTTTCATAGTTTCCTCAAAATAGAACCGGGGCTATTTTTTCAGGACAGTATACACTCTCCAGAGAGTTTTCTCTGGTATGTTGATGACATATGCACACTTTTGTTGTCCTCCTCAAAGTTCAAGTCCATTTCCTTGGCCTTTTCAGCACATTTACCTGGTTTATGGTTTTATAGGTCACATAGCTGCCCCAGATATAGTTGATTGAGGTCATAATTGCTGGACTCTATGTCCCCATGTAAATTGCATGCCAGGGCAAGTAATCCATCAAAATAAAATGTATGGTTATTATGTAGGCAAGAGTAAAGTCCCCATGTAAATTACGCTTTAGAACAGTTCCAGGTATCCACCGGGGTACTGAAGGGGGATGTTCTGGCGCCATTCTTGTTCATCATACTCATAGACTATATACCTGATGTAAACCAAGGCTACCTACTCTGGTGTAGTAACACACCTGTGTCAGTCAAGTCGATTTTATGCTCTTTATGTTCCATTGCATGGCAAAGGAGACCAGGGTGACAAAAATTGAACAACGATTTACAACCACATGGTATTGCCTCACTAGCTGTGGAGCTATGGTAGTCCTTGGGGAAATTTTGTAGTCGCCTGCTCTGCAGTCAAATGAAATAAAAAATGTTTCCCTTCTACAAGGAAGTTGACATTTTCATTGGCCCATCTAGGCTGCAGTTTGATTGAGACATATTAAATAAAAGTATCCTGTTTCTGACGTAACTTGTTTCAACTATAATGGGAAACCTATAAATTACATGGTTCATAGACATACAGGCTGAGTCAAAAAGAAGTAAACTCATGTTTGAGGGGCTGCAACTCGAGATCTGTAAGGAATTTGCTCAAAATGAAAATACCGCTGGAAAGAGCAAATTCAACACGTCTAAATAAAAAAAGAATTGTTGCAATTGCTCACAGCAAACTAAAGTTATACTCGCTTTGAATACAACCACTCATTTTTGTAGCTGCACACAGCTGGATTTATTGTTGAAAGCTTTTAATTAATATTAAACAACGTCTATGACGGTACTATAGTTTGTATGGATACCAATTCAAGTCTTTATGAACGATCCGACAGAAACCAGATTGGGGAATGTTGGGTAAAGGATTGAGCTGATCTTTGGTCTTGCTGTAACGCATGACTAACTCTAGCAATGTTCACTTGTGATCTAGCAGTTCGTGGTCTGCCTGAAGCTTCCGGCTGGCTGTTCCTTAGTGTCCATTGCACATTGAGCTTGTTCACATTCTTATATACTGCTCCCTTACATGAAACCCGGTTAGCTGTAGGAAATTGAAGACGAAAAAGATGCTGAACTTCAGTGGGACTCTTAGTTTCATGATACTTCGTCGACAGAAACGTGCGCTCCCGTGCGGTAAATTGTGGTGCCATGTTGTCATTTAGCCCGTTTTATTATAATGTAGTGCAATTAGGTAAATGTCATATTGAAAAGAGCCTTGTAACATGTAGGAATTATTGTTCTAAACCACACCTGCCACAGAACTTTATTTGCATTTGAATATCGCGCCTTACCAATCAATATAATAGGTAGGCCCCTACTTGGGAAGTGAATCCGTGTGCAGCTACAAAAATGGGTGGTTGTATTCAAATGAGTTTAAATTGAGTTTGCTGTTAGCAATTGCAACAATTCTTTTTTGTATTTAGACGTGTAGAATTTGCTCTTTCCAGTGGTATTTTCATTTTTAGCAGATTCCTTACAGATATCAAGTTACAGCCCCTCAAACATGAGTTTACTTCTTTTTGACTCAGCCTGTACAACAATTGTTATTCTGGGTGAGTGGTCATATGGCCAGGCCAGCACCCTAGGCCAGATATTACTCCTCATGTGGCTTTTACTTCTTGGAATGACGGAATGAATCAATTCTTGTCAAACACATTTATTCCACATACCTTGCAGCAACCAACATTGTGGTCAGTACCAACGACCTTCAGCTGGGTTGTGACGTTCAACACCTTGATATTCGGTAACTTCAGGTTGGTGTATGACGTCATATGAAAACGTTTAACATCACAACCCAAGTCAGTGGTACTGACCGCATTGTGGTTGCTCTACTACGGTATGTGGAATAATCTGGCCGATTTCCAGACGATTGAGAGTATTCACACAACAAAAATACATTTTGATACATACAGTGGTGGCACCCCAGGATTTGGGGGGTATAGGGGGAAGTGAATTGCAGGGGGGCAAAATCGAACAATTTTGCAAAAAATTGCTGCAAAAGTGAAAATTTGTGTGATTTTTGCCTCAAAAGTGGGAGGGTAAACTGGGGGGTGTAAGAAAAAAACTGGGGGGAGGGGGGAATGCCCCCTTGCCCCCCCTAGCGCCGCCACTGGATACGTACTGAAAACAAACCCTAGTGCTCCTTTAAGACAGAATGAGCGCCACATCACAAACTAGTTAAAAGAGATATTCAAATGAAGCATTAACAATCATGCAATATTCATCCCTGCAACAGAAATATTCAAAATGCCAAAGCATTCCCCCTCCCATCTACATTTTCTTGACAAGTTAGGAGGTCTTTGACACCGCATTAATCAATGCCGAAAATCATATCCCTAAAAGATAATCCATGAATGACCCTGAAAGCTTGCCAATACAAGCTATCATCATGTATACCGGAGCTTTACCTCAGAGTTAGTTTACCTCTTAAGGTAGGATAAGATAAGGTAAGATATGCACAGCCTAATGTGCACAGTTTAAAACAGTATTGGGTCAGTCCATGTCAAAACAGACTGAGTGTACACCCACCCTCTTGGATTATGCTCTCCTTTGGCTCAGGGGTACCTTTCATGGACCCCTAGGTGAGGTCACAAGAAAAAAATTCAAATTCAATTTCGTTTCCAAATGGCGGGCCATCTAAGTTTGGCGACCTTGACCAAAATTGGGAATTTAAGGTGTCCAAATGACAAAGCGCTCTCTTTGAGAGGCATTTTCTTCTTAATTAAATCAGTTGTGACCCTCTTTTTGAATGTGGTCACTCACTGGCTGTGTCTGAAATGCCTAATGCCAAAAAAGATTGATTTGAATTTCGTTGGGATTTCAGAGGGGTCAAAATCAGCACTTCATACTGTTCAATCAAATTATCTTTGATTTTGAAGGACCCATGATAATGCCACAGTGCACTTATAGGTCCTAATTATGTTCAGAATGGATTAACCATGTGCCAATGTCTATGAGCAATTCAAAAAAAGAGACATTTCTAGACCCCCTACAGAATTTTAGGCCCCCCTAAAGTGGTTCAGCCACAAATGGCGCTTAAAATCGGCAAATTGTGACACCTAATAACTTTAGGTGTACACCAGATATGAATTTCTAGTCTTTTGCATCTGAAAGAATGTAGTCTAATGTTACTAGGAACATAAGATTTGTTTTGTATTTTTGTGTTTTGATACTTTCAAAAGGGTCGTTGACCTATGAACATTTTTTTTTTCATAGCGCCCTCCTGAAAGGTCTGACACATAACAAACTATACATTTTTGGAATCCTCATGACCATACGAGTAATTTGGTATATTACTTGACATAATTGGGAGCATTCTGAAAATTTGACCCCATAACCTGTACTTTGCATGTGCATCGTTGCCAGGAAGTGCATTTTGACCCCTTAAAAATCCATACAGAGGATTAGAAAGTAGTTTTTCTTATTACTTGACTCAAGAGCAACTTGAAATATCAGGATAAATAATACAAATGGCTATAAAGTGATCAAAAATATAAAAAAATATCATACTAAAATTGGCATTTTGTACCGTATCCTGTATGCATGGTATGTTAGGCAAAAATGACTATTTTTGAAAGCGTCAACTTAATACTAAAACACAAAAAATACAAAACAAATCTTATGTTCCTAGTAACATTAAACTACATTCTTTCAGATGCAAAAGACTAGAAATTCATATCTAGTGTACACCTAAAGTTATTAGGGGTCAAAATTTGCCGACTTTAAGTGCCATTTGTGGCTGAACCACTTTAGGGGTGGCCTAAAATTCTGTAGGGTCTAGAAATTTCTCTTTTTTTAATTGCTCATAGACATTGGCATATGGTTAATCCATTCTGAACATAATTAGGACCTATAAGTGCACTGTGACATTATCATGGGTCCTTCAAAATCAAGATAATTTGATTGAACAGTACGAAGTGCTGATTTTGACCCCCTCTGAAATCCCAACGAAATTCAAATCTATCTTTTTGGCATTAGGTATTTCAGACACAGCCAGTGAGTGACCACATTCAAAAAGAGGATCACAACTGATTCACTTCAGAAGAACGTGCCCCTCAAACAGCGCACTTTGTCATTTGGACCCCTTAAATTCACAATTTTGGTCGAGGTCGCCAAACTTTGATTGCCCGCCATTCGCAAACGAAATGGAATTTGAATTTTTTCTTGTGACCTCACCTAGGGATCCATGAAAGGTACCCTGAGCCAAAGGAGAGCAAAATCCAAGAGGGTGGGTGTACACTCAATCTGTTTCGACATGGACTGACCCTATTACTGAAGAGTAGGATTTATACCATTTTTGCAAATATTGTGCAAGAATTTTGCATTTTTCATAATTTCTGATCAATTTTTCTTCAAAAATATCACCATAATTGTTTTACGCATGGGCAATATCTGGAAAAAAGTAAGCTCAAAGAACTTCCTGTTGCTACATTAGGCAAACTACACAGAAGATATCTTGCCCTCTCAATCCTTTGCAACATGATGCATCACCTCACTACATGAAATGACACTCCTATTACTTTGCACAGGTTCCCTTATCTTTCATGTTGAGAATAGACTGGCTAAACATGAGTCGATAGTCAATAAACATATTTTGCAAGATCTGGATATGCTCTGCTCATTGAGGTACTTTTTGTCATTATATCCACTCATGTTGCATTAGATAGCAAATCAGCACAGAAAATTAAAATGGAAGAAATGCATTGTGGGAAGTGTAAGATATCTTCTCTGGGCAAACTACAATGCAATTGTAATTTGAAGACATATTTACTCTAAATCTTGTCCACATAGATGCTAACTCTCTGAAGGATTACACGGAGGCAGCTTCTACAGACATTTCTCTGTGATAAATTATACAAGGTAAAGGACTGGTTGGTTTGTTAAAGCCTTAATGTACGATTTCCGTCAAATTTTAATTTTTTTATTCTTTCTTCAAAATGTTGAACTAATATTAGTAATAACTGCCGGGAAGGGCTGCTGTCCATTTTAAGTGGAAATAACAAGGTAAAGTGAAAGAAACCCCACTGGTTATTTTGTGCATTTAACATACAGTTCTATGGGAGGACATATTATCATAATCTTTAAATTATGATAATATGTCGAACTTTCCTCTGTTGACCTACAAAGACAACAAATTTGGCCGATTCCATTTAGGTGCAAGTTGGGACATGTGTAAACATTACAAATATGCAAAAACAAATAGGTTTGACAAAAATGAACCAATTTCATATTATAAGATCGTACATTATGGCTTTAACCCAGCCATAACTTCAACAAATTAAAGGTAGCCTAACTCTCAGATAAGTAAGTCTTAACTCGTTATCGTCTGAACATCCCTCCTGACGTGTGGGCTTATAAATAAATTCAGCAGGATGCTGTCTGAAGGGCATCAACTGGATTTACCTGCAGAAAAACATGGTGCGAGGAGAGATGCATTTCATGAAGCTAAAATCCATAGCCATTATTTTCACTCATATTTTCTATTGTTTAGAGTAGATCATATTGTATATGAAATGCCTGCTTTCCATAGAAGCTTGGGTAAACAAAACACATCTAGGCTGGTGATGGTTTCAACTCTCCCTGCATGATATCGACTGTACTGTTCAAAGTATTGTGATTCTCTGCTTTTGTGTATTATCCATTTATTCCCTGCTTATTTCTTATCTGAAAGCACTTTGTATAACACAACTATTTTCTGAGTTCCCAGATCAATAGATGCTTAAGAAAGAAGATTTTTCACCTTCAAAAAGTGTTCAAAAATCAATTTCAGTCATTTCTGATTTTGATGTGATGAACTGCATAGATAAAGCAGTATGATTGGCATTGCTGATGAAATAGTGCATTCATGAGCGCAGTCGGCCCTCCGGCATTTGGTGGGTTGGTTGTCAAGGTCGGATAAATATCCTCAAAATGCAATATATCAAGCATAATTTTGGAATCTCATGCTAAACTCAATATGATTAGATATCTCAATAAAATAGTGCACTTGAGGTGATAGTCAGACCCTCTGGCTTTCTGTTGGTTTGAGAAGGTTGGAAAAATATCCTCAAATATCTATCCAGTATTAAGTACATGTGACACGATCAGATCCACTCAAGTTGAAGTCTGTGATTATGAATATTGAGTTATCAAAGTTAGCTTTATCATGCTACAAGCTTTTTATCTGTAACATATTTGGTTTGTGAGTTAGGTTATTCCAATCTTATTTATGCCTTCGGTGTATGCCTTAATTTGCTTTTGTGACCATGGTGACAAAATTGAACTCCTAGACAGAAGAGAAACTTATAAAAAGGACTTTATAAATAGAGGTTATCTATAAGTTGCATATCTGCTATACCTTGTTTAGGACTTTCAAAAGAAGCACATGCATGTGCAGCCATGACTGTTTCAAAATAGCCCGCCAAAGTTATGCAGGCAACACCAAGGTCATGCATTGAATTGGTTTGAATGAGGAATACTACAGGAACCAGTGCCTTTTGTTAAAAGTCACACATGAGTAAAGTGGATAACCTCTATTGTTGAGTTATTAAGCAACAGTGGTGAAGACCATGTGCCACGAATCAGCCAAGTCAATTTTTTCTCTGTGTCACTATTTCTCATCAACTCCCTATTCCCTTCATTCATGTTCCATTCTCATATTTTTGACTTCTTTCCTCAATTTTAACATTCCCCATATTATATCTGTATTTTACTGCAGATTACTTATACAATAGCCTACCCATAGAAGCCCCATGCTATGCTAATGAAGTAGCCATCATTATTTCATGTCAGATCAGGCAGGCAGCTGAGGCTGTGAACACCAGGTGCTGTCTACTGAAGATAGCGATTCTATTTGTTACCATCCGCAACAAATGTGCTCTAATTTTGACACAGATTATTATATGGTCCATTGAACCTCTCAAAAAAACAATAGAAACCAAAGGATTTCCCTAATTTTTTACCAATTTTTACGACATTGCAAACAAGCAACAAGTAATATATCATTGTAAAGCTTATTTCCAGGAAATGTTGCCTATATCTCAAAATGTGAAAATGCTGACATTACAGCATTTGGACACTAACATTATTAGTCCATAAGATATTGTATAAAAGTTCATCTTTTTTTTCTGGAAGAGGCTTTAAGTGACTCTACAAAATCTAAGAAAGCTTGGATAATTTGAACAACTTTTTACATAAATTTAAAAATCAATCCATTTTGGCCACAAAAAAAAAGCGCTGTTTAAAATAAATCTCCAAACTCCAAAATCTGGATCAGTCGGACCTGTAGAAAAAAAAGGATTGTTTTGTTGTTGCCTTATCACAGACATTACCAGGCTTCTCCAAACAGTACCTTTACTGGGTAATGGTACTTTGCAAGACTTGTGCATTACTACATGATTTAAGGTGTTTTGATGTTGGTTTTGGCTCCCTTGTGTATCGAACAAAATTGTTGTCCTTGAAAAAAATAAAAAATTCTTCATAAACAACATAAATCCACCCAAAGCATTGTCTTATTAGCCATGTGATACAAAGCTCTGAGGTTTGTATTGATCAGTTGCTGCAACATGCAGGGGGAAATATAAAATCCTTCCATTATCGATGTTGATGTATGATTGTCTATAGGCAAAATACCCAATTCTCGATCATGAGAGCCGGTTTGGGTATGCACAGATATTTGCGTTGAGAGTACTACACCAGACCATACCCTCATGGAGCAAGCACATATTTTGAGAATTGATCAATCACGGTCTGAGATCACAT
The DNA here is from genome assembly GCF_039555335.1 of Amphiura filiformis. Classification (NCBI taxonomy): domain Eukaryota; kingdom Metazoa; phylum Echinodermata; class Ophiuroidea; order Amphilepidida; family Amphiuridae; genus Amphiura; species Amphiura filiformis. The sequence continues at coordinate 1,865,640 of NC_092643.1, forward strand.
GATCGTGTTGTTCCCCAAAAAGTATGCTGACGCAACAGTACACAGAAGGTACGTCCTCTCAAGATCAAGAATTATATATTTTGCCTATTGTCTCCAAAGTACTGTAAACATGGTTCGTTCCAAATGAACTTGTTCAAAAAAAATGTCTCCAAAGTACTTTTTAAAGCTTCATGTGCATAATTTGCACAGATAATTTGGTTTCACTAGCAACTAGCAATTTCTAGAGTAAGTTAAAAACATCTACCATTTTGGAGCCTATTATGTCAAAAACCTGCAACTTGTTTTTCCAACAGACTATCAGAGTTGCAATTTGTTACAAGCAGACAATGTTACTTACATAGTGACTGGATCCCACGGGGAAACCTGCACTTTATATTCACCCCTTAATTTTCACCTTTAACACTGTTGCTTCCTCCAGGCTACCTGACAAACACTATAAGTGAAAATGGTCTTAATGTCAGTGGCACAGGTTATAATATATAGACCTCCATTCAACAATATATTATAAATGCTTAAATATTTGACCTCAATTCATCAAGTTTTTGTACCCAATTCACTCAAAGGTCATTCTATGAATATACAGGCATATTGAGGTTAAAGAACTGTGTACCGACAGATGAGCATATTTGAGACTTGCGTTTGAGATCTTATTGACATACTTGCATAATAAGCAGATCGACAGCAAAATATACTGCTTTAAGGGCACTGATTATCTTATCTTTGCTCGCGCTAAATTCAAGGGCATCGCCGTTTGCGAACGGGGCTAGTTCTAGGCCAGTAGTGCCCAAGAGGTTTGCTCGTGCTATTCGAAGGGCATTGCGGTTTGCGGATGGGGCTAGTTCTAGGCCGGTAGTTCCCATGGGTTAACCTACTTGCATATATACAGCTTTAAGGGCACCGATTATCTTCGCTCGAACTACTCAAGGGCATTGCGGTTTGTTAACAGGGCTAGTTGTAGGTCAGCAGAGCCTATGGGTTTAACCTACTTGCATAAAATACTGCTACAGAATTAGATCACCCGAAGCTTATCCATCAAGATTGCTGTTTATACCTCCTTTTCCTGCCCCCAAATCAATATAGAGAATGAGCTGTATGACAACAACATTACACAAACTGACCTAAAACAAATTTTGTCCTGTTTGTGCAAGAAAGACGACTGGCTTTTGCTACTGTAAAAGTGGCAGTGGCATAGCCATCATTTTTCCAGAGGGTGGGGGACACAATTTGACAAGCACAGGCAAAATTTCATGGTGGTTAGCATCCCATAAGGGGGCGATGTCCCACAGGAAGCACCTTCTTCTCCTCCATCTCTTCTAGGCTACACCACTGGCAAGTGGAAATTTGGAACTCTGTCAGTTTCATGCTTTAAGTGCTTCCTTGTCCTAAACCTGTATACAATTTGAAGTGAAGAAACCAGTTTCTTTGGTTCGCAAGCCATGTAGAAAATGTGTGACATTTAGTGAAAAAGAAACTAATACAAATTAATGTCTTGTTGCATGCTTACAAATTCAAATTCCAAAGAAATTCACCACCTTTATTTTAATACAGGTGGTAAATTTCTTTTAAATGATATAAATATCTTTTTTGTGTGTGTACTTGCAAAAGTATACTCTTTGCAAGTACACACACAATTATACTCTTGACAGAGAAAAAAATGTTGCTTTCATTATCAAGCAAAGGTCAATGTTCTACACTTATTACTGCAAATTTATTTACCCTAGTTCATCTCTTGAGCATGGTCTGAAATTGGAAAAACTTCAAGCCATAAAGATTCATGAAAGGTGATTCACGATAGGAATGTTAAAGTAAATGGCTAAGTGCTCCTGCACCATCTTTGATATCTACTTCATATAATACACCATCATCGATCACTTTTCTTGCCTTTATCTCCTTATGCATTTCAGAAAGAGATTTACTATCGGTAAAATGGGCATCTACCTTTTTCTCTCCTTCCTTTTATTTATTAATAGTTAACCGTCTCTTATGGCTGATATAAAGCGGAGGCTTGTGTATATAGTATTATATAAAACCAACATCGCCCAACATATTTGATGTGTCAGATTTCAAAGCACACATTGGAAAAGTGCTGAGCTGATACTTAGTAAAGTTGACAAAACATCGATAGCATTGGCAATAATCTTGGCATGCCATTTGTGATGGAGTGCCGCGTTAGCTAACCTTTAATGCGTGCATGCATATATAGGGCCCATTTGATTTGAGCAAATCTGAGAGAGCAAAATACGATGACTGGGTTTTTTTCTGTCGTAATACCTTGTACATTTGGATATAGAAATTTACTGTACTTTATGTCAGGGTAATAGAATCGATAAGACACTGGTGCATGCAGCATAGCATTACATACAGGGGAGGCATCCCTGGTCCTCATGGAAGAACAGAGGATACCTTAAATTATCCACTGAATGAGTAACCCAGGTAAAAGAAGAAATAAAACAAAACAAAACAAAGGGTATAAGTTCAAGCCCCAGCAACGTCAATAGTTTGTTTTTGTGACAAATTTGAATAAACTTGCAATTCTCCTGGACTGAAGAAAAGCTTTTAATTAAAAAGGACTTTGCAGAACAATTGTTATCTTCAGAAAATAATAACTAGTATAGCTGATAACATTGCTCTGGCAAGCCTATTACTTTTGGTCAAGTGTAGTCAGTGCAGATTTCACTGGACACAGCTTATAATAATATTAAGCATTCATTCAAAGTACTGGTGTACACACATGCCCTAGTTTCAAGATACTGCATTGTGATGCATGAAAGGAAGTGTGCTGCCACAAAGAACTATATAGGCCTACTTGCTATCTTCAGTAGATAGCTGCTAAAATATCTGGTACAAGACAAGTTTGTGTTCAGCATTTTTTGGTAATGACGACTAATATCTTTGGTAAATAGCACTTATATATAGTGTGTAGCCAGACCCATAGACTTGATGTGTTTATTTGGGGGGATTGTTTCAAAAAAAATACCTAAAATATCACCAAGTGACCTCTTCATTGTGCAAAACTATGTAAATATTAAATATTCAAAGAGGTCCATTTTCATTTGGTGTTAAAATACTTGGTTTATACAAGCCTAGAGTTTATTTTGTTCTAAAAGGGGGCATTTTACATTAACATGTGCACACGCTACGACAAGTGATTTAACCAGAATATGTCAGATATATCTTCATACATTATCATACATTGGGAACATGAATGAGTTTTCATCCTTTCATCAAGATAATAATAATAAAACCACATAGCATTGCATCCAAGGGAGGCAATTCCCTGAGGGGAGAACAACTATATTTCTTACAGTGTTTCTGATTGGTTAATAATGCTATATAATCATCTGAGTGACCAATTAAAATACAGCTTCTAAATATTTAAGCTCAATCTTCTTCAGTCCTACCATCATTCTTACAATGCAGCTGATTGGCTCACTAAATCATAATAGTCTTCATGTAACGAATCAGCAGGCAGTACTCATGGAGTTAAGCCTCTTCAGCCCTACTGCAATTCTTACCATGCAGTTGATTGGATCCATAAATCATAATACTCTTCATGTAGCCAATCAGCAATTAGTACTCATGGTGTTAATACAAATCTAGCCCGTTGTACAGACACCCTTCCTCGCATCCTGTTATTTCTAAAAACACCCAAAGGGATAGGTATATTCTTATTGCATTCACTAATTTGGCATTCAAAATCTCTATTATGCAAGGAGGTACTAATGAATGCTATAGATTAGTATTTGGATAGGCTCAATAATCAAAAATCCTTAGGCATGAATGAAGGTTAGTACCATCCATTCTGTCATTATACAATGCTGTATCTTATTATTACTATCACAATATGAAAACATTACACACAAAGAACCACACTTGTTTGAGTGGGTGACATTATTTGATAGCATTAATTAAAGGATGAAAGTGATATGGACGTGTTTAGAATTTTGTTAGCTGTGGTTTCATATCTCACTTACCGAAATAGAATTTAAAATCTTCCAGAAATCTTCCATATTGTAATGATATTTTTGAAATTAAGAGTGATTCTACAAGTAGCAAATTGCAAACAGATTATACGGTGTGAAATTGCTAAGCCTAAAGATATTCCACTCACCATAGGGGAGTGACGGTCAGTGTGTTATCAATAAGCAAGCTTGACAGAATTGCAGAAGGTGTGGGTTGAACATGTTGAAAGGCCTATATTGTATTCAAGTTTGACATAACCACATACCAGTAACTCTTTCATGTACCTATTTAATCCTCCTTTTCATTCCTCTCTTCCTTCTTTCCTAATTGCTGCCCAGTCGCCACATTATACCGACTCTACCATTGTCCACAGAGAGAGTTCATCAGCAATTTGTGTTCCCGTGCAAGCGTGTCACATTGCGTGTACACCAACGCGCCGACGATGCATGAAGATAAGTAATGCATGATCTTCCTTATTTCCCCCTAACATTTAAAAAAAATCACAATTTCCAGATATTTTCCTGAAAAGAGGATGGTTTAATAGACATAAGACTATACTTTAAGGCGACGCGATCTTTTGTTGGTCGAAGCAACCAAAAAATAGATTTCCATTATCTGAATGAATATATTATTGAAAAATAACACTTTAATGTTTTGCAAAAGTTCATTCTACAAATCATATACTTTGAAATCTTGCTTGATTTATTGTTGTTAATGAGTTATGTACATTTTACAAAAGTGTTGTTGTTTCAGCCCTCTTTACAACATAACTCAAGAACCACAGGACCTACAAAAGTATATCTGTGATATTTGAATTCTTCTACACACTCGCTATGAAATGATCAATGCAATTTTTGCCAAAGCTCACTACTATTCGCAAGATGCTGTGAACTACCAAGTCACAACATTTTAAAATAGTTGCTAACCTTAAGACAGTATTGTTCTTTAGTCATTAGGATCAGTAACCAAAGGCATCAGTACACAAAGTAGAAAGTCTCCTGGCAAATTTCAATAAGAAAACCAATACTAGACAGTCCTGGAGGAAATCCACATTGGGCTATTCCGGTTGAAATCCATACACCACCTACGACATGACCTTAATTAAAGCAATAATGTGCGATTTGCATAAAGAATAGATTCCTATTTAAATGTTAGTTTTCACTGATAGTTACTGATCACATTGTCCCCTTTTAATTTCAAGCCAAATAAATAAGGTAAAACAAAGAAAATGTATATTTCATTCCAGCGCCTATGCATATATTAGCTTTGCCGATCATATTATATGTATCACTGAGCGGAGCTTCACGCAGCTGAGACGTAAAAATAAGACGTAAGACTAATAGTGATATGCACAGAGTTCATACATCACTGGTTCAATGATATATACATGTACACATGAGGTTACATGCACGAGATGTGTTTGCCATCATTCTATCGGTGAACTTGGAATAAAACTGGAAATATCCAGATTTAATATAAAAACTTAAATTTTAATGCAATTAAAGCACTTCAGGCTTAGCCTTCCGCATGGTATTTTAGTACACCATTGAGCATTACAATCACGCAAAAAGTAGAAATTGGAGAAAAATTGAGGGCGTCGCTGTAGAGCAAATCACATGACTTTCATCTCTCACTCATACAGGGGGTGTAAATTTCACACAGGGGGTATGGCTTTCATCTGGAATAGCACATTACCTTCACCCATGGTATATGCCCATTTGCAATTGGTGACTGTTGGCAGAGCATAGAGACTTGCATTATATCTTGTGGCATTCAATATTACCCCTTTATAAGATCACAGACCCTCTATACATGGTAAGATGGAACTGGGATTCTCTGGGGCCATTGGTATCACATGATGGCTTAAATGTTGTCATCCTCGAGCAGCCCTCATAGTTTCCAATCCCAACCCACTGATAAATGTAAATAAAGATTTTGTTGTTGTGAAATTTGGGGTGAAATGGCCAGGATTAAAAACAAACAACATAGTTCGATTCCTATCAAATTCATACCATAGACAGTGACTTGTAGGCCTACAGTGCCATAAGCCTACTATTTTTCAGTAAAGAACTCTGAAATTGGGATCCTAAATGCAGTACATGATATCCGGTGCAAACCCTACACTTTCCCCAAATTTCTGCTCAAGGATAACAACATATTGGGTTTGACTGCCTCCCTCTCCCAGACTGAAATTATATAAATACAATTGTCAGGCAGTCAACATTTTGTGGAAGGGACCAATTTTTTTGTATTTGACAAACACTAATTAGGATCAATGATTACCGGTAATAGTTAGTGCTCAACATTTTTGAATTCTTTCTTCTGAATATTAATATTTTGCTTTGGAAGGAAATAGTTCATAATTTTTTGAAACTGAGCATACAACCTTATCCAAAGAGGTTTTTATGTATAAATATTAAAAGTCACACAACCTGCCCATACCTTGACAAAAAAGTAAGGAAATTGTTTAAAACATGCACTCCAATGATGTGAATTAAATGTGCACTCAGTGTGCAGTGATAGAGTACCATCTGAAAATTCTGTGGTTGGAATTAACTTTGTCATAAAAATCTACCAACACAGATGAACTTTCATAAACTATTAAGTCCGATTCAGACTTCACATTGTGGCTGCGATATCACTGCTAGGTTTTGACGAGCTTGGCGGTGAAAATTATCATTGTCAATTCAAACAATAAACTGCAATTTTTATTGCACATTTAAATGCATTTTTGCATCAAAATCTACATTTCCAACATAGAACTTGTTCACAGAATTCTTACAATCAAGCTCCATTCAGTGTCGCTTTTATTCCCCATGTGGCGCCCTCTCCCAATACACAAAGGCGCTTAATTGTAACTTATCACTTTACTTTAAACATAAATTACCTCCTTGTTTTTGACTGTTAATAATTCTCTTTTTTGCAAGAGTAGTAAACATTTAAATTAATGCACAGCTCACAAAACATAGCTGCATTGAAATGAATATTTTAAATTATTGATTCTTGGGGAATTGACAATTTAATTTGGCTCGCATTTGCATGCAAAGATGATAATTCTGCAGTTATGTGCTTTGAATTTCAATATTGTACCTGGTACAAGACGGTAGAAAATTATGCATTACATTATTACCGTCTTCGACCTAATTAGCACCCCTTGGTAGAGCCCCTGTGGACTATTCAAACTCACACATTTTTAGCAAACTTTAATTGCAATTTTAGGGTAAGGGATATTGGGCTGTTCCAGATAAAACCCATACACCCCCTATGGAAGTCATTACTTTAATCTTCCATACAAGGGGTTGATTTCAAATGGAGTCACCCATTCTTGCAACCCCAAGGGATATTGGGCTGTTCCAGATGAAACCCATACACCCCCTATGAAAGACATGACCTTAATCTTCCAATACAGGGGGTGTGGATTTCAAATGGAGTCACCCATTCAGGCAACTCCACACTCCCCATGTGGGAGTTTAAGGTCATGTCTTCCATAGGAGGTGTATAATGGATTTCAACTGGAATAACCCATTATTAAATCACCGGGAAATCCACTGGGAATTGAATTGCATTAGCGTTACAAGTTGGCTTTCTATTATCCTGAATTTTCACATCATTTTACAGGAAATATGTCCATTTTGACTGAAGTAGTTAAGTAATACAGCACACCCTTGAAATGACTTTAATGCCGAGGATGCCAATTAGGTTAACTATTGCATCACTTAATATGAATATCCTACTCAGTTGTGACATGAAACTTCATTTTTCACTCTGGCCTCACAACTTTTTCACAGACCTACATAAATTTACACACTATATGACCATAAGATATTGCAAGGTATCTCAAACACAGATGGGTCCCCGGGTCCCTCATATGTGGTGTGATCAAGCAAAATCAGCCTGAAGTCGGGCATATTCAATTTTCATTCTACTGAATGTATAAAGCATTTCATTTTGCAGAAAATCCCATTGAAATTGGACAAATTGTTCCAAAGATATATGAACAGTTGAAGGGTTTCCAAAACAATAGGAAAGTAAAGAAATTATTTCCTTTGTTTGACTATTATTGCAAAATTAATATTTCTGACTTCCGACTAATTTTAACAGAGATAACAAGCAGTTAGTTCCTTGCCCTGAGGAATTTCAAGTTAGCTCAGTTATTTCGCAGACTACACACAGGGGTTTGAACTCACATCGCCACACTTCAATGCACCGGAGTCTAACACAGGAAAGTAAATGACAGGTTAACTGGGTTGCCCACCCAGTAAATTATTTTGTCTACCCAGTAAATTCAACTTGCCCATTGCCCAAAAATGAACACAAAGTAAATTATTTTCCCTGAATTGGGAGCAAAATAAATTGAAATGCCCACCCAGTAAATTATTTCCCTGTAAAAGTAAATTGTTTTCCCTGATTTGAGGGAAAAATAAATCTAATTGCCCACCTAGTAAATTATCCTAATTTACCTTCCTGGTCTAACACCTTACCAATTGAGTTGACTTGACTGCCAGCATGGACCCTTAACACAACCTTAGACATAAGCAGACATAGCAACAAGAACACATACCACAGATATAAAATGCCCTGTAACATTATTTTCAACCAGATCAAAATACTGTGACATAATTTCAGCCCTGTATCATAGACCAGTTAACAATAGTATCATAAACCAGTTAACATGCCCTGTAACATTAGTTTCAATCATATCAAAATACTGTGACATAATTTCAGCTCTGTATCATAGACCAGTTAAATGTCAGATAACCCACAAAGTATGTTGTCTGATCCCGGACTACATTATTCTATATTATAACCTGCAACTCGGTCTGATTATGCAATCATCATGTAAATCGGATTACGAGTGAGCAGACCACCCTGGCCAGACAGATAATCATGAATGTTCTTGCATGCGCTGATACGTGTCTCTACGTGCGCCAGCAACATTTTAAAGTTCTTTCCTAAAATAAAGCTGCCTTTTTTCTTACTGCATAACCCCATACTATTTGTTTATACTCACTTTCATGCCTTTGTTATGAACGACTCAAATACCACCAGAAATTGAAACATTTGTGGCAATTTTCATGAAATTTTCACTTGTTGTCTGCCATTCGTCGTCTGCCATCGTATCCACATTCAAAGAGTTAAAAAGTGTTGAGTCTGACCACAAAGCCTCTTAGTTAATAATTCCACACCGGCTAGTTACCTAACTATCTACCGGCTGGCAATGACCTTCGGAGACATGATGCACTGACACAAATTAATATTTTGTACAACTTGTTTCTCTTCTTTCCTTAGAGCTTCCAAAAAAGATTATATAGAGAGAGTACATTGGCCTCTATATGACTCTATGGGACAAATAATGTCTTGAGTTAAGCTTGCCTTCTATACAGATGGGTTGAATTAGTACACAATAGTCAATAAGCCACATAACTGAGATGAATGAACTATCATGCTGTACAATGTGTTAAACCTTCAAGCTGGAATGCCAAGTGCTGAAACAGGCAGGCAAAAAACATTACAGAAATAAACAGAAATTAACACTTTGCAGACCTTATTTAAAGTAATATTATGGTAATACCTCAATTAACCCCCTGGACACTACTGGTCATCTAACAGCATTTCTGATTGGTTGATAACTTGAAATGCTCATTTCAATTGCCAATTATGACTAGGCTTTAAACAATTTATGGTCAAACTTGCATTTGCAGATGATCTTATTAATACTCTCCTTGATTGGTTCAAAATTGGACACAATATTCATTTTGGCCAATCGGCAGGTAGTTTTCATGGGGTTAAAGAGCACACAGTGACAGGACTAGTAATGTTTCATGGTTCTTGGGTTACATTTGAATCTCTGGGTTAAGCTTCTCAAGTCTGACATGTTTGTACATTAAAACTCGACGATAGTTGCAAGCAAAATGCAATAATACTTGGCTTAATTGTCAACATGCTGTACAATTTCACTTAAGATTCCTTTGAACTCACATCAAATAATTGTACATATTTTGTCTTGCAGTTGCATTTTTTGAATAAGCAACCATGACCAAAGCTTTTATGAAACAAATCTACTTCACCGACTCTATGGATTTTTGCAACGCCTGCGACTCAAATCGCAGCCAATCTTGAACCAATTTGCCAAAGTCAAAATTGGACAGAGGGGAAGGCTTATGACTGGGGATTTAGATTTTGTGCAGTTGTATAGAGGTCGGTATCCGATGGGATTGATATTAGGTAGTTATTTGTTGTGACCGGGGGAAATAATCTCTCTTTGGTCGCTAGGTATTACGAGGTTGACGACCACAAAAAGAAAAAGCTATTTAATTACCCGATTCTATCTTGACTAATAACATCAAATGCACGGGTGAAATACACAATCCCATTTTGTTCTTTAAAATTAAGCGGGCAATAGGAGGGCAAAAACCTATCAGACAAACACAGATTAGATACTATAGTGACCCAATTGGCTAATGCCTCATATCGTCAGCCTACTACGATAATTGCCTATGTCAATTTTGAGAACAAAGTACAAAATATGGTTCAAGCATGCATTCAAACATATTTATTCACCAATCTTTGCACAAGAACAAATGATGAGACAAATTAAATGGAATAATTAGGGTGATTATGTAACTGATGCATGCTTGAACTGTACTTTGTTCTCAAAATTACAAAAAAAAAGATAGCACAACCTCTTGATATAGATAGCAACACTCCTAAGGCTTCTGTGCTATCTTCAGTAGATAGCAACATTCATAAGGTCCCTTCAAAACAAGGCATTGCACATATCTTTACTAGAAAGCTTTGACTATTCTACATGTAATTGATAGCAACACTCCTAACTCAAAGAGATAGCAAAGCTCAAGTACTATCTTCAGTAGATAGCAACACTCATATGTCCCTTCCCAGTTCAAAACAAGTCACTACACAGCTTCACATATTCTACAAATAATTGATAGCAACACTCCTAAACTCAAAATTTGCTATATTTAGAAGATAGCAACACCCCTATAGACGAATCTTAATTCACGCATTCCTACACCTGACTAGCAGCCTTTAGTTGGGTAGCCGTCAGCTACAATGCACTCAAAATGTGAAATGATTCGGCCTTGGCGGAAAGTTTAAACTGCATTCCATCACCCATTTTACACCTTGCGCGAAAACACAGGCAGACGTAGACAAAAGAATAACACAATACAGTTCCCTTCGACAAAACACACAGCATGGTCTATTCGCTGTTGAAGTGACATAATAATCGGATTAACTACACATGGTATCTATGCATTGATATACTTGCAAACAAAAGGACTATGTATGAATGCGACGGGATTACCTGCGGAATTATCTCCATTATATATATTATTAGCTATTATTCTATTAACTCCTCGTCCTTGCATCTTCTCTAGGTGTTAGGCGGCTTTTATTTGCACAATTTGGACGCTCAAAACACCAGGTTGGTGCTAGCGGCTACCCAAAGATGTCCGACCAAATCCTGACCATGACTTGGCTACTTGGATTCGTCTATATCCTCTTCAATAGATAGCACAACATCTACCTACACCCATATACTAAATAGGTGTATAAGTTATGCTGATACACTAGTCAGTAGATAGCAACACCATGCCATCTTCTACGGATAACCAGTGTCCTATACTCCCTACAGTAGATAACATTCTATGCTACCTTCAATAGATAGCAATATGTCATAACTTTATATTATCTTCACTAGATAGCAACACCTTCAATGCTATATTATACATAGTTCATATAAGATATCTTCAATACAACTCTATACCATCTTTAATACAACAATAAGGTATAACATGCCATACATAGTAACACCACAGGCCAATCAACTTATATTTTAGCAGGTATAGACTGTATGTGGTGCTGAAATGCAATGAACTTATCTCTCCGTGTGAGGGCACTATATACACATGGATAACATGCATACACAGATAGCTATATCTTGTTGGGTATGTCCCACAGTTTTGATAACCTTGGTAATACGAAAGCCACAATTGTGGCTTTCATGGGGTTGCTATGGTTAAAATCATTACAACTGTTTCATACAATCTTACAAACATGATGTACAATTATATCTATGGGCTACTTTAGCTATAGTATGAAGCAGGGATGTGAGAGTAGACCCCTACATCCTTGTATGAAGGCATGGCAATTTTGTATGGCAATTAAGATGCTAAACCTGAATCTGTTTTTAAACTATCTAAAAAATGTTATACATTGTAGTTGCTGCCCAATGGGCTATTCCATTTACAGACCACTCTCCCTCTGTAGGAGATTTTGGATATATCTTCCACAGGGGGTATGAATTTCAAATAGAATCACCACATTAACCAGCTCTTATTTGGAACTCACTCTAACTCTGTGGAAGATTCAAGTTGAATGGAGCTGCCTAAATGTGTTCATTCCAATTGAAATTCATACTCCCCCTATGGAAGATATGTCCAGTATCATTCACAGGGGGAGTATGGAACGTAAATATAATAACCCATTTCATGCCCTGGTCAAGTATTACATCATATGCCATTAACCCCACCTAATTCTCACATTCCCAGTGATGTGTCCAGATAAATATCACCGTAAAACCAGCCATTTCTATGCGTCAATTATGAGCTAGAAGCGTTACAACATACGCCATTTACCCCACCTATGCAAATTTTGAGATTAATCTTTCTTCAGTTCAAATGAATTCATTCTATTCAGTGATACCATCTTTGTCATTATCAAACACATTTACTACTTGTCCTTTTTAGGGTCACAGTCTTAGTTAGATGGAGATGCCACAGGAGTACCATCTTGGCAGTGTCTTCAGTAGGTGAAGACTCCAAACCATTTTTTAATATGGCAGAATAATAAAGCTTACATGATTTTTCTCTCTTGTAAGTTAAAGCTTTTAAACTAAAATATTGACGGAAGAGTAAAATGAAGAAAAACATTTTAAATTATACTCAAAGGTATTGATGCTTCAACTTATTGGCAATTCAACTTGTCATCCATTGATTCTTATTTGCTATTTAGTACTACTGCATATTTTGTTGGGCTAACACTAACCCGCCAGGGGCTTTTTGGCAACGGGAAGGGAAAGAAGGAAGGAATAAAGAGAGAAAACAAAGAAAGAAGTTGTTTGCTCTGGGTTGGATTCGAACCCGACCCCTCGCATGCCAAGTACTGGGTCAGCGACACTTTGCCACAGGTCTTGGGCTTTGCTGGCCAGCGAAATCGTGCCTATATATCACTTAGGGCGATTGCATCATCACACCACGTGGGATGCACACACGAACAGCGCATATATCAAGTAGTATTTTGTAGTACTCAGGCGTGTTAGGGTTAAGAGTGGCAAGAGAGGCTTAACCATGAATGTAAACCAAGACACAGACAAATGTTTTATGGTTACAAACCATGTCAAAACAAATTTCTAACTGAGCCAAATTCCTGACAAGTTTCATCATGTGGTTGAAATAAAATGCCACTGTGGTCTAACATTTTGTCATATCTTAGCCTTGATGTTATTGTGGTCTAACATTTTGTCATATCATGGACTTGGCTCAATATATAGGACTAATACCTGCAAATTATAAGCATCCTCTTATTACCTGATGACATATTTATCTGTCCAGCCTTGTTACAAACCCAGCTAAAAACAAAATTTCTTACCGAGCCAAATTCCTGACAAGTTTCGTCATGTGGCTGAAATAAAATGCTTTTGTGGCCCAACATTTTGTCAAATCATGGACTTGGTTTAATATATAGGCCTAATAACTGCAAATAAACATCCTCTTATTACCTGATGACATAGTTATTTGTCCAGCCTTGTTACAAACCTAGTTAAAAACAAATTTCTTACCGAACCTAATGCCTGACAAGTTTCATCATGTGGCTGAAATAAAATGCTATTGTGGTCTAACATTTTGTCATATCATGGACTTGGTTCAATATATAATACCTGGAAATAAACATCCTCTTATTACCTGATGACGTAGTTATTTATCCGGCCTTATTACAAACCCAGCTAAAAACAAATTTCTTACTGAGCCTAATTCCCGACAGGTTTCATCATGTGGCTGAAATAAAATGCATTTGTGGCCCAACATTTTGTAACATCATGGACTAGGTTCAATATATAGGACTAATACCTGCAAATTATAAGCATACTCTTATTACCTGATGACATATTTATTTGTCTGGCTTTGTCACAAACCAAGCTGAAAACAATTTTCTTCCTGAGCCTAATTCCCGACAAGTTTCATCATGTGGCTGAAATAAAATGCTACTGTGGTCTAACATTTTGTCATATCATGGACTTGGTTCAATATATAATACCTAGAAATAAACATCCTCTTATTACCTGATGACGTAGTTATTTGTCCGGCCTTTTTACAAACCCAGCTATAAACAAATTTATTCCTGAGACAAATTCCTGACAAGTTTCATCACATGGCTGAAATAAAATGCTATTATGGTCTAACATTTTGTCATATCATAGCCTTGACGCTATATTATGGTGTAACATTTTATCATATCACAGCCTTGATTCACTACTAATATCTGCAAAAAAACATCCTCTTACCTGATGGCGTAATTGTTTGTCCAGCCTTGGGGTGCTTTTATCGATAGTTTTGGTACGTTTCAGCCTATGCGGTGGATCAAAATCCCTTATTGAGCGATGTAAGTCCTTCAAGGCCATGTCCATCTCTGTGGCAGCTCTCAGAAGGTCTTTAGTTGGCACCTGTTGTACAGTAGTACCTGTAAGGTGAATTGTAAAGAAAATACTACAGGTTACAAAACAAATATTTATTTTCAAAACAGATATAATTTCAATTGAATCTACCATGATTTTAATAGTATAAACTGTATAAAAATGCTAGGCCGGTGAAGTATTACTTACAACTATTACTTGAAACTAATAAAAATGGGAAACGTCATGTTTATCTTCAATTCAAAAGGTCAAAATTTTCATGATGGTTGGCTTTTTATCCCAGCTACATACACTTGTAGCACGTAACTTGTAGTATGTAGCATTGGGTAGTTGTAAATTTAGTAACGTATCGAAACGTATGGAAACGTATGGAAATGGATGGAAATGGATGGAAATGGATGGAAATAAGATAGGAACGGATCGAAAAGAATGAAAATGGGTCGGAATAAATCAAAATATGACTCGAACATCTTAAAATGGGTACAATAAGAGCTAAAATTCATCAGAATGTGTTTCATCCATCCCGGGCATCCATCGGTCTAAATACAAAGCTCGTCTCCGAAGACTTCACCACTAGTGCTAGGCGATACGTGATACCAATAGCTTCCTCCATGCTTTCAGCGGCATGGAAACACCCAAACACTATCAAGTTTCTTCAACTTCATTCAATTATTTAAATCAATAAACTAACTTTCTTTCCTTCCTTCCTTCCTTCCTTCCTTCCTTCCTTCCTTCCTTCCTTCCTTCCTTCCTTCCTTCCTTCCTTCCTTCCTTCCTTCCTTCCTTCCTTCCTTCCTTCCTTCCTTCCTTCCTTCCTTCCTTCCTTCCTTCTTCTTTCTTTCTTTCTTTCTTTCTTTCTTTCTTTCTTTCTTTCTTTCTTTCTTTCTTTCTTTTTTTTTTGCCTTACTTTTCTTTTATTTCTCTCTTCTTTTCGTGTCTTTTTTCTTATATTTTGTCTTTCATTTTTCTTTTTTTTCTTTTCTTTTCTTTTCTTTTCTTTTCTTTTCTTGTGTCTTCATTTGTTTTCTTATCTTCCCTATTTTTGCATTTCTTTCTTTCTTGCTTTTTCTTTTCATGCAAATAAAATTCAAATAATGGAAGGAAAAAAAACAATTTTGTTTTAATTAATCAATTAACACAAGAAGGAAATAATGAAAGAACAATTCTTCTTTAATTAAGAATAAATAAATTGATTTTTATTGATTTTTAGATTAATATTAGGCCTAAATGATATTAATAAATAAAATAAATAATTGTACTTAATTTTTCTCAATAACACTACTTATTAGCATTAAATAAACTCCATGCATTTTTTTACCACCCAAGTCTAAAATCATAAAATAATGACCTTGGTGACCTTGACCCACTAACCAAAACAAACATTTTGCTTAGTGATCCTCTGGTCACAATCCACACACTCCCCCCCCCCGACCTCCATGCAATTAGCTACTGCAGAACTAGAGCAATAGCAATTGCGTGCATGTTTACTTGCTACCCGGCGATTTGAAAACATTTCTTCGCTTATTTTGTACGCTTTTGCAGTACCTTTGCATCAATTTCGAGCCATGGTGGAATATTTTGACCCATCTCCATCCATTCTTACCCATTTCCATCCGTTCCTACCCATTTCCATCCATTTCCATACGTTTCCATACGTTTCGATACGTTACTAAATTTACAACTACCCATGTAGCATTAGATTTATAAAGTCTGCCTAGTTTACTTCGAGGACTGTTAAATATCAAAAATGTAAATTTTTCATAATTTGCTATCAAATTTGTATCAAATTTCAAATAATCAAAATTATTTGATATCAGAAGGATATTAATCATATTCAGAATGCAATTTGGTGTGCCTGATGTGCTCTCAGGTCCCATAAAAATACTGTGCGAATAATTAGCCTGTTTGTCCTATGGTACAATTGCTCAAGATTCAAATGTGTGCATAATTCTCATAAATATCATTAGCGCATCATCGATGCTGAACTGGGCAATTTGACGCCCCTAAGGGTGGCACCCAGGGGCTTATTTACGCCAATGACAATTTTGGTTTTGATTGAAGTTTGCTCAATCAAAACCTGATTATGATGAGGCATTCACCTACCAGTGACAGGTTA
The DNA here is from genome assembly GCF_039555335.1 of Amphiura filiformis. Taxonomy (NCBI): domain Eukaryota; kingdom Metazoa; phylum Echinodermata; class Ophiuroidea; order Amphilepidida; family Amphiuridae; genus Amphiura; species Amphiura filiformis. Next base: position 1,882,430 of record NC_092643.1, read on the forward strand.
TACCAATACATACAGACACACACACCCCTGCAAACCCTAAAAGTTCCTTTATACAAGTAAATCTAGAAAGACTAAATACATGAGCATATATCTGAATCTTATATTTTAGCACAATTGTGCAAAACCAGCTTTCCCGCAACTTTTATCAAAGAATTGATCAAACTAAAGTGCATTACTGATCTATAGGTATTCATATTCTCTGACACTGATTTGCTTCGATAAATAGTTTCTTTTAACCGATGTGTGATGTATTATATAAAAAAAGGTTGCCCACCCCTGCTGTATGAACAAGAAGAAATATCCATGCGCATGGAAATTTCACAATTTTCGCAAATGATAATTTAAGAACTTGTCATAACTGTCAAATATTTATATCCCCTATAGCCAGAAAAAAGGAGAAAGTAAAAATGCTACAATTTTGCAAAAAAAAAATCCTATTATAAAAATAGAGTTTCTTTCAAATTGTGAACATTTTGTGTCACAAAAATATTGTATACTGATTTCTATAACCCTGACAAAGGCGTAAGTGCCATGGATCAACGACTCATCCAGGTTAGCGGATGTAAGATTCCAGCGTACAAATCCACGCTATTAGTTTTAATGCATGTCTTCACTTATGGTACATCTTGTCTTCTTGTCTGAACGTCCCATTTTGAAATTCAATCAACATCATATCTACCTCCTCATGTAATTTCAAACCATTATTGTTACACAGAAGGGCGCTAAAGTTGCCTATTTATGTGTTGTTTTAATGCTAAATCTACATCTGAGTTTGCTCAAATCCTATGTTACGAACTCAATACTGTCAGCGATAGCCAGAAATTCTTGGAGACGAGATTCAAAAAAAAGAAAGGAAAAAAAAATCAATTGGCAGTGGATATGTGGGCTAATCACTACGCCAACATGTATTTATTTACTACGAAACATGATCCAAATGGTATATAATGGTTAGGGTCAATGAACAACAACATGATTATGTTTCCTGTTAAATTGTTTTTGTGTTTTTAACGTTGGCGTCTTCTTTATTATTTGAAGAACACTTCCATAGTGTTAGATAACATAGGCTGGGATTAAGGTAGGAAATTCTTTGTAGATCAGGGAGTGTTGAAATGTTAAGACTATGATTTAGTTTTTGAGCCAAGAAACAGTATGACCTATGCGAACTGCTGTATAAGGTGGCACCATTACTTCATTTACTACAGTGTGTCCCAGTATACAAATATTAACTGTCTATGAGTGTGATGGTCGAAATATAATCACGAGGTGAAAGATGGATTGTTCCATTCCACGAGCCGGAACGGCGAGTGGAATGGAACAATACATCTTTCACCGAGTGATTATATTTCGACCATTTTCACCGAGTGATTATATTTCGACCAAATTTAAGACAGTTAATATTTGTTTTATATCACTCATGCATAAATTCTATTACTAAAATACTATTTAAGGGATCCAAAATGAGCGTTTATTATGCGTTTCGACAGTATTTTTGTGGGACATGAGAGCACCTCAGACCTATCGAATTGCATTCTGAATACTGGCATGTCTTTCTGATATCAAATAATTTTCATTTTTTAAAATTACAATATAATACAAATTTTATGACAAATTGTAAAATTTTGATATTTTTCAAATTTTGATATATAACAGTCCTCGGTAAATTATATAAATCTAATGATATATTCTTAAAGTGTATGTAGCAGGGAGGAAAAGCCGACGGTCAATTGAAAATTTTGACCTTTCATATTGAAGATATGGATTTTTTCCCAAAAGACCTATTTTTTTGGTGTTTTGGGAAAAAAATCCATATCTTCAATACTGAAGGTCAAAATTTTCAATTGATCGTCGGCTTTTCATCCCACCTACATACACTTTAAGTATAAATCATCAGATTTATAAAGTTTACTTCAAGTACTGTTAAATATCAAAATATCAATTTTTAATGATTTGCCATAAAATGTGTATTAAATTGCGAATTTCATAAAATCAAAATTATTTGATATCAGAATGACATTCTTCGTATTCAGAATGCAATTCGATATGTCTGATATGCTCTAATGTCCCAAAATAAATACTGTCCAAACGTTCATACCCCAGCCCTTAAGGTAGGATATACATTTCTTCATCAACATAACACCATGTTTTGCCGTGATATACTTCACATTTTGGGGTCCACCCCATAATTAAATCGGCGAGTCCAAGAGTCAGCGCACGGCTTTGCGCGAGGCGCACTCACGGCAGAGCACATGATGGTAAAGACTATCACACGGAGAGGGTGATAGTAAAAATGATAAACGGTAATCAACCAATGAACTGTCTAGAATTTATGTATGAGTGATATAAAATGATCTATATCATGTTTGAAGAAAAAAAACACATTACAAGTATAAGATCAACAGTGTATCTAATTTTAATATGCGAAATAAAATGGTACACAAGTCATTTATTGATGAAACAGCTTGATTCATTTTCACATGACATTGATTTTATTGAAAATTTACAAACCTGGATGTGTAATTTACAATGCATAAGCCTCACAAGACATGCTTTATCACCATCGTCCAGCCATATTGTGCAATGGGCTATTCCATTTAAAATCCACACTACACCTGGGGAAGATTTTGGAAATATCTTTCATGGGGAGTATGCATTTTAAATGGAATTAACATATTTGGCAGCTCAATTTGAATTTCATACGCCCTCTGAGAAAGATTCAGTCTGAATCTTCCACAGAGGGAATTTGAAATGGAGCTGCCGAGTGTTCATTCCATTTGAAATTCATCCTCCCGCTGTGGATGGTATTTCCAACATCTTCCCTGAAGATGAAAACATTGTGTCTATAAAACTTGTCCAAATATTAAGTTTTTTCTTAATATCTCAAACACAGTTTTGATGGAGCCCTTCTTCCATTCAGGTATTCAATTTTGAATGGAGAATCATTTTTCCAAGAATTTGACATACTGACGTATAGGTTTAATGAAAAATTAAAATTAATTAGTGAATGACCAGAGAATGACAAGATGTAGTCTATACATTAAATGTAACTTAAATATCTCTTTTTTCATACCAATTAAAAAAACCGGTTCATTTTAATTTTAATGTAATGTATGACAAATGGGTAAAAGTTGCAAAAGCTTCAAATGCAATTATCTCAAAATGGCAATTTTCGTGATATGTCACTATATGTCATTTGAGCGATGATTTAATGGGGATTGTTTTCCACCGTGTATCTTTAAAAGTAACAAAGATGAGTAAAGGAAAGTTAGTATGGAAGGACTCTTGAACTAACTTTCCACAACTTGAGAAAAAGGCAGTTTTTAAGAAAATCACACACAAAAAAGAGTTTTTTCCATACAAGTTAGAAACTGAGAGGCCTTCCTTCATTTCTATGCACCTTGCGGATATTACACAACATGCTCAACTGCTTACATCATTCAGTCGTCAACAACAACCAAGAATCTTGTGTTCCCAGCATGCTATTCCAATTGAAATCCATACACCCCCTATGGAAGATGTGACCTCAATCTTCCAGGGAGTGTGAATTTCAATTGGATGCACCTACTCAGGTAACCCCATTTGCAATTCACACTCCCTGTGTGCAGGAGATTAAGATCATGTGTTCCGGTGTTCGGATTTCAACAGGAATAGCCCAAATAATAATTATTTAATGTTTCTAAACCAGTGCATAACAGCTACTTTTAGAAAATTGCAGATAACTGCTTCATCTGCAGTTTGGGGGCACTTAACACAAATGACCATACCGGTATATTCCCTGGGAAAGACCCCTGGCCTGGTTTTTTGAACGTGCAGCTCCTAAAGATCCTTGAATTTGACCAAAACAGAATGCTGAAGAAACACTCTTGATTTGGATAATTTCGGCTCTTAAAGACCCAAAAATTGCTCATTCTTCTCATTTCTTGTTTTTTTTCCCGGAAGGAATACCCTTGATTTTGACCGTTTACAGCTCCAAAAGACCCCTTTTAATGGTACCCCACGCAGTCCACCATCTCCAAATTATTCCCGGGGGAAATACCCACCAAAAAATTGTTGATGATCCACAAATGACCTTTTCGGTAAATCCCATAATTCTTTGCGATTAGACCCCAGATGTCATCATTTGATGTCACACCGACTTGTAAGTAACAATGTTCGCTAAAAACGATGTACGCTTCCAGCGTGACATCAAACGACAACATCTCAGGTCTACTCGCAAAGGCTTATCGGATTTACCGAAAAGGTAAATTACAACAAAGTATAGCAAGATTTCATTTTCAGCAATGCATCATGGGTAGGGAAATTTTGTCTGCTGTAGTCTGCAATGAAGAAACCAACTCTAAATAGGATAATCAGTCTTTGTTTACTCCATGTACCACCGGCAATTAGTCTACCCATGCATCTTCAACACTTCTTGGTTTATATTTTTAACAGACATTCAATGGCTCTTTTATATTGCATGTTATCTTAAGACTTGTGATCGTTCATCTTGTCTCGTTTCATCAACCCACTATTTCTTCAACTTGTTTACAGGAGACTCAATTACAAAGCACAACATAGCCCTTTCGACACAAACACTGTTTATTCCTTCTTGAGACTAAGAAAATAAAGTAATAAATGCGAGAGATTCATCACATGTTATGTGTTACCTGCAGTTAGCACCATTTACAATTGATCTTCATGGCCTGAGATGATTCAAAAACCATTTGGTATCGCTCCTGCACTTATAACAAGTGCGCTTATTTAGCTGTGCAATATGGAGGAGAAAAGTGACTGGTATTTCATGAACAAAAAAGTTCACAAAAATCAAGAAAATAAGTATGTTTTTCAAAGTTATAGTCATAGGAATGAATGCCCCCTTGGTTGATATAATACTCATTGATGTAAGCTTTTAAGCTTAGCCTATACATCAATGAGCTCCCTACAGTTGTCAAGCTTTATGCTGGTGGCACTGCCATTTCTAGCCTTGATCAAGGCTTCCTCCTTACTTTTTCTCTATTCATGCTCTTCATTGGATCCATGTATAATCAGTGGTAGAAGTAGGCCTATCATATACTGGACTCTCTAAAAATTTTAGTCAGGTCAGATTTATGAGCTAGGGAGGAAGTGTGCCTTGTGGGGTGGGCGTGGTGGGCATTTTGCTCAAACACTACCCCTGCAGTGCACAGTATGCCTGGAGTAAAGTAAGATTAGAAAGTCCACTATCTGGCCTCAACAATTTAATGTCAAATACATTTTTACAAAGTTATGATGCTAAATAATTATTTCTATTAAATGAATAACTTTTGAAACAGAAATTTTTGTGGCAAAGCTTCCATGAATTTTACATTTACTAACTATGGACGCCAAAGGACTTGAAACAAGTCTATGCCATTTCACATGTTAGCAACAACATTCTGGTATGCAGAGTCTTGCTAAATGGCTTAGCCAACATAGGCTGACATTGAATGTGATTAAAACCAATAATGTTGTTTGGATCTGAACACTTGAATCCTCTGATCCTAGCTCATATCAGCCCCTTTGGTGTGTCCCACATATTGTCACCAAAGTATAAGTGCATCAGTGTCATAGACCAGAGAGGGATGTCCACTTTTGGTCCACACACTAATGCCCTTGCCTTTTCAAAGTCTCATTGAAATGGGCTATTCCATTTAAAATCCACACACCCTGTGAAAGATTTTGGAAATATCTTCCACAGGGCAATATATTTTCCAAATATAACTGGTCATGGTTAATCATTTTGAAACCCATACTCCCCTGCATTATGGCTTTACCTATATCTTCCACAACTGGAGTGAGTATTTCAAATGGAAGTTACCCAATTGTCTATTCTATTCAAAACTCATACTCCCCTGTGGATGATATTTCCAAAATCTCCCACAGGGGTAGTGTGGATTTTAAATGGAATAGCCCAATGGAACAGTCCATATATCACCTCATAAAATAGTTTTACCATTGTGCTCATAACCGTCAATAGTTTGGATTTACAACAAGCCCCCTTTCTCATCCCAAGCATAAAACAATTCACTAATTGATAAGAAATTTTTGCACACAAAAACCTCAATAGCTAATATTACAAATAATTGACACCCACTCACTCAATATGTGCAGATTATTACAGGTACTTTAATGGTATTGTTTCAGTCAGCATTCATTATGTAATTTGATCAAGTGATATTTACAAGACAAATCCCTATCCATTTGCTACCATTTACAGATTGCACTCAAGAAAAACTGTGGCCTCAAACTGATATTGATTAGCAGGGTGACCCAAATCCACGATTTAGCAGCCCTACTTTTGACGCTTTTCACCATAATTTTGACCATTTCCGTCCAGTAGAAGCAAATGGTTAAGAAAAATATTGGGTTACTTTTCAACATTGAATCCCACAACTCCCTGTACTTTTCATGTTCTATTCTAATGGTTAACTTAGAGAAACATTGGTTGGCTTTTGTGTGATTTGACCTGTGATTTGGGCTGAAAATCTTTTGCAACTCTATTGATTTATCTTGTGAATCAGGTTGATGATGTAGTAATGGGAGGAGTTTGGTTTGGGATATAAAAAAAGTGGACCAATATGTGTATAAACTTATTGATTCTCCTTGGGACCTCCATACCCATAGGCAGCTCTGCAGCTCCCATCAACCCCAATCTTGTGTCTTCAGCTCTTTGCTTTAGCTACACATACATGTACTACTGCCTGTCCTACAGATAATTAATCTTCTTCCTCTTGGTCTCTTCCCATCCATCCTTCCTTCTATCATTATGTCCAGGAACCCTCAATATGTGAACATTTCAGTTCTTTCTGCTTATGATGGGACTTCTTAATGACCTCACTTCTCCCACAGCATTTAAATACTTCCACATTGCTTTGCACTTTTTCCATTCTTCTCCACACCAACATCTCGAAAGCTTCCAGTTTCCTCACATCCTCTTTCTTCAGTGTCCTTGTCAGGGGCGTAGGCAGCTTTCTTGGTCAGGAGGGGCAAAATAAAATTTTGGGGGCACAGACGAAAAAAATTGCAGTTGCATCATACAATACATTTTTACAGAGGCTTTATTGGGACGATTTGCGCGTGTAGCGCCAAAAAAATTGTATTTTGCACTATTTTCGCACATGATTGGGGTGAAAAGGGCTTTGTGACAAAATTTTTATATTTTACAATATTTAGGCCATGATCGGGGTGAATTTTGGTAGAAAAGGGCGCTCCTTGCCCCTGTTCTTTTCCTTTGCCCTCCAGATTTTCTCATTCATTTTTTTGTCAGAGGGCACTTTTTCTTTCATTTTTTTGTCAGGGGGCACTCTGCCCCCTTGCCACCCCCACTGGCTACGCTTACTGGTCCTTGTCTCAGCTCCATACATGACCACAAAGTACTCATTAACTACTGACTTTACAATTTTCTTCTGTATGTAACTGTTTAAATTTTTGGTAAGCAGCACTTTTCTTTTATTGAACATCCTTTGCCATGTCAATCATTGCTCTTATCTCTGTTAGACTCCTCCCATCCTCTGTAAACTGTTTAGTTCTTTGGCTTCCGGTTTCATGTTGTTTTGTACCTTAACTTACTTTGAGAGAAAATTGGCATGGTTAAGATTTATTTCCTACAATGTATTTACCAGAGGCTATTCATGTAAAAAACATCACTTAGTCTGATTTTGGGATCTTAAAAACTTTCATGACAATACTGGTTGCCAATGATGAGATTTTCCGCTGATCAAAGCCGTTTGTCATGTTTAACTCATGATTTCTAAGAAAGGTTAGTCAGAGGCATCCGGAACAACGCATGAGTTCAGAATGCTTGAAAATGACATCTTTCTTTCTGTTAAGCTTTCATCATCATTCATCATCAACAGATAGTCAAATGTCACAAGTATACTAGGGCTGCCATTGTCCAACGGCTACATACATTGAAAGTGCCCATTTTGCTATTTTGATAAAAAGAGCCCTTTTAAGCACGCTACTTGTGTAAGTGTCAAACCACTGAAGAGTTCCCAGAAGGCGCTAACATGATCAATGATTGATCAATTTATCAAATTGTGGCGTTTCTTGAGTGACAAATAGTTGGTTCAGAGTTTTCTGTGAATTCTAAGACTTGAAGCAGAGTAGTTGCCTCAACATTTGCCCCCTATAGGAAACAAATTAGGAGTAAATTGGGGAATGTTCAAACTCTACATCTTATTCTTTGCATGTACTGTTAGAACATAATGTAAGGATAATGTTATCAGGAATTCTTTTCACCTTAGGTGACTCTCTGGTATGTACCATCAAAGATTGCTGTGGGTAAGCTTACTTCATGTGGGTACTCTAAATTCATGGCTTTACCCTGTTATATTCTATTATATCTGACACAATGGGAAGAAACCACAATCTGTCCTCATGGGCACTACTACCTTTCTTACAGTGCATGTGATTGGATAATTACATAATAAAATCATCTGAGTAACCAATCAAAATAGAGCTCTTAGATCTTTAAGCAATTTTAGCTTAATCTGCTTCAGCCCTACTGACAATTGTTACCATATATGTGGTGCGATCAAGCAAAATCAGTCTGAAGTCGGCATATTCAATTTTTTTTCAAAGTTTTTTACATGATTGTATAAAGCATTTGCAAAGCTACATTTTGCTAAAAACCCCATTGAAATTGAACATTTAGTTCCAAAGATATGATAGTGTTTCCAAAACAATATGCAACAAATGAAATTATTGCTTTGTTTGGCTATATCTGAAAATCAATCCAACTTCCGACTGATCTTGCTTGATCACATCACATATCGTGATAATTTGCCTTTTTGGTGAATCCCATAAGCCTTCGTGTTTGGATTCCTGATGTTGTCACGCTGATGCATACATCGCTACTGTGCACTGCAATAATGGTGTGCTCATTGGCATGACAACATCAAGGGTCCAAAGGCTTTATATGTGATTTACCGAAAAATGTGCATTTCATGGGTTAATAAACTGCTTTGACACTCTCTTCTTGGTATCTTAAAGCGGCTGTTCACCACACCTCAGGCAGAATGCATGTGTGGCAACAAAATCAAATGAGTCGGAAGTCAGTAAATGCAAATTTGTGGTAGACGCTGAAATATACACCCCAATTGATTTGCAAGATTTTTTTTGCAAATGTAAATGCTATAAATAAGGCATATTGCTGATAGCAATTGTTAGGCAAACGTGATGCATGCTGGGAATGAAAAGGACTAAAAAAAATCGAATTTGAGCCCTTTTCATTCCCAGCATGCATCATTTTTGCCTATCAATCGCTATCAGCAACATACCCAATATGATCCATTTCAAAAATCAATTTGTAATAGACATTACAGTACTACCAAAATCTCAATTGTTGAATTTCTGACATTCGCCTGAAATACTGTGTCGTTGGCTCAAACATATCAACATTGTTGTACAATCAACCTTGTTATACACTACTCGAAAAATTTAAAGGATCACAATCTGACAATCTTGATTTTACCTTCTTTCTTTTTGTTCTTATGGTGCAAACCAAGGTGTTTTTCAGTGTCACAAGACTTCAGTACTCGGTGTAGTGCAAGTGCAGGCATGAGAATGATGATCCATGAAAAAACCTGAAAAGTTTGAAAAAGCCTGAAAATGCGTGTGGAATTACATGTAGGCTAAAAAGACCAAAAACGGGCTGAAATTAAAAGAAAGTGCGGAAATTTGGACCAAAATAAAAGCCTGAATTCAGGCTTAAGCCTGAAAATTCTCATGCCTGCAAGTGTTCTGTTGCCTGAAACATTACTGAATGAAATGACACTCACCTGATTTACAATATTAAAATACTAATAAATAAGTCTGATCCTTTTAATTTTGTTGAGTAGTGTATATATCATATATGCAACAACATAAGCCAAGATGAAATCTTCCCTGCTCTCTTGGGGTATAAAATAAATCTATTGACCAAAAAAGCAATCCACAAAGCCACAAAGTACTAAAAGATGAAAAAAGCAAAACTCCTCCTTGTTTTCACAGCTTCAGACAAGGGAACCGAGCAGTAATTTCACCACCACACATCAATTCATATTTTCTCTATTGAAGCCTACGGGGACATGAGGGAGCAATGATCTATCAAGTGGGAAGGATTGTTGGATAATAATACATCAAGCTGATGCTTTCATGAATAGTTTTGCATACGTGTAAGTTACACTGGTAAAGTCGCCATATTTCTCCCACAAAACTAACCAAAAATACTTCCAAACACTTTAGATTTACTATTGTACTAGTAGCTACCAACAATGCATTTCTGAACTCATTTTTATGTAGATTTGTAATACACTGCATTTTTCTACAATAACGCAAAATTCCTGTCAACTGCTTCCAAAATTCTGCACCTACAGGGTTTAGATAAAGTGGTAATTTTCATAAAGGTTTTATTTTCGAGGACAGAGTTCCATCCACGAAATTAACAACTCGCAAAAAAAAATGTAATAACATATCTATTGGAAGTACAGGGCTAGAGCAGGAATAGGCAATCGTGAAAATAACACATTCCTAAACATCTCTCTCACCTTCAAATTGTGAAAATAAATTGATGTAAAAAAATCGTCACTTGTACAGTCAGTAGATGAAGAAGTGAATTCTCCGGGGCGAAAAGCGGTTGCTGTGAGTGCTACGAACAATTCTCATGTTTTCATACGGCCGTCAGCTATTAACTCTCACCATCACCAAGGTCAGACTGATATTTTTTCGACAAGAAAAGTGACATTAATGAATCTGCCAATCTGCGCACACGATGTTCAGGAAAGAAGCTATTATCATGGGGGGTTTTTGTAACTGTTAACTAAATATAGCGATGACGAGAAAGAGAGGGAGAGAACTTGTAAAAGTAGCTCACAGTCTGAATGCCTGCAGAAGCACTCATACTTGTTAAGTACTTCTGTGGCTGAATCGGGCTATTCCATTTAAAATCCACACTCCCCCTGTGGAAGATTTTCAAAATATCTGCCACCGGGGGAGCATGTTTTTCAAATGTAATTAGTCAGGGTTAATCATTTTGAAAACCATACTACCCCTGTATAATGACTTTACCTATAGATTCCACAACTGGAGTGAATTTTTCAAATGGAAGTTACCCAACTGTCAAACTCATACTCCCTCTGTGGCAGATATTTCCAAAATCTTCCACAGGGGTAGTGTGGATTTTAAATGGAATTTTTATCGTCATTTACTTTATTTATTTAGTATAAACGACAACATGGATATTATGATTTATTTTATGACAAATTTGGCTTGTTCTCAAACCAGTAAACAGAAATTGTTTTAGAGAAAACGTTTAAATGTCGGGTTATATTAAAGGGTATAAAACATTTTAATAATATTCAAAAACATTTTTGAAAACTTGTAATTTTACAATAACATTTTGTAATGTTGTTGTAGTGCTTTTTCGTATAAAATGTTTTAAACACATTTTCATTACCTTTATGTAACCTGACATTTAAATATTATTAAATGTTTTTGACCAAAACCAAAACATGTTTATAACACTTTTATAATGTTTAAAAAAATTCGTGTGTTTGCTCCATCCTTGACAAAAATCCCAGCTATGTCATTATTGAAAGCTGATGAAGACTGGTATTGGACATTTTCAAATTATGTTGCACACATTTAACTCCAGTATCAGATTTAATTTGAAGAAACAAGGTGGATGGTGGAAACAACACTGGGTGGATAATCTACACCATGATATAATGATTTGATAATTTTGAGAAGTTGTATAATGTATGGATGGGTTGGTGGCTGGCTGTCTGGTTAGCTGGGTTATGCAACAATTAAGTAAACACGCAGCGAGCAAGCGAGTATACGCAAACAATCAAGTGTTATATTTAAGTCGTAGCATAATAACACTAATATACCTTAAAAACGAATATCCAAACACAGAGCGAGTGACTTACATAATGTCCTAACGGAACAAGCTTTACAAAGTTACATAATGGTTCCGAGATGATCTTATTTTATCCCACTGCTAATTAAAACAATTAGCTGGGGATAAATTGCTTTCTACAGGACCCAAGGATGTATTCTATCTTGCTTACCTTTTCATTTTCAGGTTTGAAAGCATTTTCATCTTGGCAAAAACAAATTATTTCAAAACACCGCAAACATTTCTAGTGCTTGGTCAGTAGTTCTTAAAATATCCTAAAAACACTTTTCAACATATTCAATATTTTGTAAAATATTAAAAACTTGTATGCTGTTATAGAGTGCCTCAGTGTGTAAATTATTAACACTAATCATATTACCTAACACTGTCAACTAATCCATACAGATGAAAGTGATCGGGCATCTTACGACAGAAAATAAAGTATAGAAACACCATCAAAAATTTCATTATGTACTTCTATAAAAACCTGACATATTGCCGAAATTGATATGCAATCAACGGAAAAAAATATCTTTAAAGCAAATTTGTAACCAAATCTGCCGTCAATTTAAATGGATGGTCCAAGTGAGGCATATTGGTTTCACTGTTGCTTAAGTGAGATAATCTAGAGACTTGGCTAATTTTAATGTGCAGCCAGCTTTGATTTCAGCCCCTCTGGCTGTTCGACCAAATTACTTGTTTTCTATTCACTTTTCAAGCCATTTAGTTAATGTTTCAGAAGTTTTTCGAAGTTTAGCCAATACTTCTGAGAGTCTGTAGATTGATACTTGATAAGCTACTCTGTAATGGTATAGAAGTTAGAAGTGGATGGTCTATTAGTGAGGTATATGTCTAAGTGAAGCTAAGTGAGGAATATTGTCAAAGTGAGATATATTGTCTAAGTAAGGTATATTGCTTTCATTGTTACTAAATGCACTATTAGTGATCCGTGCAAAGGAGTAAAAATACTGGTCTTTGTTATTGGCTTTCTGGTTGAAAATCGCCTGAAAAATACAGAAATGTGAGGTATGAGCAATTTAGGGGTATTTTAGAGCTGAAATTATCAAAGTCAGGGTATTTCAGAGCTCTATTTTGGTCAAATTTAGCGGGTCTTTCGGAGCTGCGAAATCCAAAAATGGGTGTCTTTCCGGGGGAACATGTACCCGTATGGAAATTTGTGTTAAAATGTATTTGCTGCATGCAGCACCTTGATTAAATAACTGTTACATGTACTTACATATTAAAATGCAATGTATAATTTTTCATCATTTTTATTCTATTATCATTTTATTTCTACAATGATGATGATGATGATGATGATGATGATGATGATGATGATGATGATGATGATGATGATGATGATGATGATGATGATGATGATGTAAACAAAGAAGATGAAGATGACAATGACAAAGATGACGACAACAATGTAGATGATGATGACAATAATAATAACAAATACAACAACAACAACAACAAACCATTTTCTGAAACATCAACAATCACATTTCCCATCCCTGATACTCGCATTTTGACTAAGAGTATAGAATGTTGCGCGGACGTGTTCATTTTATTATCACAGAAAATTGTCAATGTATCATATAACATAGCTACATATATAACGTGCTAGATATTGAGAACATTATGAACCCTGGACCATGGCTATGCTTTAATGATCACTCTAATGCTGGAAGCAGGATGTAAACAAACACCTCAACAACATTGAACATGTAATGCAATATGTTGCTCATCAACATGCAACTTGGCCATTTTTAATAACCGGAACAGGGAAACAGAATCATGTCTCACTTAACCCTATGGGCACTACCGGTCAAAATGTAGCAGCCTCTAAGAACTATTTTGATTGGCTGCAAAGCGGGCTATATCATGTATTGAGCCAATCAGAGATCAGGTAAGAATAGTAGAAGGGAATTAAGCCAGAACTTGCTAACAGATCTCAAAGCAATATTTTGATTGATTATAACATATAATTAACCAATCAGCAGCACTATAAAAGAAGGCACTCTTCCTCCGTTGCTTACACTCTTTGCCCCCTCCTAAATTCAAGTTCACCATTCCCTCCCCATAAATTTTGATTGGTCCCTATTTTTGTTTTTGTCAATGGCATAATGATGCAAGTTCAAGCCCTGGCAGAGTCCATGTTTGTTCTCTTGAAATAATTGAAGTAATTTGACATTCCCCTAGACAAGGAAGTACCTGCTTACTGTAATGGTTACCTGTAACTATACTGGAACTCAGGGAGCTGATCCTGACTATTTCTACCTTGAAACTTGCAGATGGCACTCCATCTTTATTCAATCTGAAGAAATCTTTATCTATAGTATTTTTGACCTCTGACCCAGCAACAATGTCACAGTTTCATGGAAGTTAGAACATGTTTTACGCACAGTCTTCTTCACCTTGAATTCAAACCACCATTGGATGGTGTCCATACAAAGTCTATAAAATAGGATGGAATTTGAAAGAGTGTAGACTTACAGAACTTGGTTCCAAACTTCTAAGAAAATTGTGCATCATTAGGAATGGGGAGAAAAGACTAGAAGAATTCTGGAGAAAAGACCAGTAGAGATCTGTGGCTTGACATATGTAATGATACAGTGTGATCTAAACTGCCCTTGCATAGACTCATGACCCCAACACCAGACCCCACAACATAAGGGATGGACACATATTTGCAGCACTTTCCCACATAGTGGTTACAGACATAATCCACATAATTAAAATGAAGAAGTAGCATTGGGCTGGCTATCTTACAAGATCAACAGATAATAGATGGACATAGAATGTCACAGATTGGAACCCTTGGCTGGGCTCAAGACACCAAAGCAGACAGAAAGTCAAATGGAGGGATGAGATATCAAGTTTCATAGGGATCAGGTGGATGGCAAAAGCAAATGACAGGAATCTTTGGTGCTAACTTGGGGAATCTTTTGTCATGCATTGGGCTGAATATGGCTGACAACGATGATGATGATGATGAGTAAGAGTAGGACTAGGGTTAGGGAGAACCAGTCCTGTTAAATTGTTCAACACTTTTTTAGGCTATATCTAATAATACACTGTAGCAAGAAACAGTTCATCTGCTTAGCAAGCAACAGCTCAGCTTCTTTAAATGAGTAACATATATACATACATATATACAGATAATACTCATTCATGAGGATCTAGAAGCCAACAGCTATTCATTGCCAGTCCAAGCCAGACATTGAGCTACAGGCTAGAATATATACATGAAATATGTGTTAAACTTTTCACTTCTTTGCAACTTTGATTAGTTCTTGGTAAGTTACTCCTAATTTAATCTCATTCTAAGCACTGGCATGGCCAATATTTTTCCAGAGGGGGTCAAATGGGGGAAAAGGGGCAAGGTATCTTTCTAGGTGTATAATTTGACCAAAATAGGTCTAAAAATCTTTAAAATTCAGGTTTTTTTGTTCGTTTTTGTTAATGATGTCCGCAGCACATACCCTCCAAGTGATAAGACTGTACATGACGTAATAACAAACAAACAAAATATTATACAAATATTGACTGCTATGAGGGGCATGGTGTACGCCTCGGAGCATAGTCATGGTTTTGAGATCACCGCGGGCCTATAATTTTAACCATGCCCCGAATAAAAAGCAGTCAATATTTGTTTTATATACCAACTCTTAAGATTCTTGTCATCTGTTTGGTTAGAAAGCATCGATTTTAGGAAGAGAAATTAATAGTTCAATGCGAACGGCACAGATTACAATCTGCGATTTCCGCGTACTTATAGCGCGTGAAAACATTAACATGTGCGTAATATCATTTTACAATGGGAACAAAGCACACACAGAACTATGCCTGGGGAATAGTTACTTTTGCAGGCATAGTCAAAACTATATGCCCGCGCTTTTAACCAATCAGATGGTGGGAATCTTTAGATGAGGTATATAACACGTTTTAGACAACTAGGAGATCACCAGTCTTTTGTGCTTCATAAATGCATAGAGTTTGAATTTGATTGCTCACAAGCGTTACATGAAATCTTTGTATGTTGTTACCATTGGGGGATTAAGTTGCTGAAGGCGTCAGGGGATTAAGTCCCCTCCCTGTAAATAATAAAAGTCCCCCGTACAACCACATCCTAAAATCATAGGGCTACTATTGAATCTTCTCCCCCATAGAATTCCAATGTAGGACTACACTGACAATGAAAGAAATACTGACAGAATCGACCCCCTCCTTCACCATAGTCTACACAGTAAAATCAATTTGCCCAGTAGGACTACCCCCTTGCAGCCCTACAGTGAAAAAAGAAATAAAACCACTTCCCCCCACCATAGGAAATAAAACATAATGGCATTTTTATTGACATATTCCTCACTCTAAAGCTATACCTACAACTTTCGAATATTTGTGATCTCTGATGGTGCTTTCAAGAACCTCTATCCCAATATATTTGGACATGTGATGACCAGACCTGCCAACCTCTGGGATCACAAAACTGTATTCTGAAACCCCAAAACCTGCATTTTTCATTAAAAAACTGTATTTTGTACGACAGCGTGAAAACGCACGGGCGATCTTGCTATCTGGAAACATCTCATGACCACAACTTTTCCACCTCATACCACTTGCCTGGATTCAACTTTTAAAATACTGTTTCATATTTTTTTCAAGTCAATGTCCGTAAAATGGACGTAGACGGGCCCTGATCATTTTCAAACTAACAAATACTGGTTTTGTGTTACATAATCACACTTGCCTGTATGTAAGTGATAACGTCCAGCCATTGTACATCTAAATGCATTGAGTTAATTGTTAGCATAACTAGATCCGATGGGCTATTCCATCCATACACCCCCCCCTATGGAAGATATGACCTTAACCTTCAACACATGGAGTGTGAATTTCAAGTGGGGATACCTGAATAGGTGACTCTATATGAAATTTGTGTGGGAGATTAAGGTCACGTCTTCCACAGGGGGGTGTTGGTCTCAACTGGAATAGCCCAATTGCACTATTCACTGGTATCTCAGGCAAGCTCATCCGTCAGTACACAGTTCCTTAACCCCAACACATTCATACATTCACAGAATGACCTTTGTATAAAACTCATACTCTACAACTTAAGGTCAATTTTGAGCTATCAATGTTGACTAGAAATTAATGAACTCTGCCATTGGGGGTGAGATCATTATAGCTCATAGTGATTGTCGTATAACTCAATGGTAATGGTTACAGCATCTTACTGTCCTTGATTCTTCTCTTCTTCAATATTTGTCTGTAATAGCTGCCAGCATAGACTGTAACTTTTTTACAGTCTATACTATGCTGGCAGGTGTCATATCTTTAGATATGTACAATATAGAATGCAGAAATTGTTGAATGTCTATAGAGCAGCTATTACAGGTAGGGTTCATCTGCAATATTATTACAATAGCTGCCAGGTGCCATCTTTAGATATGTACAATAAATAGAATGCAGATATTGTTAACTGTCTATAGAGCAGCTATTATAGATTAGGCCTTCTTGCCCCTTGGATTTACCTCTTATATTCGATCCATCACACTTACCCAAGATGTCGATATTGAAGGGAAAAAAATCCTTTTAGTGCATAAAAACCCTTGATACAGTTTCAATTGGGGCCAAAAAACTCTGTTATGCACCATTACAACATCATTTCAAAGCATTAATCATATACAATGGGGTTGTAATGTAATTGCAGTCCACTCACACTTGCACATCTTTTATTTGCTCAATTTTCCAACAATGATTAATGGACAGGATATAGTAGTTTCAAATCCCAGCCACCATGATATTTTCTGTGGTACATGATAGATCCTATATGGTATATCATGTTATTTCCTCAGGGCCACTCAAGTT
This sequence comes from Amphiura filiformis, assembly GCF_039555335.1. Classification (NCBI taxonomy): domain Eukaryota; kingdom Metazoa; phylum Echinodermata; class Ophiuroidea; order Amphilepidida; family Amphiuridae; genus Amphiura; species Amphiura filiformis. The sequence goes on from NC_092643.1 coordinate 1,900,182, forward strand.
TCATAGTATAGACGAATCCAACGAGCCAAGTGATGGTCTGGATTCAGTCGGCCATTCCTGGGTCATGTCTGCACCAAACTGGTGTTGTTACTGCCCAATTGGGTGGATTAAATCTGCTTAAAAATCGATGTTGAATTGCATTGTGTTGTAAACTTTCATCATTCTTTTGTCTACGTATAACAGGGGTGATGGAATGCAGTTTAATATTAATAATACCACTTCATCTAAACCCTGTAATCTAAAGTGAAATCTGGGAGTAAATTGAGCAAGAAATGGTAAGATTTCTAGGGATTTCAACATTCTGATGATTCACAAAAATATACCCTATTTTTTAATTTCGAGTACACTGTCGTCAAAAACGACCCTATATTTTTTAAAGTTCGCGAACATAGTTTTAAACAAATAACCCCTTTTTTCATGAAATTGGGAACCATCATACGTAACACCGGGTCTTTACCCAATCTGTTTTTACCGAGGTCCTTACTGCATATTCCTTGCATCAACCTGCATTAACTTGCATTACCCGTCAACTGTTTGCTCAGTAGATACACACTGCAGTAAAATGAGCTTAATTGGAGGATTTACAGACAGGTCTGTAGATCCATTCCACTTACCATTTTAAGGAAAATTAACACTGGCAGAATTTCATTCTAAAAAGAGGATGAATCATTATAATGATGATGTATTTGCATACACTCTATAACTTTTAATGCTTTATTGCTACACACAGGCCCATACGCAGGATTGTTTCCCCTTTTTTTGACTAAACACTAGCAAATTAGAATTTGTTGGGACTTTTTATACTTTTGCAAATTTGGGGAGTGCAGTCGCACCCCAGCACCCCCTGCATACAGGTCTGGCTACACAACTACCAATAAACTGCAAGTGATTTAGCACCAACAATTTCTTCCTTCTCTAACCATCCAAAGAATAGAATGAAAGCATCATCCTTCTATACGACCACCAGTGAATCTCAAACTAATTAAACATGGCATAAAGATGGGTAATATTCCCAAGATGATATTTTCTTTGTATAGTCAAAGGTAAGATGAGAAAAAAGACATCTGAAAGTGGTATATGAATAACAACACAGCTGGCAAAACTGTCTCCAGTGAAGCAGTAGTCATTCAACTATATATTACCAATGAGTGATAGCTTGCGCAAACTGCTGGATAAACATCACCAAATTCCAGCACTGTCAGGAGGAAGTATTATCTCTTGAAACAATATCATTACTCTCTCAATGCAATTTCTTGCATTACTATAGTATAGAGAGCCCGGGGTACTCTGTACAATTGATCATACGGACGATGTGCTGCAAATATGGGGTCTCATTTTTTAGCCTCTGGTATAACAAAATTCTTACTCCTCTTTCTAGGTCAATTCTGGTATAAAAATGGTAATTTTGTCAACATTTTTGAACAAAAAAATACCCCGATTTCCCTTTACTGGAACCCAAATTTTAAGATTTTGGGAAAATGTTGTAAAAATTTCGCAAAATTCTGCAATTTTGGCCCAAAAATATCTGGACTTTGGTATTACAAAAATCCAGTTTTCTTTGAACATTGGTGTAAATATGGATTCTCACAATTTCTCAGAGGCATGTCCCTACACAAAGCAAACTTGAGCACCATCCATTCTCCCCCTCCCCTAGAATAGAGAAAGGCAGATAAAAAAAATGTGGTTTTAAAAAAGGTCTGGTTTCCTGCTTGTGTACTGGTTTACTGCAGCTGCAAGGATGAGAGCTCCTATGTGGTTAAGGATGTATGAAACCATCTTTATTTCACAATATTTTTTATTTCCCAAGATTCCCAAGATGATTTTATCTTATTTTGTATTTTACCGTCAAATTGGAATTTTTCAAGCACACCCCGAGTAGAGAAAAGCAAAAAAAAGACAAAATGTGGTTTTAAAAAAGGTCTGGTTTCCTCCTTGTGTACTGGTTTACTGCAGCTGCCAGGATGAGAGCTCCTACATGGTTAAGGATGTATGATACCACCTCTTCTTTCATAATATTTTTTATTTCCCAAGATGATTTTTTATCTTTTTTTTATTTACTGTCAAATTGGAATTTTTGAAGCACCCCGAATAGAGAAAGGCAAAAAAACAAACAAATTATGTGGTTTTATGAAAGGTCCGATTTCTCCTTGTGTACTGGTTTACTGCACCTGCCAAGGTGAGAGCTCCTACGTGGTTAAGGATGTATGATTCCCCCTCTTATTTCATAATATTTTTTATTTCCCAAGATGATATTTCTTTTTTGTATTTCACTGTCAAATTGAACATTTTTGCGGACCAGTAATTTTCATGTTTATCAAGCTCCATGCAACTACCGCGAAAATGAAAAGTGCATGTAATGTTCTTTCATGTATGGATCTATGTAAGAAAACTCAAAAGTATGAATTGAGAAACAAGCGAAGTAGTACAAAATGGGCAAAGCTTGAAAAATGATATGTGTGAAAATGACAACTTTCACAGTATTCCAGCATTTTAATATCATACAAAGAGGAAGTGCCAGAAGAAATAGAACAAAATAAAAGTTGGATTGTAAAGTTTGCATGGTGTGGGTTGTCTGTGGGCATATGCTGAACTTGTTGCTCAAGTTCCCCCCTCCCTGGTTACGGGCCTGGTGGCTGTCACCTAAACTGTACCTAACCACACAAATTTGGAAGAAAACTTAACATAATATTGACCTTGTTGAGTTAAAATGGTAGAAATAAACCTCAAAATCTAGTTTTTAGCCTATGAAGTCCGGGTATGAAGTCAACTTCTTATATTCAAATCAAATTTATTTTTAGTGTATAATTTTGGTGAAAGGAATGCCCCCACAGAAAACCAATCCTTACAACTCAATGCTATTGGCAACTCTTTCCATCTCTTATATCCCAATATACTATCTACCCAATAGACCGTCCGCGTCCAAAACACATCAAGAGGATGGCCCCTCTGGACTTATCCGTGAGCGACAGAACACAATAACCTATGACGCTTCTTACTCATATAGGTGTCAAGGACAGAGCAATCTACAACGGGAGCTGATTTGTATAAAACTGCATCAATGCAGATATTCGCAGCCTCTATTACATCTAAACAGATATTCTGCACTGTGCTGTTAATGCATGTAACCCCATGGGTACTACTGTCTTTCATTATACAGTACTTGATTGGTTAATTACATGTTATAATCATCTGAGTAACCAATCACAATACAGCTATTTAGATTCTGGAACAATTTTAAGCTTAATCCACTTCAGCCCTACTCATATGCACTCTTTCATTATGTGCTGCATGATGTGAAAATGTATGTAAAATTTGCACTGCACTGTGCAGTCAGTCTCAATACGTACTACACATTGAATCCGGATTGTCCACATTGATCTGAGTTAGCAACAACCAAATTGATGTGGATCTAATACCTAAGATTTCTCCAACAGCTTCCGTGGTAAACCGTATATATAGCTCCATCACTTGATGAAAGTACGTTATTAGTAGACATGAGTTAAAAAGCTATCTGGGCTAGAACTATTGCAACTGTAGGGGTGAGCTTGCCTCATCACACACTTTAATGTTTAAGGTGCAAACAAACATTTTTGCATGAAATAGTTTGCCTTTTAACTGCTCCAAATATTGAGCAACTAGTATATTTAATTAAGTCAATTAGATCACAAAGCAGCAGGGAAAGAAATCCTGTGGAATTTGGGGATTACAATTTTGTTTGATATGCATATCAATTACCACAGGTGTATTGATTTTATTGAAAAAATGTGAGCGAAGATAGTTGGCCAATTTCGTACAGATTTTGGTGATTTTTTTTTTGTTATTTGCCAAAAAAATGACTTTACACGCTTTACACTTTCAAAATATCAAGCATTAACATATACATCCCTTCCATTTTTTCTTGAGAAAGTACGTACTCTAATATAGAATGTTGTTACTGTGAATCCATGAATGAGCCAGATTTAAAAAAGCTTAAGTCTTGTTGAAGTTGAAAGGTAGCTCACTGACTCGTATAATTAAAATTTGAACAACTATATCAGGTTGATCAATTTGTTTTCCTTTAGCAGGGGGGATTTAGTTTCCATCTTGCCGGTAAATTGCATGCAATATTAATTACCCATGTGCAAATTGCAAAATTTACTGTCATTATTTAATGAACTTGGCTACCCACTAGAGATTCGGTGAACTTGAGTGAACTAGTAATGCTCCTACTCTGCTACATGGGCTATGTGATTTATAACATCACACTGTCTTCAATCAAACCATTCAACTCATCTTTTAACCCGTGTGCACTACTGTCTTTCTTACAATACTTCTAATTGGTTGATTACATGATCACCTGAGCAACCAACCAATCAAAATAGAGCTTTCAGATCTATTAGCAATTTTAAACTTAATACCCTACAGTCCGACTGACTATTGTTACTATATCCCTGATTGGCTCAATATATGATATAGCCCTCCTTGTAACCAATCAAAATAGTTCTTTTTTGGCTAGTAGTGCCATAGAGTTAACAGATCTTTCTCTATCCTGCAACACCCCTCCTCTCTCTATATGCTATCTCCGCTATCTCCGCTATTTCTTTGCCAGTTCTCTTCTAGATCATTTCCTCTCTTCTTCCATTTTCTCTCTCTCCCTCTATCTCATAATTTCCTTCTTTTCTCTCCCTCCCTCCCTCTTCCTCCCCTCCCCCTCTCTTTTTGTGATCACCACTAATTTCCATGTTACAGCCCATTGTTACTGCGCTGCAATAAATATGATGTATTGTAACAAATTGAGATGTTAATTTTGAAGATTTATAAGTTGTAAAAACTATACGCTAAAGCCCATATCATAATTAAATAAACAATAAATTCTTAGCACACAAACTACTGCAGTGCTTTTCTTAAACTGGGGAGGGCGAGTTAGCGCAGCGGTAGTTCCCTCGCTTTGCACCACTGAGGTCCCGGTACAAGCCCGGCGCGGCCCAAGGACTCATGTGCACTTGGTTTATCCCGATTCCATACTCGCTCTCGTAGGTTTTCTCCGGGATCTCCGGTTTCCTCCTGTACCGCAAAAAATTGGTGATTAGTTGTTTGGTTATCAAAAACTTCCTTCACCCAATTGGTGGATGTTACAATCTAAATGCGGATAGGTGTGCGCCGCTCGGCAGCAACTGGCCTAGTTGATGTGACCTGATTGTGATGATTCACCATTGCAGCGAAATTACAGTGCTTTGAGTCCTCTAAGATCTGGAGAAAGGCGCTTTATAAATCCAAAATTTATTTATTTATTTATTAAACAACAGAATACCAAACAACAGTCGGCACATCTTGGCTTTATGTCAAAATCAATTTTTCATGACTTCTCAAGACATGTTTACTCAAATTTTCATCCCAAATGTTGTGAGCAATCATGATGCGATTTAACGATGGCCAGACACCAGCGTCCCTCTGGGAATTCTCATGGTCACGTTTACCAGCTTTAATGATACAAACACCAGAGACACAGGCTGGTACTCCCGACGCTGGGTTCTGCTTCACGTACCCCATCACTTATTGGTGATGATGTGCTTTAAGCTGTGTAATCTATGCCATAATGCTATCCAGCTTCTCCCTTTTCAGGCAGCAGGCTGTGTACTACTATCACACGTTCCAGTAATTGATGGTCCATTCTTAAAACGTGCTCGCTTTGGCAATTTGAGTTCATTGTAGCATGTTGTCAATTTTCAGTTTGGGTTTAACATTCTTGTCCTTTGGAATAACACACAAATACGGTAACCGGCACACATGATGGTGTAAGAGAGCATGACAATACAGTAGCAGAGCAAACTGCACAGGGGAGCATGTAAAGCATTCCTTTAAAATACAAGTTACAACAGAAATACCAATACTAACCTGATTCATGGGTATTTTACAGAAGGGCTTATTTTTTCCATACCTTAATTTTTAAGAGATCCTTACTAATACATGACTTGCCATGTTTTTCAATAAGTAAAAAAACTTTTTTTCTTCCATAACTTCCAAAAGTGCTTATTTTTTTCCATACCCAAATAGTGTCAAATTGTCAAGTTTATATACCCCTGTAATGTTGATGATCAACATGGGCATTAATTATGAAGAAAACAACCAAGAGAAGGTACCAAATCATTGGAATAATGAGTGGGCTCAATGTCTTGGCACTTTGGTGTACATAAAAAAAAACTGCAGTGATTTATAGTGCGCTACACAAAGACACAACGCCTAGACGTTGAACCACAAGCCTCAGCACACTTTACAGGTTGTTGCTGATCACTAAGGCCCTACATCATTCCATAAACCATTTAATAACAAAACAGGGACTTTGCTGCTTCAAGAGCGCACACCCTAGACATTCCACAAATAGCAATTGCAACCAGGATCAGCTCCAGGGGAATTTCAAGCTAACTCAATTTTTCCACGCGAGCGTACTTTACCACCGCCAGGGTTCGAACCCGCATCATCTCATACCAACAATTCCTAGTCTGAAAAGCTTTTCTACTGGAAAAGATGGAAAGTGATTTAGTTGCTGCTTCTGGAACGGAAGGCTTCCCAGGACCAAACCTCCCAACTCGCCATCGCCCATCCCAAATAGTGAGCAGTAGTAGCAAGTTTGCCAAAACTGATAAACACAGGAATGTTGTTTGGTCTGGGCTTGATTAGCTATAGCATCTACCTTTAACAACTGTGCCCATCCTTAAAAAAACATTGATGCATATCAAGCCAGGAAGCAGCCACACCCAGCCATGGCACTTCACTCAATAAACTAAATTTTAAAAGGGACTCTGGCTAAAGAGAGAAGAAAGGTTGGAAGACACAAATTTATGAACTTTACACAAGATGGGAAACACTTGCTAAATACACTAACATCAAATTCCTAACCCAAATGAAAATATATACACCCATCCCTTAATCACAAGTAACCAGAGCACCGCAACATTTCCATATTTTTCATCACAATCTCGCATCTATATCGATCCAAGCCAATGCATTCATACATTTTGTTACATTTAATTTACTAAACTAGAAGAATTGATTTCCACGCTACACTTTTTCGACACATGAATTAAACATCCAATTAACTGTGCTAAGGAAAATAACTAGGTGGTGGTGACACACACCCATCTTCACATTCACAAATGCACTCATTGTTTAAAAATCAGGCCACATTTGACAATAGATACATTTCCTCTTGTTTTTCATCCAAAATAAAGCCTTTGAATGGAGCATGAACTACGGTGGTATTTTGCATGAATGTGTCTTCCTAAGCATGAAAAATGTGCTCTTTGTCAATACTTAATTGTAAACTTTGGCTACCATTTAAGTACTATATTTTACATTAGGCATGTCCACAGAGACAGCTTTATGCTTAAGCAACTCGGTTCTCAAGCAAAAATATAGTAAAATCCGCCCTGGGAACTGTCTCGATGTTTCCGATCCCTAAGTTTGCTTCCAAATATGCCCAAGAAATTTAGGGGATTTTGCGATTTCCCCGAGTGATCCTCGAGTGGTCCTCAAGTGTGAAGGATACATTTTCTGATTCTCAACAGCTGAGCTTAACCTATGACCTTGGTTTAATACTGCCACATTGATACAGGCATGGAGCAAAAATTGGGGGTATTCGGTTTCCCTCGGAATGCGCTCGAGGCATTCGTTGTCATGCACGCACGATATGGGTGATGGGCGCATTTGAGAGATGCACTTGATGCGACCTGCAGGCGAGTACCAAGACGCTTCAGGTGGAACGCAGAATTGTTTTCGTTCGTATCCGCGCACCGTCGGCAAGGACCCATATACCCCCGATTTTCAACCCATAGCTGAAGACACAGTTTTACGTGGCGGTATAGGGAGTCCCGGTTCTCCTCTAAATCTGTGAATACTGCTCAAATTAAGCATTTGGCACGCCACTAGATAGGTCACAGTAAACCTCTGGTTGCAATTCCAGAGCTGATGTTATCAGGCACTCAAGGATTCCAAGCTTCAATTGAGTCATGTAGACATGCAACTTGGGGATTAACTTAGAAATCGCAATTCTCGAGCACAGCGATATTCGAGAATTGTATGGACGTCTGAACACGACTTCTGTAACCAATTAAATGCATCACTTCAACTATGTGGATACAACTTCCTTTTGTTCTCTTTTCATAAACAATTTTAAAATGAAACAGTAACACAACCACTTTCTTGTTATAAAATATCAAAGTTAATTTATTTAATGATTTTTAAAATAGTAATTGTGACAATATAGTCAGTCAATTATTAATTTAAGCAGCAGCACCCTAATTTGATAGATAGACATTAACCTATTAAGGTTGTGCTACAAAATATTCAGCTATAATTTGGTTAAAATTTTTAATTTAAGATACATGTTTATTAAGCTGGACACTTGGGGAGAAAAAAAAGGACACTAAAGCTTTTCAATTTCAGCATAGACTTCAAAGTTTTTCATAGTATAATTCTAAGAAAAAACTCACATTTCCATACAGTTTCGGCAATCCAGTCTGTTGCCTTCCTCGGACCAATTGATCCTGAGGGCGTCATCATCTTCCGATGACATCATACCATCCAACAAAGGATCGATTGGCAGACACCATTGAGAAAGGCAACAAACTGGATTGCCGAAACTGTATAGAAAACATGAGTTTTTTCTTGGAATTATACTATGAAAAACTCTGAATATTGTATTCTTGATGAATCTCTTCAAAAATTATTTCAGCATAGCCTTAATTTGGTAAAAACACTATCTTTGAGTTTCACACAATTAGGGCTGACTGCAGTCATTTTCACTTTTAAAATCAGTTTTCACTTAACTGGAAAAGTGGAAATTCTCTCTCAACATTAATTTCTAATCTTTCTGTGAAAATAAAAGTGCACAAATAATTATGTTCTTTCATGTATAGGACAATGTAAGAAGCCTTAAAATCACAAATTTATAAACAAGCCAAGTAATTCTGAATCGGCAAATTAAAGTGTGTATAAATTACACAAGAGAAAACTGACGCTACCAGAGAGTCACGCCTCTGATTGGTAAAAATATTACTGTTATCAAAGAGTTAAAAAAACATCATAATTTGCAATACCTGATTTCTAATTAAAAGTTTTTGTTATCTATCTAATTTAAAGTTTTGGAAATACATTTCAAAAACATATTATTAGAAATATGTGAACTATACAATCTTGTATTAATCCCAAAGGGTTTTAGAATGTTTTTAACTTAAAAAGACAGAATAAAAGTTTTTTGTGAGTTGACATATGTCCTCCAACCATAAAAGTAACCTTTTTTAAATGCCCTGTAGTTACGTTGACAAAATTCCAAGTAATTAAAAATTGTCAAATTCAATCAATACTTTTTTATTCATGATTCATTTACTTAATTTAAAGTGTCATTTTAATTGCATATATCAGGAAGCGAGAGTGTCATCAGTGAACATCAATGGCAATATTATGAAACCTTTGGTAATGAACTCTGGAAATATCTATTTAAAATTCTCTTGGTCCGGGTTGTTCCATCTATTGAACTTACCCACTTCTCACAACACTCGCAAAATCCCTATTGGTTTGTACAGGGCCTTTCAGTTCCAGCTAATTTTCTCCACCTAAAAAATACCAATTTGATTTGTAATTATTCAGAGTTTATTCCCCTGATATTTAACTTTTTGAATTGCTTCACCAAGAGGTGTTTAGTTTATGGCATGTTTTGTTATTTCTACTATTGAGCACAACGATAAGTGTCCCCTTCATGTCAGAGGGCGCCGAATGGAACAGCCGAATCCCGGCAAAAACAACCAATGAGATGAAGCGATCCATCGCAACTGACATTACGTCGACTGACCGGACAGACCTATATAACATCCAACCAGCATCACCTACAGCTTGCAAGTACATCAATAGTTCCATGTTTGACGACAACATGGGACACTATTAATAAATAACTCATGCTATAGTAACTGAACCCCTTGCGATTAATTTCATAGAATTAATTATTCACATCCATGTTCCAGATACCCGTCTCTCAACACGTCTCGTCTTTCATTATGTAATTCTCTTTTTATTTTGACTCAATTTAATATGGATCTATAAGGCACACATGATATAACTACGCAAATATATCCCAAATCTTAAAGACACAAAACGACATAATTTGCGTCATATCAGGTAACACATCCATTGGATCGCAGGAATTTGTAAATCGCAGGTAGTGTATCTTTGAACAATTTACTGAGAATTCACATCACACTGGGGACGCATGTTTGAACAAAATTTTGCTCAACAGAGGTGCTAAGATGATGCAAATAACAACTTCAATATCCTTTCATAGTTTTTTGAGAAAGTCCTTACCCGATTTCAAAAGCAATTTGTCAACCGACTACAAAATTTGCCACAGAGGTATATACTATGACGATACAAATTACAATATCCATACATATTTGTTTGTAAAAGTCCTTGCCTAATTTCCAAAGCAAATTGTCAACCGATTAATTTTATCCCTCGCTTGGATTGTGTGTGTGTTTATTTACTTACCAGGACTATTTGTGTTTTATATCAACCAAACACAGACACCTCCCAACTGGGGACATCCCTGGTTGGCAGCATTTCCTAAAATCCCTTAAATACCATAAAAATATGAATAGACAGAACTGGGGACCAAACAAATCAACCTCATTTGGTCAATAATGATTGTTTCCTTGTGTGTGTAAGTTTATACGAGATAACTATTTGTCCCTGTTTGCATTATTAATAACGCAAAACAAACATGTCCATGGTTTTCACACATTTTGGGTGGGGTTTGTGTAGGATGGCAGTGTGGGGGCGCTGGGTGTTATCATCGACAAACAAGGACACATATATGAGAAATCGAGTACAACAGTGGACACACACGAAGAGTGGATGTCCACGGTTCCAAGATGGTGTTTCTAGATATAAAATGCCATAAGACAGTATTTTGGCTAATGATTGACCTCAGTTGCAAGTATTGGGCAAGTCCGCATTTGTATAGCATTAACTTAACCACATCCACAGTAAGGTGAAAAAAAATCAAACTTTTGCATCCATGGTTGGATAGTAAAACACTATCTTGTTTGACAGTAATTACATAGGAGTGTGTGGGGGTAATGGGGAGTATATCATACAGGGATGCCAGAAGCCTGAAGTGACTTTGCAGGAAAAGCCTGAAAAGCGTATGAATGTGGGCTAAAAGCCTCAAAACAGGCTGAAAAAAAAATAAAGTGCATATATATAGAGTAACAAAGAGTAGGAAATCCTACAATTGAATGAAATCTGGCATCCCTGATCATATGTGTAAAAATTTATGGAATATTATGGAATTTATGGAATAAATGGATGAGCTGAAGATAACCATTTATTATTGTACAGCAGATTTTCTTTCAAATGGAGGTTTAATTTTTAAAATCTCACTATATTCTGCTTCAGAAACAAAAACAAATTTAATCTGCATAATTAAATTATAAATTTTTTTATAGGAGCTATTCAACAACTAACAGCTCCCCATTGTAAACCTGTGTGGAATGGGACAAGCAAGATAAAGTGTATTGTCCAAGGCCCCAACACATTGACTCTTATGGGATTTGAACCCAAAACCTCATGATCCATAAAATGGCAATGAAAAAGGTCTTACCCATTTCCTGTGGAGGAGAAGATCCCAACCTTGGAGGAGAAGATCCCAGCATAGGAGAAGAAGAGCCCAACCTTGGCGGTTTGAGTAACGGATCGCTATCGTGACTACTGGCAAGGTCCTCCGATAGTGCTTCCTCGCTCCGAGATTCCTCGCTTGTCTCCGCGTCCAACAGTTCTACGCTCGCTTTCTTCAACAGATCCACGATATTATCACGCTGGAGATATATGGAAATGGAATTAAAATGGTTTTAATCAGTATGTGGATGGATATGGAATCATTCGATCTGGCCCTTGGCCAGGTGGCCGAGCACTCGCATCCAGCAATGAACATTATGGGGGCTCGTCCGGGAATATGCTTACTATGGCAGGCAGGGGTAGCGCGAGCACAAAAAATCAAGGGGTCCAATTTAATTTTTCTGGACCCTTTGATACGTGCAAAAGCAACATTTAAGGGGTCCGATGAGAATTTAAGGAGTCCATCTGTCTGAAATTCTAAACTTCTGAACTTGTCAAATATTCCAGTGAAATTATTAGTGTTGTTGGCCTATGGTGATTCAAAAGATTTACTGATCTATTTATTTTTTTATTTTTAATTGATGATTTATGCCTCCATGCATCGTTAAATTAAGGAGTCCATACAGTTTTTATCGGACCCTTTGGTCACTTTCAACTTGAGATTTAAGGAGTCCAAAATGGGCAAAATCAAAAAATAAGGAGTCCTTGGACGCGCAAACTCCTTAAATGTGACCCCTGATGGCAGGGGTTAAAGTAGTCAAATTGTTTTGCTCTTAAGCTGAAAATTTTAATACCATCATCCAAATTATAGAAATGTAAAAAAAATATAAATATATATTTCCAGAATTTTTTTATGGCCCTATTTCTGGAATTCTGGAAATTTCTGTAAGATTTACATCAATGTGGAATTAAATTGGTTAAAATTGAAACAATGAAATATGTGTGGCAATGGGTATATGTCAGCAAATGTGAATAATTGGTATAGGGAGACATGCATTGCTGAGATACTAAACCTAAATTTTAGAATTTCATCAGCCTCATGTACTTATACTTGCAATAAATAACATACAAAAAAACTCTGTGCTGCTGACAGTTTTTTGAAAACTAAGATAAATTCTATACTCAAATATCATCCAGTCTTGCAGATATGGGTCAACTCAAAATATGAAAAAACAATTCAATTTTTGATTGAACTCAAGTTCACCTAAAAGTATTCCTTTTTATTTTTCTGGCATAAAGTATTTTGTCCCCGGCTTTTTGTAATTTAAAATATACATCCAAAGTTTAATACACAAGCTATGGTGAATGTGCCAAATTCCCACTAGACCTGACAACAAAGCAGCAGACAGATTCTACAATTCTAAGCTTGAAAATCTGACATTTGCATGAAAAATGTACCATTTTCCAAAAATAAATTTAAATCTTGAAAAGATGACATTTGCATGAAAAATTTACCATTTTCCAAAAATATATTTTTAATTGAGTGTGGGCTTCAATATTAAATCAGTCAATTGCCTAAAAGCATCTATTCATAGAGGGATTATTTAATAGTTTAAATTGCACAAGTCCCAATGGCACTTTTCATAAATGGTAATAGAACATACGATACTGAGGTATCATTGACAACATCATTACATCTTGGAAGTAATTGTGCTATGAACATAATTTTTGTGCCATTTTAAAGGTAATTTTCTGTCTGGTGCTTGCTTCCAATTTTTTCCTTATCCTCCAGGATTTTGCAACAGAGGAGATATTGCATTATAAAGTGTAATCCTTTCATGATATGTTTGTTAGTATGATCAATTTTGGTTGGCATATCTCATCATCATTGACTTTCTTTTTTCTCTCTTAAAGATGTTTTCTTGGAAACGGCTAGAGACCAACCAAGAAAACATCAGAGCTAACAACATCAGCTGATGACGAGGAAATTCCTTGAAAGCGCTCCCAGTAAGCGAAATAAACAAGTAGCGTTGAAGTTTAAATTAATAATTTTTATTACCACTATGTATGAATCTGCAATTCTATATAATTCAATTTTTGATTGAACCCAAGTTCACCTAAAATGATTCCTTCTTATTTTTCTGGCATAAATAAGCTTTTTGTCCCCTGCTTTTTGTAATTCCAAATTTGCATCCACAGTTACACAAGCTATGATAAATGTGATTACATATCCCACTAGACCTAACAACAAAGCAGCAGATAGATTCTACAATTATAAGCTTGAAAAGATGACATTTGCATGAAAAATGTACCACTTTCCAAAAATATATTTAAAGCTTGAAAAGATAACATTTTCATGAAAAATTTACCATTTTCCAAAAATATATTTTTCATTGAGTGTGGGCTTCAATATTAAATCAGTCAAATGCCTAAAAGCATCTATTCATAGAGGGATTATTTAATAGTTTAAATTGCACAAGTCCCAATGGCACTTTTCATAAATGGTAATAGGACATACGATACTGAGCTATCATTGACAACATCATTACATCTTGTAAGTAATCGTGCTATGAACATAATTTTTGTGCCATTTTAAAGGTAATTTTCTGTCTGGTGCTTGCTTCTAATTTTTTTCGTTATCCTCCTGGATTTTGCAGTAGAAGAGATATTGCAATAGTATAATCCTATTGTGAGTATGCGTTTGTATATTTGTAGGTATGATCAATTTTGGTTATTGACCCTCTTTTCTCTCTTAAAGGAGCATTTCATGATCCATAGTCAGGGTGTTGGCTGGCCACCTGTCCACCTGCGAGATCAACTTTGATGCATGTGATATGGTCTGTGAAATGCACACCTACATCACTTCCGAATTCGAGGCTAACCATTGTATAGCTAAGACCCTGTTTATAACCTCATCCCCCACTTTTTGCAAATAATTTGATTGCTATTCTGTATAATGAATACATTTGTATGCTCTGTTGTTGAAAGTCATACTGATGCTAAGTAAAATAGCAGCTCAAAATAATGTAAGCTACAACCCCAATAAAAGATATAATTGAAAATGTTGATCCCATGAGGAAGCGAAAAGACAATTGATCCATAAAGTAAAGTAAAGGAGTCGAACCTGCATTTTACAGGACACAGTGGCCATCTCTCTTTCATTAGCGATTAGGCCAGACTCCACAAATGTTGCTGTGGGGGGATCGCCACACCTCTTCCACACCGAGTCTGATACTTTCCCAGCATTTAAGAAATCCGTTACCCATTTATACCCCTGGGTGGAGAAGAGTAATCGAGATAAAGTGCCTTGCTCAAAGGCACAACACAATGGTGTCGCTGGGGTTCGAACCCACGATCTTCAGATTTTGATCCATATGACATGGCAAAACAAGATTCCCTCAAACTAAAACTTATTGGGGGATAGTGTGTAAGTAGGGTCACCACAAAACAAAATTTGTGGGAGAAATTTAAAACTCATAATTAATGTTCCTTTAATTACATGGCAGGAAGATGAGATACACATCTCGACCATGTTTGTCCAAAACCACAGGGATGTGTAAATATTACTTGCTTATTTTGTTTTTTACAAATTTCCATCAACCTAGCCTACCTGAGCCAGTTGTATAGGAGTGAGTTGTGCTTTGTTTCTGCTCAGTGGATTAGCATGTCCTATTCGAATCAGTATCTCCACCAATTCTTGAAAGTTGTACCGAGCAGCTTCGTGGAGAGGAGTGTTGCCACGTTGATTTGTTTGGTTCACGTTGGCACCATGCTACATGAATGAAAAGAAAGAAAATTATTGCATACATGTACATGAATCAATCAAGATTTGGCTGCTGTCACATGCTCACAGTTTCAGTTTATTTATTTACCATATCAATAATGCAATGAAAAGATATAAAATACATAATGGAAGGATGAACAGACAATGTGTTTTCCATTGCATAGAGACTGCATTTTTGGTTCTCCACAGTGATATTTGGTTCTCTGCTGCACATTTCCACTTAAATTACCAGAATCAGCATCATTTTTTAATCATTCAAAGCATTGATATGACAACAATGTTGAGGCATTTGACAAAATGGGGTGGCCAAATGTACAGAACATAATTGGGTTTCTTTTCTTATTTTAACTTTTAAAAAATATGATACACAGACTTTAGTGGATCAGATAGCAATGTTTGCACAGTATTTTTTTGTGAGACCTGAGAGCATATCAGAAACACCAAATTGCATTCTGAACATTTTATAGGTCTTTTGGGGGAAAAATTGTATATCTTCAATACCAAAGGCAAAAATTTTCAAATGATGGTCGGCTTTTCCTCCCAGATACATACACTTTAAATACATATCATTATATTTTTGCTTAAGTTTGCTTCGAGAACTGTTAAATGTCAAAAATATAAATTTTTAATCTTTTGTATCTTATTTTGCAAATTTCAAAAAATCAAAAAATCATCAGGACATTCCTCGTATTCATAATGCAATTTGGAGTGTCTGATGATCAGGTCCCATAAAAATACTGTGCAAACGTCATTATCCGATCCCTCAATGTATTCCATTAAATGGGGTAGTTGCTACTTGTGATGCGATATACACCAATAATGCCCATCTAAAACTTAGACATGGAATAAGCTGTAGTATGTGATAACATTTTTGTTAATTTCCAATCAGCTTAACATTTACAAACCACTTCAGAACAATGAGAAAAAAATTGACTAGTAGCTTAATTGTTCCAATTTCATTGCACATTCTATTCTACTTAATGCATATAAATATGCAACTGATTGCATTTAAGAAGCTATTATCCTGCCACAAAATGAGCTGCCAAACAGGAATTCTAATTATCAATCAGAAGCACAATATACAAATTACCTCATCATAATGCCCGAGGGGATTGATATTTGATTGATCATAACCATAATCAAATCATAGCATTACACTGATCTAGATATGTCATGTTATGAAAGCTCCTTGAAACATATCCACGTACCATTTACAAGAAATTCTTGGCACCCTAGTTGATTATTGTCTAAATTTAGAAGTAACTCATCTCTTTACTCTGCTTGTCAGTCAAAAGAAGATTGCGCACCAAAATATTCTGTACCTTAGCCAAATTGTGCTGTTCCATTTATAATTCACAACCCCTGTGCAAGATTTCACTGTCATCTTATTTTCTATTGCATCTTATGCTCAATCCAGAGGGACATTTTGCTCATTTTATGTTAAATTCCAATTGAAACTTGTTGAAATTTATGAAATCTAGTTGAATTTTGCACACTTTGGCCTAAAATTTTGTTTGGAATTCTTAAAATATTCCAAACCTTTTGTACTTTTCAACAGATCTGAAATTTTTTTATTGTTTAATTTGAATTTAGTTGTAATTCCAAATATCCCACAGTGGTGATATGACTTTCAAATGTAATAGCCCATTATCAGATCTCATTTCTGTAATTGTCAGTTAACATAAGATTTGTATATCTTCAATATCTTGTAAGTACCTACCGCCAAACCACCCCACACCTTAGCCAATTAGCTGCTCTCTTTCCCTAATTGTAAATGAACATTAGATTGCACACCTGTAAAGGTCCTACAGCCAAATTATTACTCTTCTCCTGTAGCCAAATCATCATCTTGAACTCTTTCTCCAAACTGACAGTCACCATGAGATTAAGCACCCATAAAGTACTTACTACAAACATATTATGCCCCCTTAGCCAAATTATGTTCTCGTTCCCCTAATTGTCACTCAACATCTGATAACACACCTAATAAAGTACCTAAAACATACCCACAAGCCACCCCTGCATTGCCAATAAATTTTAATCTAAATAGTGGGGTAAATCACCAAAATGCAATTTGCAATTTTTGTTCTTTCACCACTGTTACATTTTTACAGTGATCCAATTTTACAGTGATAAATGCTGACAATTCATCCCATTTTTCTATTAAAAACCATCCTTTTCTTTATAGCAGAAAATTACCACAGATTGGGGCAGAAATCTTTTGAAATTACTTAATTAGGCTACCAAACCAAATTGGTTCTTGGATAATCTGGCAAATCACCTAATTTTTACCTAGCGGTAAAATCATTTATCATACCATTAAAACCATAATAGGGAAACATCAAAAAATGCCGCTTGCTAAAATATATATTTTTGAACTAGGTCAATGACATTTGACTAATATCTGTACTTGTGTACCATTTTAACTTGAAGTTTAAAAGTGCTAAACTGCAAAGAAAATATAATGGCTTCAGGATTGTTCCATTTGTCACTTTAAAGAAGCTCAAGGTTGCTTTATATGTGCAAAATTGATATTTTGAGGGTTTTGTATGTTTGTTTTTTTTTGGTTTTTTTAATTTTGAAACATCTAGAGTGTGATAATATTTAAATGTTACAATTTGGCATTCCCTGCATTAATTTGCATTTTTGTTTCCAGTAGTAAATGAGCATCTTGGTTGGGTCGGCATGATTATTAAGAGAGCAGTAGTGTTGCTTAATGTTAAGAAGTACAAGTTCCCTGTTGATTCGGTAACTTATTGGTTAACCTGCCTGACTGACTGGTGCCATGATAAGTTTTAGGAACCCACCCTATTAACAAGTAGTGTGCCCGGAGGGTAGAGTTGCCACAAGTCATGACTTGTGACTCAACCCCATTGAATTTGTACAGTGACTCAATTGACTTGATTTGACTCAATCTAAGAATAAGTCTAAATGACTTGACTCAAGCTGAATTGTTGGTTACTCATTACAACCCTGCCATAGGGGTACTCAAGTTTCATGGCTTAGTAGAAATCTGAAAGTGGACCCATATTTACACCAATTTTCAAAGAAAATTGAACCCAATGATTTTTATAACAGAGGGCCAGATTTTTGGTTGAATTTAACCCACTTTGGTCAAGTATTTACAAAATTTCAAAATTTTTGTTGAAATTTGGGCTCCAGTTCGGTGAAATTTAGTATTTTTTCATCAAAACATTAAAATTATCCACTTTATACCAAAATTGACCTAGAACAGCCATTGTTATACAAGATACCCCAAAGAAGAGACCCATATTTGCAGCATATCCCCAATCCATTTGGTCATCTGTACTGAGTACCCCCTCCCCCTGGCCACATTGTTAACCAGTGGTATGGCACTTACATTAATGAGTATCTTAGCTGGGTCTGCATGACCGTTGAGACAGCAGTAGTGTAACGGTGAGTTGCCACGTGCATCTTTGATATTGCACTTTGCTCCTTGCTGAAGTAGCATGGAGACTACCTGTACGCAAACAAACAAATAAACAAACAAACATAAAAATTCAATACGACTGTAAAAATATCAAGCAGCTCACTTTTTTCAATTTTTATGGCACTTTCCATGTTTTAATGTCTATTTGCCTTCTATGAGGAAGATTAGGATTTCTTTAAAAGGTCCTTGATCAATTGACAGCATCAACCCCCATTTTTCTTCACCAAAATTAAGATTTTGGTATGAAAACAAAGCTCATTATCCCAGTTAAATTTAACGCCCAAGATATTTTCATTTAAAGGGTGTGAACAAAAACGTTGTGATTTGTGGTAACCACACAAGAAGTGTATGCGCTATCCTATGGGCATTATTATATATGTTTTTGCTTCTCATTTCAAAACCACTGGAGCAATACAACTCAAAATTTGGAAACTCAAAATAATGGTAGGCCTCAATCTAAGATAGAAGACAGAACATGAAAAATCAGGACTACACCTTTTTACCAGCTTTTATAGCGAAATTCTGTGAGATTGATTCCAGGAATCCTCTTATCACAATAGGTCCCACATTATATCGTTATGAGTTTGGCAAAGTGATGAATATCGATTTGTCTTTTTTGTGTGTGTTAAATTCATGTTACATATGTGACCTGATCTGATCCACTCAGGCCAAAGTAGAAACTTTTGAAAATTGAGTTCCTACCATTACTAATTTGCTCAGTACCACACTGATGTTGAATCCCCAGGTCTCTTGAATACTTGGTTGCAATGTAATGAACCTTTTATTCATTCATTTTCTTATGTTTTTTCTCCTCCCCTTTGCCTATATCTCAGTTTCATTATTGCCGACTTCAGCCTGATTGGATCAGCTCTGGACACATATGAATTATCTTGAATTAGTGAACACAGGATCAGCACTTCAGAGCTAGAGGGCAGCATTTCACTTAATGAATGGTGACTCAGTATCATAAGTGAGCCAAATAGGGCAGCATACAGGGTTAGCTACTGGTGCACAGTCTGATCCCTGTTGGCTGATTCAAGAGAATTTGTGTGTAACATGCATTTAACATAGAGACTTACATTTGGCAGTTTGCCAAACTCATAAAAATATATCATCAAAAAAACATTTCAAATCACATTAATTTCTGAATAAATCCAAACTCACTCCAACATGATTGTATTGGCATGCCAAATGCAGGGGAGTACACTGCTGACTACTGCTATTCCTGTTATTAATGTTGCCCCCTCTTCTGAGCAGTAATGCCAACATAGGTTCACGGCCATGTAAGGCAGCCACATGAAGGGGAGTAAATCCATCAGAGTTGACAGCATTTACACTAAGGCCTGTAGAAGTAACTGATGTTCGCTGAAATAATAAAGCAAAACAAAGATGTTACACATGAGTATATACCGTAAAGCGGTGAGAAAAAAACAGTCCTGTTCCAGGGGTCCCACTGACCCAGATATTGCATTTTGGGGATCTGCTTTTTTATGTATGCATGTAAAATCAACCATTTCTGTACTGTTTGGATTTTTTTCCCAAAAGTGGATTGATTTTGATCTAAGTGAGTAAAAAAACAATTGCACCGTTTAACCCTATTCTATTACCCCCATCAAAAGTGATATATTTGAGTGGTGTGGAGGTATCATATTAACTACTGCGTTGCAGTGTTATTGGTTGGGTAAAACCAATAAGTGGCATACCATTGGCAAGCTTGGACCTTAAGCTTTTAGCAAAACAAGTTAAATAATTAATTATGTAAATTTTATGTAAATTAGCTCATGAATAATTAATGAGCTCATAGCCAAATATGATGAAAATAATATTTTGATTTACATTTTTGAAGTGTATGAGTACATCAATGTTGCATTTTAATGCAGTTTTAAATACACTGCCGTGTTTCTACATATTTTAAAAAGAAATCCAAGTTACTTTGGACTATATTTAAAAAAAATTATGGATATTTTGGGCCATTTTTAGGGCAAAATTTGATCTAAAAATGGTTAAAATATGCAAGTTTCCAACATTTTGAACCATTTTATGATGTGTAAATGGTAGTTATATTAGGAAAAAAGGTTTTTTGTAGATAGAGAAGTGATAAATTATCAAAACTGTTCAAAAGATAAGACCTTATTTGTGTTTCATATTTGTTCACTTTTTGGGACAGCCATCAGAGCTAAACAAATAAAAGTCTCCCCCGTTGCATTAAGCTTAGGCGTCAAATGCGTTGCACTTTTTGTTTTCTCTCACGACTCCTTGCGCGTTTCTGTACTCATGTCTTCATTTGTTTTCCAGCACACAAAAGGTTTTCACTTCAAACTTGACAAAGGTCTATGACCGAAAATTTGTATAATATTTTTGCAATGCAAATAAATTATGTGGTTTGACACTAAATATTTTTCTTGGACTATATTATAGAGTTAAACAAGTAATGTCTTGGCTAAAGCCAGGGGGGATAAAATCAGAAAACATTTACCGTTCTACCGCCTTTGGGCCTCCATGGATCAGATCGTGTCACATACGATGATACAATGCAACATATTGTCAAACAGTGCAGAATAACCAAAACCAAATGGGCTAATCAAGTTGAAATTCATACACCCCCTATTAAGGACCATCGATATATAACTAATAATCAATAAATCAAGTATCCATTAATATCGATATTGCCGATATTACTTTCTGAAGAAAATCAATATATCTAAGTTGCCGATAATGAAAAAAAAAGTATCGAAAAATTGGGCGTATGCAGTGTGTTCGCCACCACTATTACACTAGAACAGACATATTTTGAAATGTCAAAACCTGTGGAATCAATAACTGTTGATTTACTTTACCGCAGTTGAAAGTTTATATTCCATATTCTACTTTTTGAAGCTTTTGGCAACTTGAATTTTTAGATCACAAAAGTTGGGAGGAAAATCGATATATCAATTTTTATCGATATTGAGTGGCTGATATATCAATTTTTTTAATCCTGACATCGACGGTCCTTACCCCAATGGAAGATATGACCTTAATCTCCGACACAGGGAGTGTGAATTTCAAATGGGGTTACCTGAATGGGTGATTCCATTTGAAATCTACAGTCCTTGTGTGGAAGATTAAGGTCATGTCTTCCATAGGGGGTGTATGGATTTCAACTGGAAAAGGCCCATGTCATCATTTGTTATAGTTTACTTAGTATTTTAAAGCCAAGACATCTATCATTATTCATTACTACTCGGTAAAGAGAAAAATTCTTAGGATATTGCCAAGACTGTTGTACTCTGAACCTGCACAATAGGTTATCAAGAGATAAACTGAGCTCAAAAAGAAACTTATAATTTTTCACAAGGTCATATCTTGAAATCCTGTCCATCAAAATGAACCAAAATTACACACAGATTTACTTCAATACTCTACTCTTAACACATGTCAGTAACCAAGCAGTTATCCAACTGACACAGCAGCAAAATGCACTGACATGGGACAGCTTCCTGGACCACATTCACAGCCCAGCCGTGTTTCATGAAAAAAGTGTATGAAAAGCAGAAAGCAGCACCGTTTTATCATGTGTGCATTCTCACAGATTTTTTGTCCTGGGTGCCAAATGTTGGGCTGTGAAAGTGAAGGAAGTCCACAAAGCTGTCCCATGACAGTGCATTTTGCTGTTGTGTCAGTTGGACAACTGCTTGGTTACTGACATGTGTTTTAGTAGAGTATTAAAGATACTACACCCCTGCCCAATTTTGTGCCTATTTTTGCATTTTTTCTCAAAAATTATAGCGCATTGGTGACAAGTAAAATATGTATATTATAGGGCAAGGACTGCAACTACTGCACTGGAAATTTTATTTCAGCACAGACAACAGTTGTGGAGTTACAGTCAAAAATGAGGAAAACCAATATTTAATCAATAAATCAATAACTACTTGCCTTGAGTTGCTGAATTTTCAGTGCAGTAGTTGTTGTCTTTGCCCCTATAATATACATATCTTACCTGTCACCAATGCGCTATAATTTTTGAGAAAAATGCAAAAATATGCACAAAATTGACCAGGGGTGTAGTACCCCCTTAAGGTAACCCTGTGTGTAATTTTGGTTCATTTTGATTGACAGTGTTTTAAAATATGACCTTGTGATTCACAAGTTGTAAAAAATTATAAGTTTCTTTTTGAGCTCAGTTTAGAAGTGGTACCAAGACAGTGAGAAGGGCATGAGGGGACATTTATCCACCCCTACATCTTTGGCTTTTACCCCCCTCCCAGTTCCCCCCGTTAGAAAAAAAATCACTGAAAACCCCAATATTTTGGGCAAATATTGCAAAATTTTCCCCAAGATTTCACTTTCCCCCATCCCTCTTCCTCCCCATACCTGAAAAAAATTTGGTGCTGCCACTGACAAGAGTACATTATGTTGGTACTTACATCATAATTGCTTTCTCTCACTAAACTGAAAATATTACAAAACAAACTACCTTTGGACATCCTCCCTAATCATGTAATAAATAACAATGTAAGATTTTTTTACACTTAAACAATAAAGAAATGTAAAAAAAAGGTAAGGACTGGGACAGGTCACCACCACAGATTCAACTCACTTTTCCCAGAATAGCCCACGCTACAACCACTAGCAGTCCAGCCTTGATTCAAGCCCGTATCCACCCGGGGTCACATACTGTATGTTACGTGTGTCAGTAACAGCCAACGATGGTGATCGATGGGGGTGCTCAAATATAAGGTCTTGATCAACCTGTATTATATCTCCGAGATTCTACCAAATATAGAAAATAATGAGATGTCGCTGAATATTCATGACTTTAGCCATCCAATCATGTACCAAGATCTTGTTTGTCATTTATTGTTTGAAACGTAAACACTCGCGCCAGTGACAGCTGTTTCGTATCGGAAAAACACAACCCTCTCGACCGCAAGATTGACAGCAAATGGGCGGTCTGATCATCGTACAACCACCAATGAAAACAGTGTATTTCGTCAGTGCATTGGGTCATTTACATACAAACATTAATGAGCTAAACAAGTTGTACAAGACGATCCCCGATCGCGGTTTGTATCAAATATCATGAAGATAAAACTTACAGTGCCAATTGCTGTGAGTGCACTTCGCTTGCCAATGATGGTGCGAAATATAACTGATCAGTGCAGAAATTAAGTTGATTTTATTGGCCATATAAAGTGGCCGGGGCTTGAGGAAATTAGCTGGCCACAGTGAGACCATCTTGAACAAGACTACTAGCAGTCAAGCTGACCACTCACTCACTAACCTTTTGTAAGGTAGCACACTTGCTGCACTGACAGAGCGGATGACATAACACAGCATCAGCGTCTACATCATCATCATCGCTGTCATCGCTGTCATTCAACCAGTTCAACAGATACTTCACCATCAGGATGTCACCATCGGCTACGGAACGCAATAGCTTCTCCACCTGAGGGCATATATAACATGTCATAGAAGAAAAAATGGTAAATGTATATAAAGGTTTATGTATAAATGGATGACATCTACAAATGTACTGAGAGTCTTGCTGTTTTGGGGTGTTTTTTAACTGAAACATAATATAGGGTTGGGGTGACATTATTTCTTTAAATAGGGGTGGAATTTAAAATGGACAATAAACTCAAGTCAGCCAAGCTAACGGTAAAATTTTTTTAAATATTTCTTTAACATTGCAACTAAAATTACGACATAACAGGTAACAAAAATATAAATATACACTCTTAACATAAAAGAGCGAAAGAGTGTTCGGAGGGACCGCTCACCAATGAGTAAAAAGTTGAAATTTCAAACTTTGAAAAGTAAGTAGAAGTAACATGAAATTTTCCATGTATTAGTAGAGAATTCATCATTGAAAGTTAAGTTGACCATCTGCAAATAAGTTCATCAGGATTGTCAATAAAACAGATAATTGAAAGATTCTTGTGAACAAATCCAATATTTTGGGTTGATTGTCATTGAGGTACGTAACATCAACCCAAAATATTGGATTTGTTCAGAAGAATCTTGACCATATTTTATTCTTTGAAATTTCACTCTTTTCTCTTTGTCCCAGAATGGCCCCTTGATACTGTACTCCAAAAGAGTGCATTTTCACTCTTTTTACATTCAGAGAATAAAGCTTTCAGATGGTGAGTGACACATTTGATACATTTCACACAAACTAATGTTACATCTTTCTATGGCTCTATTTTTGTATTAAAATCTATAGCCATTTACATGCCACTATAGCTTGTCAAATGGGCTATTCCATTTAAAATCCACACTACCCCTGTGGAATATTTTGGAAATAACTTCCACAGGGGGAGTATGAATTTTAAATGGAATGAACACATTATGCACTCCATTTGAATTTCATACTCCCTCTGAGAAAGATTCAACCTGAATCTTCCACAGAGGGAGTGTGAGTTTCAAATGGAGCTGTCTATCATGTTCATTCCATTAAAATTCATACTCCCCTGTGGAAGATATTTCAAATCTTCCACAGGGGTAGTATGAATTTTAAATGGAATAGCCCAATAAAGCAATATTACACCGACTGTCACACTGTCCTTACAATATTGCCTTTTTTCATTTGATTGCTGTGCAATAAAAATCACATTTGTCAGTGATGAGGTGACTAACCCATAGGAGATTCATATCACACTCTTGACAAATAGTACCTGTTCTAAAGGCTGTTATGTACGGTGATCTCTTCAATATTACATTATACATGTAGGTGACATTGTGATACATAATGTGATATGATCTGATCCAATCAAACCAAAGTCTACAATAATGAAAATGCAACGTATAGGCAACAATAAGGAGCAGAGGAACATAAGAAAATGGACTTCTAAATAATTGGTCAGGTTTTTAGTGGGTTCGCTGTCCGACAAGTTTAGAACTGTCAAGCTTTCGCCTGACTTCTTAAGAATGAGACATGTAGGCCGCCCCTTGCCTATTGGTGGCTCTGAAAAGAGCTGTTCACTGAAGACTGCCTCTTGTCAACAGAGAACAAGCAGACCTTGTCTATCTGCTAAATTTTTAGGTTTGGTGGCTCTGAAAAGAGCCGTTCACTGAAGACTGCCCCTTGTCAGCAGAGAACAAGCAGACCTCGCCTATCTGCTGATGCAACTCCAGAGAGTTTGCAACAAAGTTGATCATCGACTGTCGTCAGATGATCATTTGACTCTTAAATATTGCATAACTTATGTCAGGGATCTAGGGATTTCAACACCAGTAAGCATTTGGTACTATGTATATTAGTAATGGTAATATTAGTAATGGTAATAACTCAATTTTCAAAATGTCCAACTTTGGTTTGAGTGGATCAGATAGATTGTGTCACATGATATTGTATTAAATTGTATTAAATAACACCATTCTGATTGACCATTCTGATTGACCACACTGAGGCAACTGATTAATCAGGATGTTGCTTTGTATTGGCATCATACTCAGCTCTATAGTTGTTTTTCTTTTCATTTTGACACATTCTTAGAATCCCAAATTTTTTATTACAACAGTATTGCCTCTGTGCATCTCAACAAGGAACGGAAATACTGCACTTGTATTTTATGTATCATGTGGTTTTGTATTATATGTATATTTTGTGGTTTTTAAAGGCATTATTAGTTAAATCAGAAAGTCTAAATAAATCAATGAAAGTCAGACAAAATCAAATTTTACTCAATGTTCGGAGTATGCCCGTACAGACACTTAGAGCTTCACACAAGTTAATGGAACTTCTCTTTCTGTGTCAGGTGGCACTCTGTAGTGCTGCTTTGGTCTTCACAAGAGTACGCCATATCACTCGATCTGATGCGAAGTGCGTTGCACCTTGCATTCCTTGGTTAGAAATCAGCTTCACGTCATTAGTCCAAGATGTCGGTGGATGTCCCCTTCCTCGTCGGCCTTCCATAGCCCTTGCAAAATTTGTTTTTCTACACCTCCATGTTTCTTGACAATATGGCCAAAGTAGTTCAGCTTTCTCTCCATTGTGCCATTTCTGATGGTTAAACTTGTACCTATCTTGTCTAGGATCCAAGAATTTGTTCTCCTGTCTTTCCATGTCACTTGCAGAAGCCTCCTGTAACACCACATCTCAAAAGCATCAACTCTTTTCCTGTCATTCTTGGTTATATAGCCCAAGACTTGCATCCGTAAGTAGCTATGGAAAACATAGTTACACAAAATTGGCATACCTAGAGGTCAATGGATAGGCCTTGGAACTTCATATTAATCAATACTGTGCCAGTTACTTCCTTTTTCCTGACAAATTTTCATATGAAAAAAAGCATAATGACAATTTGAATGACTTATCCTTCACTTTTACGCGATTCCTAAAACACCTAATAATTTTACTCCTTTGCAGAGATCACTGATATTGTGCCAAAAAGTGTCAAAACACTCATTTTGTATTCATTGTCATACCTTCCAATCCCCAAGAGCTGAAAGCATAATATCTGAACTCCATAGAAATGCCAAAATAAGATCTATATATGTCTTGCTTACGTCAAAAAGTTTCAAAAACATTTTGTATTCATTTTGATATCTTTAACACTTATTCTCCAAACATCAAGTACCGAAAACATAACATTTGAACTCTGTAGAAATGTCAAAATAAGATCTATATGTCTTGCTTACGTCAAAAAGTATCAAAACGAAGAATTTGTATTCATTTTCTTACCTTTACACAGAGCTAAAACATAACATTTGAACTCCATAGAAATTCTAAGTAAGATCTATATATCTTACTTGGGCCCAAAAGTGTCAAAACAACCATTTTGTATTCATTTTCGTATCTGAACACTTATTCTCCAAATCCCAAGAGCTAAAAACATAACATTTGAGCTCCATAGAAATAAGACCTATATATGTCTTGCTTAGAAGAAGCATGTAGTGATTTGGTCCCATCTACTGATCATGTGACTGGATCGATGAGGACCACAGAAGATATCTTACACTTCCCATAATGCATTTAGTTTTCTGCACTGATTTTCTATCTAGTGCAAAATATGTTTATTTCTTGACCATCGACCCACCTTTAGCCAGTTTATTCTCCAAATGAAAACAAAGGGAACCTGTACAAAGTAATGGGAGTGTCATTTTTATCCTATAGTGATGCGCTTAAATTTTGCAAGTTTGACACCCTTTCTGATAGGAGGGAGGAGCACTGTCTTAGGTTCGCCGAAGGGCGTGCCAAAACTAATCGCACAAGTTCTCTCATCCCTCCTACCAGAAAGGAGTGTCATGGCCGTTCTTTGCGTAACAGTAATAATTTTTCTCAGTTTAGGACCAGGACTAACCGTTTCAAAAATAGTCCTCTTACTTTCTTTGTTGATATTCTTAATAAATAATTTTTGCTATTACTTTGCCACCCAGAGTTGTTCTGCATACTATACTATTCTATGCTAATCTATTCATGTCATTTTATAATGTTAAAAAGTGCAATATTCATAAAAATGATTTTATATGCAATTTTCTAAAATAATGTTAATTCAAATTGTATATTTTTGTGTGTTTCTTATCATGTGCAATTTCTTGCTTAAATATTTAATTCTGATTGTTTTTATATGTGTATTTTTATATTGTAATTTATTGTATGTAATTTGGCCCACGGGCCACGAGTTTGCAATAAAATCAAAAATCAATCAATCATTTGATGAAATGAGGTGGTGTATCATGTTGCAAAGGATTCTGGGAAGGGTAAGATATCATCTCTAGATGAGGACAATATCACCAATTTGTTTGTGACATATGAGTTGATTTTGCATTCAAACCATTTTGTCCTATATAGTAACCCTATGAGCACAGCCAACCCAATTATCAACTTGGCATCTAAGAACTATTTCAATGGTTACAATATACAAATATTGACAGCTCAACAGGGAAATTGCTCAAAATATTGCCCCAAGGTGAGCTGGAGACCGTGGGCCTGCTATTTTCCCAAGACGTATGTGGAGGGGAAATATTTTGAACCATTTTCGGAATAAAGAGCAGTCAATATTTGTTTTTTAACATATGAAAATATTCAGACTGTCAGAGCCTCAAACATGTCAAAAAGTAAGTAAACAATGAGCAAATGATCTGATTAGCGAGTATCAGCGTCAAATAGACTGAGGTTGCGATGATCAGTGGGGCAAGAAGTTCCTATGAAAAGTAACTATTGACCAGTGTTTCATATTTATCAATACTGCCATTTTCTTCCATTATACCAATAGTTTTCATGCATAATGACAATTTGAATGACTTATCCTTCACTTTTAAGCCATCTAAAACATCTAATATATGAGTTGATTTCCATTCAAATCCTTGTGTCCTATATAGAAACCCTGTGAGCACAGCCAGCCCAATTATCAACTTGGCATCTAAGAACTATTTCAATGGTTACAATATACAAATATTGACAGCTCAAGATAGAGGGAAATTGCTCAAAATATTGCCTGTTATTTTCCCAAGACGTATGTGGAGGGGAAATATTTTGAACCATTTTCCGAATAAAGAGCAGTCAATATTTGTTTTTTAACATATGAAAATATTCAGACTGTCAGAGCCTCAAACATGTCAAAAAGTAAGTTAACAATGAGCAAATTGTCTGATTGGCGTCAAATAGATTCATCGAGGTCGCCATCATGAGTGAGACAAGAAGTTCCAATAAAAAGTGACTATTGACCAGTGTTGACGTCATCACCGGTCAGTAGTCACTTACTGTGAAATATCGGGGAAATAGTCAGAATATTTTATGGCATGTATTGCAACATCCACTACAGTCCATGTGCCTTCCTCAAGGCAGTAATTTAGTTTTTTATTACATTTCAGAAAGTAATGATGGCAAGCATATAAAACTATGTATTTTCAGAGAGAACATGATATAAGGAATCCAAATAGCATTTACACAGATTCTACTAAACAGCTGGTGTGGTTGAGGAATAAATTAGCTACTTTTTGAATTTTGACAATTGACCACACTGTTCTGGATATATAAGAATTTAATGAAACTCCCTCATTTTCAAACCTTTCCACTGATTCAAATATCAATCGATGATCTGTATTCGGAGTGCTAATCACTGCAGATCATCAGCGCATGAGGCGTCTATTGTCATTGATAGATATTCGACTCCGTGGAATGGATTGAAAATGAGGTAGTTTCATATAATTCTTTTATTTAAAAAATGGAGCGGTCAATTGTCAAATTCAACTAAAGTATGTGATATCAACCACATCAGTTATTTAGTTATGTTTGGCATTAAAGTACCCAAAAAATTAAGTTTCCGACGATACAGTTCGTTCAGGGATACCCTGTATGATAACAGACAATGACTCCTCAATAAGTGATTAGGCCTAAACAAAATTGTTTGATTGATGTAACATTTAAAAAAATTATGGTAGGTAGGTAGGGATTTTTTTTTAACTAAAGCTGTAAATTGCATTTGATAAAGGCCTTGGAGCTTTTTTTCTTCTTTGTTTTAAATATATTTTTTTATTTACTTTTTTATATATTTTTTTTTGCAAAAAAAAGTCTAGGGTCGGGCCTAATTTTAGGGTAGGTCGGGTTCGCCAATCAACAAATTTATTTTTAGGCCAAACTATATGAATGCAGTTTTGATATGGCCTATAAATACATATTAAACTACTCTAACAGATCTGTACAAAGGTTGTAATTCTTATCAGTTTGTACCATGCAGAGCTTTATCTGGCTATTTTAACATCCCGGTTCATTTGTATGCAACCTTTTCAAGGTACATGATCATTATTGTATGAACTGCCAAAATATTAAACACAACATGGCTGCTTCTGTGTCATCAGTCCAAAGAAGGGAAGATTTCAAAGAGAAGTTTTTGACTTGCTCCATTTGTGCCAAGCCGTATGACAATGATGAAAATAAAGCAAAATATCTGCCTTGTTTACATACCTATTGTGAGGCATGTTTGCAAAGCATTGCCGGTAAGCGATCAAAAATTGACTGTCCAAAATGTCGTAAGCTTGTTACATTACCAGGGGGAACTGTCGTAAATCTGCCCAACAACTACATCGTGGAGAACGTGAAAGAGTACCAAGATATTTTCAACTCGTCTACCTCTTGTGGCAGTTGTGACAGTCGGCAAGCAGTTACTTTTTGTCATAATTGTGGTCTGTTTCTGTGCCAGAAATGCTTACATGCACACAAGCAATTTGGCCCCCACAAACACCATAAGCTCTCAACAATCCTGGAGCTAAAAGAAAAGAAATGCAATCCCATGATGCAACAGCAGCACCATTGTACAAAACATCCAGAGCAAAATGTGACATTATACTGTACGGAAGCCAACTGCAAAGTGCCAGTTTGTGCAACATGCGGCCTTCTAGACCATCAGAGTCATAAGCTTATTGCGTTATCTGTAGCCATAACTCGAATTATTGATGATATTCACAAAACCTCAGCAGACGTTAATAGCAGAAGCCGAGAGTTGGCTAGAAAGCAAACAGTACTAGAACGCCAGCAAGAAACTCTAACCATCAACTTTAAAAAGAAAGAAAAAGAAATGCAAAAATATGTGCAGGAATTACACCAACAAATTGACGCTAATTACAACATAGCTCACACTGACTTGACAAACTTGTACGAAAAAGAGATGAACCATTTGACTACAAGTATTGAATCCATAGACTCTCTCGCAGCACAAATGACCAGCTCCTGTGAGTTTGCAAACCAGTCGTGTGAGATGAACCATTCTATGCAGCTTCTGAACTCAAAACACCACATCATGGACAGACTGAATGAGCTAAACCAAACAGAGCTACCTAACACTGTATTACACAACACTGACTTTGTTTTCACTGAGAAGCATACAGCTAAAAGAAAGATTCAAGAATCACTGCAGGATTTGTATGAAATTGGGTGGAAACAACATGTAGACCCACCGGGCTATTCCAGTTGAAATCCACACTCCCCCTGTGGAAGATTTAGGAAATATCTTCCACAGGGGGAGTATGTTTTTCAAATGTAATTGGTCAGGATTAATCATTTTGAAACCTACACTCCCCCTGTATTATGGCTTTACCTCTATCTTCCACAACTGGAGTGAGTATTTCAGATGTAAGTTACCCGATTGTCTCTTCTATTTGAAACTCATACTCCCTCTGTGGAAGACTTTGGCTAAATCTTCCACAGGGGTAGTGTGGATTTTAAGTGGAATAGCCCAATGTACCATTCAATTAGGGCTTCCATGTGCAAAGAAAAGAAGGATAGCCAAAATTCAAACTGTAGATCACAGTGGACGTAAGGTAACCATTGGTGGTGCAAAAGTATCGGTTACACCAGCGCATCCTGATCGCATTTGGTGGAAGCCAGACCGCACATGGTTTGCCAAGGACAACAATGATGGCACATATACAACTGAATATAGCACAGTCAGCTACTCATCCCTTGATATTGCCATAAATGGGACAAAAATGAAAGGAAGTCCATTCAAAAGAGAAGACAGAGATATAAAGAAACTTGAATAAATTAACTTCCAGTACAGTACTTTATGACTGATCAATGGATAATTAAAAAAATTAACAACTTGAGCAACTCAAAAACCCTTAAAATTCAATCAAGTAAAGATTTAAAAAAATGCTGTTGAAAGGTAGCCAGAAAAGTCACATTACAATTTTTCTAGCCACTGCAAGCGATCTTTCCATTCCAATTTGGTGGCTAAACCAGGTATTGGCATTACTTTGGATAACTAAGATGACAGATGACAGTTATATAAGTAACAAACAAACCACTTGATGTCATCTGTCCTCAAGATGAATTTCATTTCCAAGAAGAGTTATTGATTGAATTTTTTTCTCCTCTGTTGTTATAGCTTTAAAGAACTATGACAAGTAAAAGACTTTCTAAATATACACTATATAGACTGTAGATTACCTGACGCTTAAAACCAATTATAAATCGGAGACCCATTTTTACGTAAATATCATCTGACCCTTAAGTGCCAATGAACAAATTTTTATGTAAATATAATTTCCGAAATTGTATATTGCTTATGACTACTTCAAATTACACTTGACATAAATGGTGGTAAGATGACCCAGAGGATATGCTATGCTCAGGGTTGCCAAACCCATGATTTGGTAGCCCAATTGGATGACTTTTGAAGATTTTCCCTCGACTTATGACAATTTCCTGTCCCATGGAAACCAATGGTTAAGAAAAAAATTGGGCGACTTTTCAACATTGGCTCCCGCGACTTCCGATAGTTTCCTGCCCCATAGAAACCTACAACAAGTGGTCCAGTTGATGACATCATCAGTGCAACTGAAAATTGATGCAAGTTGGCATTTTGCTTACAAACAAACATCCAAATCAATAAAATGGTATTGGGCCTATTTTTTTTTATATCAAACATTTGTTTCCTCTTTTTATTTTAAACTTCCCAGGTAAGTATAATGGCTTTTATTCGTTAAAATTGGACAAAATTAACAAAATCATGCATCCATCTTCAAAATCAAAATAATGCTCTTTGTCCACCCAAATGTCATGATAGTATGATGCATCTTTTCATCTGTTAATGGAAATTGAATACCCATGTTTCTTTCAAGTTGTAGCTATTGATATTTTAAAGTAAGTTAAAGTTACACCACAGTATCATTATGGACTTGTGACCCTAGTTAGGGGAAAAAGTTCACTTTGGTGACCACTCTCTGGCTAGTAAGGTTTGACGATTGATTCGACTTCTATGGAACATTTAGAAAAAAATAGCCACCATGTCCCTCGCGAAAATCCCGTCATTTTTCGCTAGAGGCCAAAATCCAAAATGGCCGCCACCACCATTTTGAAAATTTAAGTTTTGAACCAGAGCACCTATAATCATGTACAAAGATACTTTTTCGGATATGTCGAGTACAAGGATTCCGATTCTGACATTAGTTTGACATTACGGCATCATTTTCACCCAGAAATCCAAGATGGTGGCCGGCACCATCTTGAAAAATTTAGTTTAGAACAAGAGGACCTTAAATCGTGTACAAAGACACTTTTTGGATAAGTCGACCACGAGGATTTCAAATTTGACATTACTTTGACATTACGAACTCATATTTACCCAGAAATCCAAGATGGTGGCCGCGGCACCATCTTGAAAAAAATAAATTTTGAACCCGATTACCTAAAATCGTGTACAAAGACACTTTATCCGGTAAGTCGACCCCAAGAAATCCGAATCTGACATTAATTTGACGTTACAAAATCATTTTTGCCCAGAAATCCAAGATGGCCCCCATTTGGTAGAGCGTAAATGTGATTTTTGAATGAAAGCAGAAGCATAAATGTGTCATTTCCGCCTTATCTGGGGTTCATGTCCCTTATATGGGGTTTAAACTGCCTTATCTTGGGTTTACATCCCTTATCTAGGGATAAGGCGCCTTACCTGTGGTTTAGACGGCCTTATCCTGGGTTTACGTTCCTTACCTGTGGCTAAGATGCCTTAACCTTAGCATATCGCAGTCTAAACCCAGATAAGGCATCTAAACCCCAGATAATGCGCCTTAACCCCAGATCAGGGACGTAGACCGCCGATAAAGCAGTCCAACCCCCAAACAAGGCGCTTTAACCCTAAATGAGGAACATAAACCTAAGATAAGGCATCTAAACCCCACATAAGGTGCCCAAACTCTAGATACGGGTCGTTAACCCCAGATAAGGGTCGTAAAACTCAGATAAGACATCTAAACCCAAGATAAGGCGCCTTAACCCCAGATAAGAGACGTAAACTCAGATATGACAGTTTAAACCCCACATAAGGCGCCGTAACCCCAGATAAGGGACGTACACCTCAGATAAACCAGTCCCAACCCCAAATAAGGCGCCTTAACCATAAATAAGGAACATAAACCTAATATAAGAGAAGTAAAACCCAGACGGCGCCTTATCTGGGGTTTAAACTGCCATATCTGAGTTTACGTCTCTTATCTGGGGTTAAGGCGCCTTATCTTGGGTTTAGATGCCTTATCTGAGGTTTACGACCCTTATCTGGGGTTAACAACCCTTATCTAGAGTTAAGGCACCTTATGTGGGGTTTAGATGTCTTTTCTGGGGTTTATGTTCCTTATTTAGGGTTAAGGCGCCTTATTTGGGGTTTAGACTGCTTTATCTGGGGTCTACGTCGCTTATCTGGGGTTACGGTGCATTATCTGGGGTTTATATGCCTTATCTGGGTTTAGACTGCGATATGCTAAGGTTAAGGCATCTTAGCCACAGGTAAGGAACGTAAACCCATGATAAGGCCGGCTAAACCACAGATAAGGCGCCTTATCCATAGATAAGGGATGTAAACCCAAGATAAGGCAGTTGAAACCCCATATAAGAGACATGAACCCCAGATAAGGCGGAAATGACACACTTATGCTTCTGCTCTCATTCAAAAATCACATTTACGCTCTACCAAATGGGGGCCATCTTGGATTTCTGGGCAAAAATTATTTTGTAACGCCAACTTAATGTCAGATTCGGATTTCTTGGGGTCGACTTATCGGATAAAGTGTCTTTGTACACGATTTTAGGTAATCTGGTTCAAAACTTATTTTTTTCAAGATGGCACCGGCGGCCACCATTTTGGATTTCTGGGTAAATATGAGTTCGTAATGTCAAAGTAATGTCAAATTTGAAATCCTTGTGGTCGACTTATCCAAAAAGTATCTTTGTATACCATTTAAGGTCCTCTTGTTCAAAACTAATTTTTCAAGATGGTGCCGCCACCATCTTGGATTTCTGGGTGAAAATGATGCCGTAATGTCAAACTAATGTCAGAATCGGAATCCTTGTACTCGACATATCCCAAAAAGTGTCTTTGTACATGATTATAGGTGCTCTGCATGGTTCAAAACTTAAATTTTCAAAATGGTGGCGGCGGCCATTTTGGATTTTGGCCTCTAGCGAAAAATGCCGGGATTTTCGCGAGGGACATGGTGGCTATTTTTTTTCTAAATGGTCCATAGAAGTCGAATCAATCGTCAAACCTTACTAGCCAGAGAGTGGTCACTAAAGTGAACTTTTCCCCCTAACTACCCTGAGGGTGTCTTCGTGGAAAAGTGGGTACAAGGATTTCCTGCCGATTTGGAGTGTGTTTTGAGGCTTTTTTGTATAACTTTGGGTTGCAATTTTTAGAAAACTATTCTAGAGGTAGGATGGGATTTTTTTTTTTTTCAAATTGTCTCCAGTTGAGAATTCTTGAAAAGGTACAGATCCTACATTGTTTTTTAGCCACATTTGTTAAC
Organism: Amphiura filiformis; assembly: GCF_039555335.1. Classification (NCBI taxonomy): domain Eukaryota; kingdom Metazoa; phylum Echinodermata; class Ophiuroidea; order Amphilepidida; family Amphiuridae; genus Amphiura; species Amphiura filiformis. Next base: position 1,936,223 of record NC_092643.1, read on the forward strand.
ATTTTCAAGAATTTACCATAATTTTGAGCAGAAATGATAAAAAATAAGTATAATTTTGGATTGCTTTTAAATCAAATGTGGAATATTTTGGGGAATACGTTTGGAATCCTTGCTGCATGTCTCTGCCAGGATTCGATTTAGCGAAAACCTTATTCTTATAATACCGTATTGGTCCGAGTATAGTCCCACCCGTTTTTTATGTGAAAATTTTTCACAATTGGGGGGTGGGATTATACTCGAATAGGATCATTCATGGTTGTATTTTTAATATGAAAATTGATACTTTGTTTTCATGTCATACTCTATTAATGATTTCAAAATGCATTCAAATTCAATGCATTTTGAAATCATTATTCATAACCTCATTAATAAACGCGATGCGTGCGATCCAATTACATTTAGTTATTTGTGAAAACGCGAACGCAAATCGAGGTCATTAATATCTCACAATTGACCGCAAAATGTGTGATTGTTCCAATGTCGCACACACAATTGACCGGCGTTTGCGTGTTGTTGTCGTCGAACAAACCGCGCTTCGCGTTGGCTGCCAGTATTTGGATTGCGCGCTACCATATTTGCACAGATTGTGATACGCACTTTTGTTATTGGTCGTCTTGTTTTAGCCTGATCGATTTTGGGAAAGGGAAGATGTAAAAATTGTTTATTTTTACAAACTTTTGAGGAAACTTTTGTGTTATTTTGTAAAGTTAAAAGATCAAAGTGACGGTTATGAATGAGGTTAATAACTTTGCATCGGTTATATGTTGGACCTCAGAATATCGGGATATTCCTCGGTTCCAAAGGCAAAATGTTTAGATTTTTCACAATGCCCTCCAAATAACCGATGCGCAGTTATTAACCTCTAAATAGAGTATAACATGAATACAAATTATTAATTTTCATATTAAAAATACAAAATATCTTGAATTTTTTTTATTTTTTATTTTTTTTTTTAGGTCAACCATGAATGATCCTTTTTTTACAATTTCTGAAATTTTTCGAAAAATGGGGGATGGGATTATACTCGAACGTGGGACTATACGGTATTAGCATATGTTTACATTGTAAAAAAGGCTATACAAGCTGAAATTTGTGTAGCAGGTTGTCCAAAATGGGATCATTTTGCTCCAAGACACCAGTTAAATCAAACCCTAGTCTCTGCCTAATCTAAATTCAAGGGTTGGCCCCATGTACCAGAAATGGAGTTTGACATTTTGACTGAACTGTCTAACTCACTTGTAAACAAATAACCTGATTTGACAGTGATTTACATCATACAAATCACATCTAAATCTTATACAAAGACGTACAAACCAATTTGAATAGACAGTATGGAACAAGGACTCAAAACCAGTTAAAGTCAAACCACCCACATATGTGTTACCAGATCTGATCCAATCAGGCTAAAGTCGGAAATAATGAAACTGAGATAAACAAAAAGTAAGGAGAAAAACAATAAAAACATAAGCAAATGGATATATAAAAGGTTCATAACTTTGCAACCAAGTATTCAAGACACATAGGGATTCAACATCAGTAAGGGTAGGTACTGAGCAAGTTAGTAATGGTAGTAACTCAATTTTCAAAATGTCTGACTTTGGCCTGAGTGGATCAGATTGGGTCACTTTTGTTAGCCAGTGCTAGAAATTGACATGCAACAAATGAAATATTCAGTTTAAAAAAAACCATATCGTCGTTGGGCAAGGACAAACCGCCTATGTACTTAATGCCCTTGAACATGTTTAAAACAAAACTGCCAAGAGGTTACATTTTAGAGGTTTTGCTTTAAACATGTTCAGGGGCCCATGACAAATAGGAGGTTTTTCCTGCCAACTGACGATTATATGCCATCGCTGTCTTGTGTTGGTTTTTATTAAAATTGAATATGAAAAAATATCATAACACACAAGTTTTCAAATAAAAGATGATTCATTATTCATTATACATGGTGGCCCTGAAAGAACTACATCATCGTAAACTTAATTGTTTTGGTATTTTAACACCACTACTAAACATAACTAAATATTTGGTGAGGTTAAAGAATAAATCAGCTTTCACATACTTTCTGAATTTTGATAATTGACCATCCATTCTTGAAATATAAGAATTTTCCGAAACTCTCTCATTTCCAAGCCTTTCCACAGATTCAAATATCAATCGATGATCTACATAGTATATTCAGAGTGCTAAGGCCATCTCGTCTCAAAGCCCCGCAGGCATTAGTAAAATCGCCTGTTTTTTCACGTTATTCCCGCTGGATTGAGTAAATTTCAGTTTTTTTCTGCTTTTTTTTTACCATAATCCACAACACAAAAATCTCACGTCTGACATACATCGTCAGACGTCAACATAGCCCAAAGCGTAAATCTCAATAAACTAGATGGACCGCGGTTCTCGGATGTCACGGTTTTCGACGCACAGCGTCGACCGTGATGCCTCCACCAAAGGGAGTGATGTGGAATTCACAAGTTGATACAAAGCTTCAAGCCTAAAAGAGGAGACTGAATTTGACCTTAGATGACACCTGGATGACCCAAAAACAACCTTTCAATGACCGCCAAAATGACCGCCCAAAAATTTGGCTCCAAATGTTGACTGTAGCCACCAAGTTTCATACCCATATAGTAATTATACTAATTTGACCTCAGATGACCCCTGGTGACCCCAAAATGACCTTCCAAAAATTTGGCTCTAAATGTTAGCTGTACCCACCAAGTTTCATGCCCATACGATAGTTTTTACTAATTTGACCTCAGATGACCCCTGGTGACCCCAAAATGACCTTCCAAAAAATTGGTTCTAAATGTTGACTGTACCCACCAAGTTTCATGCCCATACGACAGTTTTTACTAATTTGACCCCTGGATGACCTCAGATGACCCCAAAATGACCTTCCATAAATTTGGCTCTGAATATTGACTGTACCCACCAAATTTCATGCCCATACGACAGTTTTTACTAATTTGACCTCAGATGACCCATGGGTGACCCTGAATGACCCCAAAATGACCTTCAAAAAATTAGGCTCTGAATGTTGACTATACCCTCCAAGTTTCATGCCCATACGACAGTTTTTACTAATTTGACCTCAGATGACCCCTGGGTGACCCCAGATGACCCCAAAATGACCTTCCAAAAACTTGGCTCTAAATGTTGATTGTACCTACCAAGTTTCATGGCCATATGACTATTTTTGCTAATTTGACCTCAGATGACCCCTGCATGACCTCAGGAGACCTTGACCCACTAACCAATATAAACTTGTTTGGTCTGGGGTCAAGATGCACCCACCCACCAAGTTTGAGGAATGTACGACCCCCAGTCTCCGAGAAAAGAGGTAAATAATGAAAATGGGCCCTCTGACCTCAAATGACCTTTTACCTCAGTATATGACCTTGAACCTCACCCAAAAAAAAGTAGCCAGAGTTTTTGACCATGACCCACCTATCCTGAAAATCTGAAGTCAATCCGCCCATCCATGCCCGCGATATCGCATCCGGACGTCCGGACGGAAGGACGGAAGGACGGAAGCACGGACATTGCAAAAACAGTATGCCTCGCGGTGGAGGCATAAAAATTCTTCTTGACCATAGTGCAACCTCCCTGAGCATGCTGAGAGATGAAAAGGTGGTCTAATCCTGCCACAGATACACAAAATTAAAGTACAAAAATAAATCAATTAATAAATTAATTAAAACCGCATTCCGTATTAGGTTTTTAACTTTGGAAGAGCTTTGAGACAAACTGTTAAGATTAAAAATTAAGACGGCCCAATCACTGCGCACCATCATCGCATGATGCGTCTCATGTCATTGATAGATATTGACTACGTGGAAAGGCTTGAAATTGAGGGAGTTTCATACAATTCTGTTATTTCAAAAACGTAGCGGTCAATTGTCAAAATTCTGTTATTGTATGTGATAGCTGATATGTTCCTCAACATCATCAGTTATTTAGTTACATTTATGCCTTAAGGGATCTAAAATGAGCATTTATTGCGTTTCGACAGTATTTTTTGTGGGACATGAGAGCACCTCAGACCTATCGAATTGCATTCTGAATACGAAGCATGTATTTCTGATATCAAATAATTTTCATTTTTGAAAATCACAATATAATACTGAATTTTATGACAAATTATAAAAATTTGATATTTTTCAAATTTTTGATATATAACAGTCCTCGAAGTAAATTATATAAATCTAATGATATATTCTTAAAGTGTATGTTGCAGGGAGGAAAAGCCGACGGTCAATTGAAAATTTTGACCTTTCATATTGAAGATATGGATTTTTTTCCCAAAAAGACCTAATTTTTTTTGGTGTTTTGGGAAAAAAATCCATATCTTCAATACTGAAAGGTCAAAATTTTCAATTGATCGTCGGCTTTTCATCCCACCTACATACACTTTAAGTACAAATCATCAGATTTACAAAGTTTACTTCAAGTACTCTTAAATATCAAAAATATCAATTTTTAATGATTTTCCATAAAATGTGTATTAAATTGCGAATTTCAAAAAATCAAAATTATTTGATATCAGAATGACATTCTTTGTATTCAGAATGCAATTCGATATGTCTGATGTGCTCTAATGTCCCAAAATAAATACTGTCCAAACGTTCATACCCCAGCCCTTAAAGTACCAAAAATCAGTTCCTGATGATACAGTTCTTTCAGGGACACCCTGTAGAATATCCATTTAAAAAAATCAGGCACACAAAATTATTTAAACAAAAAGAAATGCACTTATTACAGAACTAACACAAGCCTTTGTATACATGTATATCAAGTTTTGCTTCTGATCTTTTCAAATGAAAGCAAACTGGTATACACATCAGGACAGACATGCCTTACAGATAACACCAAGAAATGTTATTTTAAAGCATTATCCTTAAAATACAGTAGAACAAAAGATACAATGAAATAATATCAATGTAGAAGATTATGGACAGTGGTAACCCACAAGCACAAAATTGTTTTTAAAACATCAAAAATGTGTTATATACGCATTTTGGTTTTAAATAATATTATGTTAGAATTTTTTGCAGCCAAGTTTTCAAAAGTGTTTTTGAATGTTATCAAAACGTATTATACCTTTATATACCATTTACATGTGACGTGTCATGTCAAAAGGAGACACTTTTGGGCAGGTTATCAATTTTGAGGTTTTTATATATCTTAAATAAACAGATATTTTGCTCCACAACACCATTTTCCCCAATGAAATCGGACATTCCTAAGCGAAGATATTGAGTTCGTAAATTATGGTATTATAAAATTGGAAATTGAGTTATCGGCCTTTAAAAATATTATTGACAATGTTGAGAGTAGGAATTACCTTCAAAAATGTCTCAAAAAATACAAGATGCCAGTTATATTCCGGTCTGAAACTATCAGACAATATTGTTAACATTAATAACATCACAAATTCGCAACAAACCCAAATTGTGAAAAAATCACCCAACGCAAATTTTTGGCTATTTCTCCATTTACGATCCTGCCCAAAAGTGTCTCCTTTTGACATGACACGTCACATATAACCTGACATTTAATTCTGTAAAATGTTTTGCTATTGTGGAATTAGACAACTTGAAGGGCATGTGCCAAATTTTAAACCAGCTTTATTATCCTTGCATCACA